>NC_141148.1:144668872-144973039 GCF_053477565.2 Lygodium microphyllum | reverse complement strand
ATTGACGAGGGAAATTAGGAAATCGTAGAACATGCCTACCTCCGCATCACAATCACTGCCAAGCAAACCTGCACTGTCAGTGCTTTAGTTGATGATGGAGTAGACTTCAATGTCTTAACCCATGATCATTGGACCCATATTGGCAAACCACAATTAAAGCCCACTACCGCCAAACTGAGCCCGTATAGGGGGCCCTCATATGCACTCCTAGGGAAATGCAGGGTCGTTATTTCTATCGAGTCTACGAGCATACCACTTGCCGAATATGGAAAATGCAGGCATAGAATCTCTGCTGGGTCGAATCTTTAAAAAGCAAGCTCACTGCAATGTTGATTATGAGTCGCAATGTATCCACTTAGCCATTGGAAATGTCCGCATAGTGGCAGCCTTCAGCAAGGGCCACGTGACCCCCCACCAAACCCGCAACGCCACTGGTAAACACATAGCCAACCAAGTCCAAGGAGGAGTGTTGCGATTTGTCGTACCCTTCCAAGGCACTATCCCAACAACCGACTGAAACCATGGTTGATGCCCATGAACATCACTTAAGGTGGGTGCCTAAACATGGACCCTACTACCCAAATGCAATTGGTCATGCCTTCGCAAGGCTCATAACATAGCCCCAAAACCTAGAAGGCCAAAACAAAGCTACACACAACGACGGGTAGTCAAGCCGTGCTAGGTTCCTAAGACCCTATTGCAAGCACAAGTTTATTATGAGGGTAATGCTCGGATATGGATCCCTAAGTCTAAAGCAGCCCAGAGTACCAATCAAGTGCCACCCCCACAAGTAACCATACCCCACTGTGCAACTGGTCAAGGCCTAATGCTGCAAAGGACTTGAGTCACCAAGCACATTGACTTGCAACGAATTATGCATACGCAGACTGACCAAATCTACCAGCCCAAACTTCAGCCTACTGTTCCCAAACCAATCTCACGTGACAAGCAAAATGCAGGAGGCCACACCCCCAAGTAGGGATGTCCCAATCACAGTCCATTCATCTGAGCCCGCTGGGCAAGCAACCCAACTGCAATCTCAGGAACAACCGAGCCTACAACTATTTGCTACCCAACTCTCTAGTTCGGTCAGACCTCAACCACCCGTAGGCCTTAGACCCTCCTATGAGTGGAAATCATTCTTGTCATTGGCCGCAGATCTAGCCAAGGACACGAAGGATGATGTCATTGCTTGCCTCAGATGCTTAGATGCCACATTCATGTCGCTGGCTATGAGTTATGACCGCTTGGACTTGAACCTCTTGCAAGAGCCCTTTGCAATAGAAATTCGTACAATGTCTTGTTCATGGGACATACTGGAATTTGCATTCATCAAAGCACCCCACTCAGCTGTAGAGTTGCTCCGCACTGAGATATCTATAGAGCAATCCATCAAACAGTGGCTCGTCACATCATACGATAAGCGAGCCTCTTTTGCCATCACTGATCGAGAATGAGAGGAGTTAAAAAGGCTTGTTGAGACCGAATCCCCATTCCTACGGAGTTGGTATGCCCTTCGATTGCAATGGGAACTCAAGGGATGCCAAATAATGACCAATGATGAGCAGCACCGAGCCATCAAGACATCGAAATATGACCCAACTTATGTCACTCCCACCTTGTATAGGGTATTGACCACTATTCGTGACCGACCCCTAGAAAAGCACATCAAAGGACACCATTACCTTGACCGCCTCTTGATAGAGGAAGAGTTACATATTGCTAGTCGCATTGATTCCGATGACGTCCTGACAAATGTCCTTACTTACATTACACACGTAGGTACCCGACACTTCAATCTAGACCGCGATGCTCAGCTAGAGTATAATCCAGACTTCTACGCTTGGCTCATGTCAAGGCAAACACTCGACCGTAAGCTAACAGCCTAGGGCCTACTAGCTTTCAATCCCAGGAAGGATTCTCCCCAGATCCGGAAGGGAAGGGGGGTAAGGTAAGGTAAGGTAAGGAAGGGAACCAATCAAAATCAAGCAGACACATAAACACATGAGGAAAAGCCACACCACGGTGAAAACCTCAGTCAACATTTAAACACAGGAAGAAAAGGAACGTATTAGTTTGTGGGTGAGGAAAAATGTCATGAAAAAGTTGAATTAAAGTGCGGAAAAGTCTGAAAGGAAAGTTTATGTTGGAGCTTAAATGTTTTCATTCAACGAACACAAAGCCTTTCTTTTCAACAAGTAACTCTTTTGCAAGCACTAATGGGAATAATGATTTATGATAGGAACGAAAGATGTCGCAGCAAGATTGCGCTCACTGACTCCCTTTCACGGAGGAAGAGAGAGAGTAGTATGGCATCAGCCTGGAAAATCGAGCTTATAGTCAGCTGAAATTCAGCAGCATTCACAATCTTGAGAAGGTGGTGGCCAAGGAGCAGGCTGCAAGAAGAACAGTGGAACAGTGTAACCTCCACAAGTACCTAGAGAAGTTTGCACAGGAACCTGACCACACGAAGTGTGTAGAATTTTTGAGAACGTACAACCCCGACCAAGAATGTGGAACGATGACAGTGGGAAGGGGGGACAATGCCTGACAAGTGCAGGTACCACTAAACCCGGCCTTGGTGGAGAAGGCACTGGACCTGGAACCTAAGGTGGAGAAAAAACGTAAGAGGGACGTGTATGCTCTGTTGAAGATGAAGAGGAAATAAGTTTTAACAAACGACAACATCAGTATACAGGATATCCTCGATGCTGAGATCCGCATGCAAGCAAAGTTGGTGCACTCCCTTTTCTCTAGCCAACGCTATAATTCCCTCATGCACCGGATCAGTGTACCTGTGCTGGAGAATGTGGCAACCCATGTTGAGATGGCAAGCTCAACACATGTGGACATGGATGATGGACCGCCTGGTTAGATGGGTCCACACGTCTACACTTAGCACGTCGGTGGTCATTATGACTCTCACATGGCCACTGACTCATTACTTATTATATTCAGGTTGTTACACCTATTTACAGCTGGCATAGTTATAGCGCCATTCGACTAGTGTAGTCGGTTATGCATTGTTTGACTTAGTAGGCCACTTTCCTTTTATGTTGTATCTTATCTATACTTTGTGTACATTGTAAAAAAGTGTGGAAGAAGAAGAAGAAATCAGCAAGAAAACGTTTTGGCCTCCATCTCTCTTCTTGTCTCTTGAGTGAGCTTCTCCTTGTGCATTCTGTGTGTGTTCGGCGCAGCATCTTGAGCAATCCCCTCCACCACGCGATTCTTGACATGGTATCAGAGCCGCGCCATTAAGAGAGGCTGATTTCGAAGGTTGAAGCAAAGGAGAAGAAGCAAGGTTCGAGCAAGCAAGCTACGGGTAAGAATCTCTCCCATTCTTCCACTCCTTCTCTTGGATAGTGCCTGTGGAGGCACCGGAAGCAGGGCAGAGCAAAAATCTCAGATTGCAGTGAGATTTGGTGTGCGCGAAGAGCGCTGTATATTCTGCAGATAAGCCCTTTAGGGCTTTCACGCAGTGATTTTGGCCATTTGAGGCCGTTTCAGGGCCCGTTTTAGAGCCGCAAGGTTGCGGACAGCAGTTTCAGGGTACACTGTGACTTCAGCTGTATCGACCGACAGTGAGTGCGCAGGTTACAGATTTCAGATCTGTAAGATTAAAGGTGTTTACCAGTGAGTAAACACGAGGTTTATCTGCAAACAGGTTGCAGATTGCATGTATTGTTGAGCAGACAGTGAAAAAGGCTGTCTAGTGTATTGCTGTGCACTACAGGTCGAGGATTGCAGAAGATTTGCTTGCTGTTTGGTATTATTCTTGTGATAATGGCAGAGAACAGTGGAAGCCCCATCATTGAGAAGCTTGACAAGAACAACTACCCTTCATGGAAGTTCCGTGTCACGAACTTTCTTATTGGAAAAGGCCTCTACGAGTTCGTTTCAGGTGAAGAAAAGGAGCCGGAGGTGAGTGATCCTCCAACTGCAGAAGAGATAAAGGCACGAAAGGAATGGAATGCAAAAGACAAGAAGGTCATGTATTGGTTGTCTGCAGTAATTGACAATAATATGTTGGGACACATTAGAAATGCAGAGAATGCATATGCAGCTTGGACCATACTTGAAAGTATGTTTTCTGTAAATACAAAGGCACGAAAGATTCAACTCAAGCAAGAGTTGAATACATTGAAGAAAGGGAAGATGTCTATAAATGAGTATGCACTGAAGGTAAGAAGCATTGCAGATGCATTGGGAGCGATTGATGCAATGCCTGATGATGATGATTTGGTGTCGTCTACCTTGGGTGGACTTAACAATGAAAAGGCTTGGAAGTCTTTTGTAACTTCCGTATATGTCAGAAAGCCATTTCCAGATTTCGATGAGTTGGTCTCCCTTATGATCACTGAAGAGATCAACATGCAGAGTGAGACACCTGAAAGAAGTGGTGAACAGGTCCAAGCTTTCTACTCCAGTTCAGGAAGGGGACGTGGCAGGTTCTCTTCAAGAGGCCGTGGTACAGGACGTGGTAGTGACAACCAGCAAAACAGATTGAATCAGCAATTTGGCGATATGCAGGTTTCAGGAGGTCGTGGTAACTTTAGAGGCAGGGGGAGCTTTAGAGGAAGAGGTGGATGGCAGAACAGAGGTTCTAACAACTCTGGTATTGTGTGCCACTACTGTGGCAAAACAGGTCATATTGCAGCCCAATGTTATGCTAAGAGAGATGATATCCGCAGTGGTAAGTTGCAGCAAGGAAACTATGCATCGTCTTCACGACAGAATGAAGACAAAAATGAACGATTGTTCGTTATGCAGCATATGCTGAATGCTGTTACAGGAAAGGGAACGCATGAAGATGTTTGGTATGTTGATTCAGGTGCATCCAATCATATGACCAGCCATGCAGAATGGTTTGGAGAGATGCAGGATTTGCAGAATGCAGGTTATGTGCAGACGGGTGATGACTCATGCCACCCAATTTCACACATTGGAAAAGTTCCCTTGTCCTTGCATGATGGTAAGACAAAGAGTCTTTCAGATGTATTACATGTGCCATCTATTACAAAGAATTTGGTGTCAGTCGGTCAAATGGTAGAGCAAGGGCTGCAAGTCAGATTTAATGCAAAGGGCTGCTTTGTAGAAGACTTCAATGACAAGTGCAGGTTGGTAGCAAAGGGAAGTAGAGTTGGACGTATGTTCACTCTAGATGCTGGAATTCCTACTATGAATGCTGCTATGTATGCCAAAGGAAAAGGTGTTGTTGCAGACATTGAAATTTGGCACAAACGCATTGGACATGCAAATGTACAAAGGCTGAAATTAATGCAGTCCAAAGGGTTGGTTACAGGTTTGCCTACATTTAAAGTTGCAGAATTTCAGAAGGTATGTGAAGCATGTCAGTTTGGTAAGCAGGCAAGACAACCCTTTTCACATGACAGAGATGTAAGCAGAAATATCCTTGATGTTGTGCATACAGACATTTGGGGACCTACACAAAATGTATCTCTTGGAGGTAGTTCATACTTCGTCACATTCATTGATGATTGTTCTAGAAAGCTGTGGGTATATTTTATGAAGGAAAAGAGTGAAGCTTTTGAGCACTTTAGAACTTTCAAGGCTGCAGTTGAAAGAGAAACAGGCTTGAAAGTAAAGTGCCTGAGGTCAGATGGAGGGGGAGAGTACCTCTCAAATGAGTTCAGTGATTTTCTGAGGTCTCATGGGATAAAGAGACAGTTCACATGCAGGTATACCCCACAGCAAAATGGGGTTGCAGAAAGGAAAAACAGGCATATTGCAGAAGTTGCACGCGCCTTGATGGCTGAAAAGAATATGCCTAAGCATTTTTGGTCTGAGGCTGTTCATACTGCTGTTTATATTATGAACAGAACTCCCACGGCTGCAATTCATGGTATGACCCCCGAAGAATGTTTTACAGGTAAGAAGCCTGATGTTTCACACTTGAAAGTATTTGGCTGCATTGCGTATGTTCATGTGCCAGATGAGTTGCGGAAGAAACTGGATCCAAAGGCTGAAAAGTGTATCTTTATTGGATACTCTTTAGAGCAAAAAGGGTATCGCTGTTACAACCCTGTCACATGTAAGTTCAGAGTGAGCAGGGATGTCATCTTTGATGAAATGAGCAGTTGGTATGCATCTAGTGGTGATGCATTGGATGTTGATGATGATCATGACACTCATGTGCAGGCTGAAAGGCAAGAATCACGGACTCTTAGTGGACCAGAGACATCATCTGGTAGTCCTTGGTCTGGGAGACTAAGGAGTACCTCTACATCTTCGAGTGCATCTAGTAGCACTACAGGTAAAGACAAAGGAAAGAATAAAGTGTCAGAAGGCATTGATGCAGTTCTTGATGGAGACTCCAGTGGCTCAGAGAGCTTGGATGATGAGCTTGGCATTCCTTCAGTGAGGACTCCAGGTGTGCAGAGAGCACGTGTTAATGCAAAGACTCCATTGAGTGATCCAGTGGTACGCAGGTCTAGCAGGGTGAGATACCCTGTTAAAAGATTTGGTTTTGAGGGTTATGCAGCTCACCATTATGCTTATATGGTGAAACTAGTTGAGGATGTTGAGCCCACATGTTTTGAGGAGGCTGTTGGTCATGCTCATTGGGATGCAGCAATGGATGAGGAGATGGCTGCATTAGAGGCCAATAAGACTTGGGATCTAGTATCATTGCCAAAGGGAAAGAAAGCTATTGGATGTAAGTGGGTTTATAAGATTAAGCACAATGCAGATGGTTCTATTAGCAGGTACAAAGCTAGGCTGGTTGCAAAAGGCTATGCCCAAACATATGGCATAGATTATGATGAAACCTTCAGTCCAGTTGCTAGGATGGCAACTGTCAGATGTGTGATTGCTTTGGCAGCAGCCAAAGGTTGGAGGTTGCAGCAAATGGATGTAAAGAATGCCTTCTTGCATGGTGATTTGCAGGAAGAAGTGTATATGGATCAGCCAGCAGGTTATGAAGATTTAGAGCATCCCACGTATGTGTGCAGGTTGAAGAAGGCACTCTATGGGCTCAAGCAAGCACCTAGAGCATGGTCTGATAAGATTAGAGAGTATCTTATCAATATTGGCTTTTATGTTTCTGATGTTGATCACTCACTTTATGTGAGAAAGGGAGATGCAGGTTTGGTCATCATAGTCATCTATGTGGATGACTTGATTATTACAGGTGATAGTAATAGTGGGATTGCTGAAGTCAAGGGCTATTTGAAAATGAAGTTTGAGATGAAGGATTTAGGTGAGCTAAGGTACTTCCTTGGCATTGAGGTGATCAGATGTGATGATGGTATATGGCTGTCCCAAAGACAGTATGGCTTGGATATGTTGTCCAAGTATGGTATGACTGCATGCAAACCACTTTCAGTCCCGTTGGAGCAGAATGTAAAGCTGAGTGCTGATGTTGGGGATGAGATAGAAGACCCTACTATGTTCAGGAGGATAGTGGGGAGTTTGATCTACATGACCATTACAAGGCCAGACTTGAGCTATGCTGTTGGTCTTGTGAGTCAGTTTATGCAAGTACCTAGAAAGCCACATTTGGATGCAGTGAGACGCATATTGAGATATGTGAAGTCCACATTACATTATGGGATTTTCTATGAGGCAGGTACAGACGTACAGGTGTTTGGATACACAGATGCAGATTGGGCTGGTAGTATGTCTGATAGACGATCTACCAGCGGATACATGTTCTCTCTTGGTAGTGCAGCAGTTGCTTGGAGCAGCAAAAAGCAATCTACAGTTGCTTTGTCGAGTACAGAGGCTGAGTATAGAGGTGCTGCTGTTGCAGCATGTGAGGTAGTATGGCTGCAAAAGTTACTGGCTGATTTGGATGTGCAGGTGGAAGGTCCAGTTGTCATTTATTGTGACAACATGAGCAGTATACAGTTGGCTAGGAACCCTGTGTTCCATGCCAGGACAAAACATATTGAGGTACACTACCACTTTGTGAGAGAGAAGGTACTAGCAGGTGAGATTGACTTGGTGTATGTCAGCACACAGGATCAGATAGCTGATATCTTCACGAAGGCATTGGGTACAGAGAAGCTTCAAAAGTTTCGAAGCTTACTTGGAGTTGCAGAGATGCAGTTGAGCTTGAGGGGGAGTGTTGAGATGGCAAGCTCAACACATGTGGACATGGATGATGGACCGCCTGGTTAGATGGGTCCACACGTCTACACTTAGCACGTCGGTGGTCATTATGACTCTCACATGGCCACTGACTCATTACTTATTATATTCAGGTTGTTACACCTATTTACAGCTGGCATAGTTATAGCGCCATTCGACTAGTGTAGTCGGTTATGCATTGTTTGACTTAGTAGGCCACTTTCCTTTTATGTTGTATCTTATCTATACTTTGTGTACATTGTAAAAAAGTGTGGAAGAAGAAGAAGAAATCAGCAAGAAAACGTTTTGGCCTCCATCTCTCTTCTTGTCTCTTGAGTGAGCTTCTCCTTGTGCATTCTGTGTGTGTTCGGCGCAGCATCTTGAGCAATCCCCTCCACCACGCGATTCTTGACAACCCACACCTTGGATGAGGTGGATTGGAATGGCTACGTGTGCAAGACAATAGACCAAGCAGCCAAAGCACTAGCCTTGGACAACAGATAGGCAGGCGGAGAATCCCAAGCATCTAAGAATACGGAGAGGAAGAAACATTCCTCAAAAGCCTCCTTCATTGGGTATGGAAGCATACTGACGGTCATCATCCAGGAGGCTGTGAAAGAAGCCCAACAAGGAAATGAAGGAGCAGATGAGACCCCAGACAGGTCGTTGACCCATCAAAAGGACAAGCAATCAAGTGACAGGACAGAAACCGAGATAGAGAAGGAGTGGGAGGCTCAACCCAGACGAAGAAAAACAAAGAAGTCCAGTAGGAAGGCAACTCAGAAGAAGAAACAGAAGGCGGGTAGGAAAAAGGAAAAAGAAGATCTCGAAAGAGGCAAAAAGAAATCCCTAAGAGAGGTGGCGGAGTGGAAAAAGAAGGAGAAGGAAGAAGCTAAAAAGTTGGCAGAGGAAGCAAGGAAAATAGAATAAGAGAGAGAAAGAAGAGCTATGGAAGAGGAGGCAGAGTTGAGAAGATAGGAGGAGGAAGACATGGCCGAAGCAACTTGCCGGTCCATAGAACAACAGAGCCAGCTCGATGGCCTAGGGGCTTTAAGTCCACCTAGGGAAGATAGACCCGGCTCAAGCGCTCAAGTACTGAAAGCCATGCCGTCCATGGTCATCGAAGGCAAGGGTAAGGTCCCCCATCCATCCCATCCCGCCCCTCTTGGTGCCCGCCAGCGAAGCAACACCACTGTCACCCCAAGCATCCCGACCACCAGCACCGATGTGAACAATTTTGTGGCATAGATGCAATACTTTATCAATAAGGAACTAACACAACGAAAGAGCGGGGAGACCACAGCCACCGGGCAAAAAAGGCCAACTACAAATGCCGAGTCTAGGCAAGAGCCAAAACGCCAAAAATGGAAGCCTCGACCACCCCAATCCCCACCACTATGACGCCACCCGCAACCCATGACAAGTACGTTGATGAATTGCTCTCTTAGTTAGAGAGAGCAAGGGAGGAAAGGAGGATAGCGGTGGCCGAGTTGGAAGCGGAAAGGGAAGTGGTAATGGCCTTCCAGCTCGAAAAGACAAGGCAAATGGCTATGCAACAAAAGGAAATTCTCGACCTAAAATGGGAACTAAAAACCAAAGAAAAGGAGCAAAGTTGGCGGCGATAGCTCATAGATGAAAATCAAGAGCAGGAGAAGATGCAAGGATAGTATAAGCTTCTGATCATGCAACACGAGGATCTAGCATAAAAAATAGGTCGGATCGAACGGGGCATGAAAGAGTTTACTACAAGGGAGGAAGGAAGGAAGTGAGAAGAGGAGCAACACCACACCGAGAAATGGAAACTATGACCGTAAGGCTAAACCTCAAAGAGAGGAGTAGGAGAGAATGAGCAGGGAATTGGAAGACCAGGAGTAGAGGCTCATGGCCTTGGTGCAAAGACAGGCCCTAGAAAGCATGGAGGAAATGAAAAAGAGAGCCGAAGAGTGGGCAAGCCAAAATGAGCAAAGAGTGAAGACCTTGGCGCGTCGCCTAGCTCTTGTGGAAAAAGAGAAAGTTCTAGCAGAAGGCAGAGAAGAGGCAGCCCAAGTGGCCTTCAATACTCAACAACGAATCTTCCTAAACACCCTGATGGATGCCACTCATGCCGAGGAAGGGGAGTCCTTGGAGGCGGTAAAAAAGAAGTTGAGCATAGCGCGTAGAGCTCTGCGAGTAGGGCTACACATGCCCTCCCAACCCATTGCAGTTGGAGGAACAATGTAGGTACCTGCTATCTGTTGGCCTAACCCCCCAGGAGATTGATGCTCCCGGGCTCATAAAAGAGGTACAATAGCAAGAGCACCCACGGAGTGGGCTAAACTGCAAATCAACCCCCTTCACCCCATCTTGAAGGGCAGGGGCAGCCAGCAAACGCATCCATGGAAAGGAAAACCACCCCGAGGGAGAAGAGGAGGAAATTGGTGGAAGAAGCCTGACAAAGATTGAGGGCTAACCCTATGGCCCAGTCATCTGTATCCCTCTCGCCATGCCCAAATGACATGCCGGCCAGTTTTCATGCGAAGCTCATAATCTAGGAGAGACAAGAAAAGGAAAAGCAGTCCTTCAACTTCAGCTTCCTCATCGCCAATGCCCTATGCAGAGTCCTTTTCCCTAAAATAGTGGACGAGGCGATCAATGTCGAAAACTGGCTAAGCCAATAGTGGCTAAAGGAAAGAGAGAAGAATCCCACCCTCAGGGGCACCGAGAATGCGGAATATTGGTAGAATAAAGTTTTTGAAGTGCCTCGATCCGTGCCCGAATACGAGTGCCAACCACTGTGGCGGAGGCGCATCTGCGACGACAACGTATTTGCATGGATGGCCTTCTGTAACACTCTCCCTTCGGAGAGGAACAACCCTACCTACATGGCGTACCCTCATAGAATAGGAGTAGACTTCGATGCAAACACCCATACGACTTCCACGTCATATATAACCCCTATACCACCACCTTAGCCCAGGCCCTCACCTTCACCTCCGACAGATTAGATGCCACCATGATACGCTTTATTATTGATTTCTCCTCCTGCCCGGATTCCGCCTTTATTACCACTTGCAACTATCTTAGGCTCCTAAAAATCTGACTTTGGCATGACCCCACCCCAGCCGCGAACGTGGCCTTCCCCCACTCTTTTTTTATCATAACGCAATTGATAGCTGCGCGATAACCCACCTGATGATGCGAGATAGCCTCCTCCCTTCTTTCCGCCTCGTTGTTCTTGAAGATATGAGCGACAGCTAGTTCACTCACTGCAGCCATCCGTTCCTCTCCACCACTCCTCTCCAGGTCCGCTTGAACCTTAAGAATTTCATGCAGAGATGGAGATTTTTGAGCCATTCCATTAAATCTCCTTCACCACCCCATCCTAAGGACAAGGACTAATAATTCCCTACTACTGAACCCCACAAAAAAAAAAAGAGAATAAGAAAGAAAGAAAGAAAGAAAAACGTACTCGCATGCAAGTCGCGGCACATGGCTCACAATCCCTACACCTAGGGGTCCTTAAGTTAGGCATGTCCGGTGACCTCGATTGGCTGGCCCCATTCCTAACCCCCTAGCCCTTTTTGCCTCCCCACTTCACGCTTAGGGCACCCCAAGGACAGGACACACCTAAGGAGCTAATACGAGCCTCGGGTTAGACCTGTCACCCAAAGCTACACACACCGCACCTCCCCTTACACAAACATGGTTCTCAAGTGTGGAACATCACCCAGGATTATCTAGGGTTAGACCAACTCCCTATTCCACCAACACAAGCACCAAACACTGCACGGCGAGGTAGACACCTCCATTAGGTCGAGCACCTTCTCTTTCTAGGTACAACAGGATGATGTGACCCATCAACTTCGGAAGCTCCCATCATCCACTCTACGCCCCTTAATTCTCCACCCCAATTGTTCTCGAAGCTTCCCAATCGCACAAGTCCCCTAGCCCTGGCCCAGAATCCACCCTTCCACAAAAGAGACCTCCCAATGCCATGGGACTGGTACCCGCCTTGAAAGGGGGTAATATTAACCTCAATTCAAGATGACGAAAAAATGAAGCAAAAAGCAGAAAAAGAACAGAAAAAGAGCAAGGGTGCAAAGGTGGCCCTTAAAAGACTAAGCGGAGGTGAAAGCATAATTTTAAAGAAAAGGCACCTCAAAAAACTCTAAAAACTCTTGTAAAAGAGCGCCAAGCTTTATTTTAAGAGTGCCGGACTCTCACCCATGTAATTTGTAAAGGTACATGATGGGTGGTAGAAAGGAAGCTAAGAAGATAGGAGGACAATGGGAAAAAGGGCCCAGGCCACGGTCGGCCATGTAAAAAGAATGGGCGCCCATGGAATTTTAGGGCTTGTATATATAAAGTTCAAAAAGTGAATGGAAGGTCATTCTTTGGTGTGTGGCTAACAAGAGACCTCTCTTCTTCCTTTCTTCCCTTCTCTTTGCTTGTACGTGTGCTCCCACACAACCGCTTTAATACATGCCTTATGAAGTGGGCTTTTTTTTGCTTTGATAGGAATAAATTTATAAATACATGCCTTATGAAGTGCTCACACAAGGCGTGGGGAGAGATTGTACCCAATTTGTCTTTTTGCCTCATGTCGTGCAAATCTTCCTTCTTGCTTTTTGAGCTTAAGTAGAGTTCTTTGTTCTTGGGGACCTTCCGACACTCGCTATGTACGCATCCAATATCCGATTTGTGCACCAAAAATAGAGCCCTACTTTGCAAACGTATTGGCTTAAACAGTTGATGGATCTCCCATTGTCTACTCACTTTAGCTAGTTTCATTCTATCATGAAGAATCTGGTTCAACAGGGTATTGAGTGGGATAATCTGCATCCTTTGTTTTTGCTTGGGACTTTACCTAAGTCTTGGGATGTATTTCGCACTGTGGTTTGTACCAACAAACTCAACATGGTATTGAGTTTTAGGATAATCTGCATCCTTTGTTTCTGCTTGGCACTATACCTAAGTCTTGGGATGTATTTCACACTGTGATTTGTACCAACAAACTTGATGGGTTGAAATTGAAAGATGTAGAGAGTGCTCTTTTGATTGAAGAAATTAGCAAGAAAAATAATGATACTTCTCGCAGTTCACATGCTTTATCCATTAGAGGTGGCAGAAGTGGCAAGAAGGATAATGATCATCATGGGAAGGACTCTCAGAAGTTCCGGTCTAAGTCATGTGGACACAATAAGTCCCGTGGATGTGAGTCTGATCTTACATGCCACTATTATGGGAAAGTAGAACGCATACGGCCACAATGCCATAAAATGTGTGATGACAAGCACAAATAAAAGGGAAAATAGAAAGTGCAAGAGAAATCCAATGATCACAGTATTATACCTGCAAAGTCTAGCATAAAGATTCAGGAGATAAATATCATGCAGCCTAAGGAGTACGATGGTGACTACATATTAGTATCCTCTTTATGCGATGCCTCTTAGTTGATTGAGGCTCAGTCTATGCATGCACAATGTTGGCTCTTAGATTCGGGTGCATCCTTTCATGTGACCCCCTAAGGTGAGTGGTCTCATACCTATTGCATTGTATCTGGTTTTGTGCACTTAGGTGATAATCAGTCTCTTGCTATTGTTGGCATTGGTGGAGGTGAGTACGTCTCACGTGCCTTTGAGCAGTTTTGTGATGAGCGGGATATTAAGCATTAGTTGGCTGCCCCTTACACCCCTCCCTAGAATGGTGTGGCCGAGCGCATGAATAGGACTATCCAAGAGAGGGTCCACAATATACTTATCCAGGCAGGCTTACCACAACATTTTTGGGCTAAGGCAGTCTCTAACTGCCATGCATCTCATTAACAAGTCACCTTGCAATGGTATTGACTTCCAGGTTGTAGAGGAGGTATGGATGGGAAAGCCTCCCTCATATGCTCATTTGCATGTCTTTGGAAGTGAGGCCTTCTTCCATGTGCTCAAGGACCAATGCAATAAGCTAGATTCGAGAAGTGTGAAATGCATTTTCCTTAGCTATGGAGATGCAAGTGAGATGGGTTACCGTCCTTGGGATCCACGGGTGGGGAAAGTCATCTGCGTCCGTGATGTAGTCTTCCATGAAGACAATATGCATAGGTAGCTTGAGAAAGTGGTTGAGATGCGCAGGGTTATGTTTCAGGAGGAGCCCCCTTCTCCTGCATAGCCAGCTAGAAAACTTGCGCTATCAGTCGATGCTCATGGCCAAGATATTGGATAGGTAGCACAACTTGCCTTGAGGCATTCTACTGGAGATAGATGACCTCCTAACCATTATACGACCTCTATGGATTATGTCTTGGTCACAGATGCAGGAGTGCTTCTCACTTATGATGAGGCTATGTTGCGTAGGGGTGACTGTCACTCTCTTGGAAGAGGGCTATGCACTTTGAGATTGACTTATTGCATAAGAATTATACGTGGGACTTAGTTTCATTGCCTAGTGGCAAGAAGGCTTTGCCTTGTAAGTGGGTGTACAAGTTGAAAAGTACCCCTAGCCACCCCAAGCCGGCATACAAGGATAGATTGATTGCTAAGGGTTTTAAGTAGAAACATGGTGTTGACTTTGATGAAGTCTTTTCTCCTGTGGTCAAGATGACTACCTTATGCTTAGTCTTGGCTTTGGTTGCCCATCTTAACTTAGATCTTTATCAATTGGATGTCAATACAGCTTTCTTACATGGGGACTTGTGTGATGAGATATACATGGAGAAACCTAAGGGTTTTGTAGAGCCTGGTAAGGAACACCTAGTGTGCAGACTGAGGAAGAGTCTTTATGATCTAAAGCAAGCACCTGGGGAATGGTACCACAAGTTTGATGCTTTATGCAATCACAAGGCTACAGTCATAGTGCTATGGATCCGTGCTTGTACACAAAGAAAGCCCATTATGGTTCATTATTGATTTTGGTACTCTATGTGGATGACATGCTTTTGGTAGGGAAAGCTCATGATGATGAGCTAGATGCTCTTAAGGCTCAACTCAAAAAGAGCTTTGAGATGAAAGATCTGGGACATGTTCATTATTGATTTTGGTACTCTATGTGGATGGCATGCTTTTGGTACGGAAAGCTCATGATGATGAGCTAGATACTCTTAAGGCTCAAGTCGAAAAGAGCTTTGAGATGAAAGATCTGGGGCATGCCTCTCATATACTTGGTATGTGCATTACACGTAACAGGTCTCAGGGACTACTCTATTTGTCACATAGAAGGAGTATATCCATAAAGCCTTTAAGCAATTTTATATGCAGGATGTGAAGCCTATTGGCTATCCATTGCCTTCTCATATGAAGGTATCACACGCCAATTGTCCGCAAACAGATGAGAAAAAGGTTGAGATGCCCAAGATTCCCTATGCATCCGTAGTGGTGAACAGTCTTATGTATGCCATGATAGTCACCCATCCAGATATTGCTTTTGGAGTTGGTATTGTGGCGTGTTATATGGTACACTTGGCAAGAGGCATTGGGATGCCGTGAAAGGTATCATGAGGTACGTGAAGGGCACTACTCATATGTGCATTTGTTATGGTAGCCATGATACAGGAGTCGTGGCGTACATTGACTCTAACTATGCAAGACATGTAGAAAATAGGAAGTCCACTTCTAGCTATGTGTACACTTTTGCTGGAGGTGTTGTTTCATGGATGTCTAGGGTGCAGAATTTCATGGCCCTCTCCACTATAGAGAACAAGTATGTTGCAGCCACTAAGGCTTGCAAGGAGACCATCTGGTTAGGCCCTTTGGTTGCTGACCTTGGTATGACAGATGTTGTCCCTACTACATTCGGATTCCTTGAGTGCTATCCAATCAGCCAAGAATCCAGTCTTCATGCGAAGATGAAACACATTGAGGTGAGGTATCACTTCATTTGTGAGGTTGTTGAGGATAGGACTGTTGATCTTTTCAAGATCTCGACTGACCAGAATCTTGCAAACTTACTCACGAAAAGTCTCTCAGTGGAGCATTTTGCCTTCCTTAGGAAGATGATGGGAGTAGGATGAGATGGTGTCTTTCCTCATCTTGTTATACCTATGTACACTTGTAGTTTTTTTCTTCTTTTCCCTCCTCTCACTGAGGGAGATTCACATGTAAGTGGGAGGGTGTTGGGGGTAAAGGTGCCTCTACCTAGCCACCCTATTACTACACTGACAATACCCATACCTACACACTGCAGGCGGCAGACGCCCATCACTGTCACTTCATTCTTTATTCTTTCAGTGAGATTTGAATAAAGGGAAGGCTGGTCACGCATTGTGACTATTGGAGTTCTCACATTTGGACTCTCTCTCTCTCTCTCTCTCTCTCTCTCTCTCTCTCTCTCTCTCTCTCTCTCTCTCTCTCTCTCTCTCTCTCTCTCTCTCTCTCTCTCTCTCTCTCTCCCCTTCCACCATAGCTCTTGCTCCCGCTCATGCTTCCACTTCTAGGCTCATCTCCCTTCAAAGCCTACTCATAGCATTAAATAGATAGGTAAGAACTCCTACTCTTACTTTTAAGGAGTTTACCAATAGAGGCAATGGTGGAGATGTTGCATTTATAGTGAACACCAAAGCTAATGGTGACAAGAAGAAGGATGGGAAGAAGAGGCTCAAAAGGAAAGTGCCATTATTATGGAAAGAGCGATCACATTTTAAAGGAATGCAAAAAGGAAGAGAGTGATGAAAAGAATGGATAGACAATGTCTTTTTCTGAAGGCAAATACTCCATGAGCATTATTAGAGTTGAGTTAGAGTTGTTCATAGGGTTGAGGAGGTTTGTTCCTTAGCTTGTACTTCAAAGGAAAATGAATCATGGATGCTAGATAATGGAGTGTCCTATCACATAACCAGCAAGAAAGAGTGCCATAGTTTTCTAAGGCCTCTAAGATAACCTATTATTGTGATAATAATAAAAATGGCAAATGCCAAATTGAAGAAACCTATGCTCTATTTCGGTTTTGGCTCTAGTGAAATGCAACAAACATGTGAAGTTTTTATTGATGTGTGAGCAACAAAGAAAGTCATTCCCAAAATAGAGTAGCTATCAAGTGAAGACTCCTCTACAATCGGTCTATCAAGTGAATACTCCTCTAGAATTGGTGCATGCGGATATCTATGGTAAGATGAGTACTCAAGTTTTGGGAGGATCTTTTTGAATGACAACTAGTAAAAAAAAAAATGTGAATGTATTTTCTTCATGACAAGGCTAAAGCTTTTGGTAAGTTCAAGTAGTAGCATAAGCTTTTGGAGAATTATAGTGGCAAGAAGATGAAGGAATTCCATAGTGATAAAGGAACAACATTCACTTCTAGTGAGTTTGTTGACTACAAGAGAATGGCATCAAGTACCAACTCATAATAGCCTATGCACCTTAATAAAATGGTGTCATGGAGTGGCACAATCGTATTATCATGGTGATGGAACACTAAACATTGAAGAGGAAAGGATTACCAAACTTTTATTGTATTGAAGCAGTCAATGCAATAGTATACATCCTCAACCACAGCTACACTAAGGCACTGAAGGAAAAAATACCTCAAGAGGCCTCCTCTAGTAAGAAGCCATCTATTGCATATTTAGAACATTTGGATGCGAGTGTTATGTTCATATTCTCAATAAAAGGGGACCAAGTTAGAAGAGAAGAGCAAGAATTGTATCTTTCTTAGATACAACCAAGAATCTGGTGGAGAAGAAAGGGTCCTCTATGTTATCATAAGAAGAAGAAGAAACCCACCTTGTCCCCACACCAAATGCAAAAATTTCTCTAAAGATAGAGGAGGGGATCTCTCAAATGATTGAAGTTCCTCAACCACAATAACTTATTTTGGTTCTACAAGGGATGCCATGTCCCAAGTGGATAAAGTGGCTCTTTCATGAGAAAAATCCCAACTCTTATTACATTTGAGGAGGAGCCACCTATTAATGGACTTCAAAGTAGCTCTTTTATGAGAAAAATCCCAACTCTTATTACAATCGATGAGGAGCCACCTATAATGGGCTTCAAAGGAGCAAAGAAGGGCTCATGAACACATTGTTAATATGACCTTATTGGTTAAGATAATCCAATTAAAGGAGCTACAAGTTTGGTGCTATTGATGATGCAAAGTGGAAAGTTACTATAATACAATTAAAGGATCCTACAAGTTTGGTGCTAGTGATGATGCAGAGTGGAAAGTTACTATAATACAATTAAAGGATCCTCCAAGTTTGGTGCTATTGATGACACAAAGTGGAAAGCTACATAATACAATTAGCATATGTCAACATCAAAACTTGGACCTTGGTTGATCCACTAGAATATAGGAAAGTAATTAGTATAAAATGGATTTAGAAGACCGAGTATAGATCAAACGGATAATTGAAAAACTACAATGTCAAATTTGTCGCATAAGGCTACTCTCACAAAAAGAAGGCTTTGACCTTTAGGAAACCTACAACTAGGATGACCACTATTTGTGTGGTGCTAACCTTGGCTACTCGTAATAACTGGCAAGTTTTTCGAATGGATGTGAAATCTACATATTTTAATTAGACACCTCAAGGAGGAGGCATATGTGGCTCAACCACTAGGGTTTGAGGTGCTTGATTAAGTAAATAAGGCCTACAAGCTTGGAAAGGCATTGTATGTGTTGAAATAGGGCCTAAGAGCATGGTATCAAAGGATAGATTGATTTTTCACAAGAATTAAGTTTACTAGAAGTGGTTTTGATGCTAACTTGTATGTGTTTAGGCAGGATAGCAACTATGCAATCATTGTTTTTTGTATGTAGATGGATTGATCAATCATAGGACACCATGAGCATATGCTTCTGAGGACTAGGGAGATGCTAATTTCTAAATTTGGTATGTTGGGGGGATTTTGAAGGCATTTAGGATGATCGAGTGTAAGCTAGTAGCTTAATCAATGGAAGTAAATGTAAAACTCTCATGCAGATACATCATCACATGTGAACATCGGTCAATATTGGAAGCTTGTGGAAAGTCTTATATTTCTATGCAACATTAGGCCCATATCTTAGTTATGTAGTTGGAGTTGTAAAGCAAGTTCTCAAATGAGCCCTGAGAGAACCATTGGAGAGCAGGGATGCTGATGCCAAAATACTTGAAATGTTCTTCATATTGGGCAAGACCTTATTTAGACATTATGATATTGCTTCTCACTTGGATATCGCTTCTCACTTTGGATCAAGAGTTTTCTCTTAGGTTAAGGAACGCATATTGGCATTATCTTCGACACAGGCCAAACATAAGGCAACATGCTTCGTTGCTTGTAAAATTGTTCGGTGAAGAAGGATTTTGGAAGACATGGGAGTTTTAGTCAAAGAGGCAACTATCATGAAGTGTGACAATCATAAATGCACGGTGATTATAAAGAACCTATGTTTCGTGCTTGCAAAAAGCTTCTAGGGATTTAGTATCTTTATGTGTAAGAGCTCATTGAGGATAAAGTTGTGGAGATGGAATATTGTTCTACAGAGAACAATTTAACTGTCATATATACCAATGCTCATCAGAGTTGCATGGTGATTTTTAAGATCCTTGTGTTTTGTGCTTGGAAAAATCATATTAAGATTTGATATCATTATGTGTAGGAGATAATTGAGGATGGAGTTGTGAAGATAAAATATCATTCTATAGAGGACAAATGTGTTGATGTATATACCAAAGCTCTCAGGAGTGATTACCCATCTTAGCAGCTTCATCGACTTGGCATTGGAACAAAATACTAGTTTACTTCTAATTGGACATTGAGGGGGTGTGTTGGAAGTCATACAAATGCCCACCTCTCATTCACTTGCCTATGCTTCAAATGCCAAGTATGACCCCCAAAAAATAAGGAGAAGACATGATGGGCAATGGATGTCAATAGTGCTTCAAGCTTACACACCAGAAGGGGTCTAACCTTGAAGATTAGTTGGTTATGAGATGGCCTATGTGGACTTGATTGTTTACATTGGAAAGGGTCTAACCTTAACGATTGGATAGTTATTAGATGGCTCATGTGGACTTGACTATTGGTTCAACTGGGAAAGAGTTAATGAAGGTAGTGGTATATATTGAGTGACAATTTATGGGTTTTAGGAAATATTCATTGGAATATTCTCGAGTGGTGGCTAGTGCATTAGATGGACCATGTGGATGATGAGTCAAGGTGAACCACATGAGTGGTGAGTCAAGGGGAATTGTGTTGGAGGATATTTGACATTCTACTTTAACGGTGAATATTTAATATCCTACATGCGTAGTCAACACTACTCCCCAACAATCTCATTCACCTACCTACCTCTTCCTACTTTAACAATGAATATTTAATATCTTACATGCATAGTCAACACTACACCCCAACAAACTCATCCATCCACCTCCCTTTTCCATCTTTCACTTTATGGATCCTCCTTTATAAATCTTCCTTTTCCTCACTTACCATCTACTTGATGGGTCCACCTACCATCCTCTTTATGGATCTACCTTTTTCTCACCTACTATGTTAACATCTTTATGATGCACTTGTGTATATTAATACAACCTAGCTATTGAGGCTATTAAGGACATAGTGAGATACCTTCTACACTCATTGTCCTTCATCCAACATTTGCCCATATCACTATTGAAGCTTGTAGGAGTGCACAAGTGGACAAAGCCTTCACCTACTATCAATCATATCAGTTTGGCAACATATAAACTTTTTAAATTCTCCCCTATTACCTATTGTATTTGTGTTCACAATTATCTTTTGCTATGCTGCATTTTCTTACAACACCTTGAAACCCCACTTAGCATAGTTATCTTTGCCACAATGTACAACCAAAGTAGCAACCAAGCTAACCCTCCTTCCATCATCTCTCCCATCTTGCTTGTTTTCTCTTAATTCACAAGGAAGCTTTTGCATATTAAAGTGGCATATGTTGAGGCTTGCAACTGCATGTGTTTGACTACTGCTTATGATAGGTGATTGTGGTGTGGGATGATATTGCAGCATGAGAAACCCAACTCAAACTCATCCTTATCCATCATCAAGTTGCTCATGATGTTTCTCTTTGGTGATAAAGGTAAACTATTGTAGTTTTAGAGATTAACAATCCTAACTCAAATGCAACAAATGCTTTTTATATCTGCTAGCATTTACTTATTTTGATGTCATAAGGGTTTGATGCAAGCTTTTGAGAGGCATGTGTCTTGAACTATTTATGGCATTAGCAAAAATAATCTAGATCCATGTGCTTTTCATAGCAAGAAGTAAGGTGCAATAGATGAAGGACTACGTAGCATGACAAAACTTCACAGATGAATGAGTTTATGTTGAGTTGGTACTCATGGGACGGAAAACAAAATCCCTTTCTTTTCTTTTAGGGAGTTGATTCATGTTGGTACCTTGCAAACTTTGGTTTCACATAAACACGACAAGATGGATCCTAGTTCTATGGAATATCACATAAGGGCAAGCAAAGCCAACAGGTTGGGAGTGTGCTCAAGTAGACATGCCTTGCATTGACTAGGGACTTTTGTGAAGAACAAGCTAACAAC
This sequence comes from Lygodium microphyllum, assembly GCF_053477565.2. NCBI lineage: Eukaryota > Viridiplantae > Streptophyta > Polypodiopsida > Schizaeales > Lygodiaceae > Lygodium > Lygodium microphyllum. Next base: position 144,951,468 of record NC_141148.1, on the reverse strand, counting down.
GTAGAGAAAATTCGCACCAATAGGCAAGTGTGAGGCACTTTTCACACTCTGTTTGTAATGCATGTGTATTATTGACTCGACCAATGTGCTTTGCCTGGATATGTGGCGATAAGATGCAAACTAACTATTGGATGCAAGATTAGGTTGTATGGGGATAGTTGAATCACGATGTTTGTGGGGAGTTATTTGAAGGAATGGCTTTCACAATGGGCAGATGGCACTGCACATGGAAATTAACACTGTGCAATGTGAAGAGGTTCGGGAAATTGTATGTGTTAGGGTAAATCTAGTGGGGGGGTTGCATCTAAAGCAAAAAGGAGTACAAAAGGTTGCTATTTAAGGGGGGTGGGGGGATCTCCTTAAGTGGTGACCCTCATGACATGTGGATTGGGGGAGGCCTATGGTTTTTGGTTTTTCTTTTCTTTGGCGGACCTGATCGTGTTTGTGGGCCTTGGTTGATGCAACAGTATTTTTGACACAAAATCCATCTAATCGAGGGTCGTTTTGCCCCAACGATGCCAAGCACTAAAGCGTTTCAATTCTGCAAATCAAGGAGCTGCCTATACCCAAGCGCAATAAACAGGTACACAAGTCCTTGGCCAATATCTCAGTCTTTAGCATATGGTGTTTTTGCTTGTACCAGATCAGCAGACTTAAAAAAGCAGCCATAGCCTGCGTTCCCTTTCTAAGGGAACTCCCGTGATAATGTAGTCCTTAACCTGCGTGTTGGATGTTTTTGGCATTAGAATATCCAGCATCATCATGTTCAGCTAGTTTGGGGACAGGGATGATCAGGAGCCATATGCGTTTATGCAGCAAAATTGTACCCTCACATGTCAGAAAACAAAATTCTTTGTTAGTTGGGATATTTGGGGATGATGATCAAGTGCTTGATGTAGCAAGGTTTTGCTACAGAAACGCTACATGGAAGATTGAGATCTCCAGTTGGAGCTGAAAAGTGCTGTCTGTGGGGCAGATTGCTGCATGTTTCTAAGTCTCCTAGTATGTGTGGCGGACTGGTCTGTTTCATGTTGGTTATGTTGCATTAGTATGTCTAGGTGAGCATCATTATTGTGCGGTCCTTAGAGTGCATTACCTTAGATTGAGATAATGTTGTGGCTATAAGTGCATGCTTTGCATAATTCTTAGTGCAATCCTCCATTTGAACTCGAGAAAAAATCCAAGAAAACGGAGGTCCAAGCTGGAATGTTTCTACAAACAGCAATCGGCTTCTATTGGATGTGAGAAGCACAAATAGGGACGTCTTTGCCCTTTGACACATAAAAAACTGAAGAGTGCAATCCTCTCACTCACTCACTCACTTATTCACTATCAATTGACAATTATTTGAGGCAAAAAAAGAACTTGCTAGTGGCAGGAAATGCCGTTCTATGCTGCCAAAAAAAAAGAAAGATTACAAGCATGAGAATGGGAGCCCTTGATAGAAAATCAATGGGACTAAAGTGGATCTAGATGTGACAGTGAATTAGCCATTGTTTGCTTAGACTCTTGATTGTTCTTCTCATTGTTTGAGGGTGAAAAAAATGGCTTTTGGTTTTTTGGGCAATTGATGGATCTTTTATAGTAGCCATGGGTTTTCTTTCTCTTTGTGTGGATTTTGGAACATGATAAGGTATCCTTGTCTTCTTTTAGGTTGGGAGCAAAATTTGATGGAAACATATGCATAAAGAAAGATGAAGAGTATGGGAACACAAAGATGGTAGTGACAAATGAATGGCTTGGGTTGGAACCCTAGATGTGGAAAATAGTGAATGATGAATGAAGTATGTATACTCTTGATATCTATAAATAGATAGAGAGTATCTATAGCTAGATAGAGAGAATGATATACGTTGACTCATAATCATGAAGGATAAAAATATGGCTGACCTAGTCTAAATATAGGAGACATATGGCATGTGGCACAAGTGGCTTGATGCTATGTAAAGTTGACATTGCCCAACACAATATTTAGATATCGACCTGGACACTAATTCTCAATGCGCCCTCTCAGTGACATATCAGGGAAGAAGACAAGAGGGGCACATGAATATGTAGAATGATACAAGGGGCAAAACATGGGTTTCTCCTTTGATCAAAGAAATAGTACCATCTCAGAGGTGTTGCCCCAACTTTTTACAAAAGATCTCCGAGATTATTGATGGGTAATGCCTTGGTAAACATTGTTCTGCAAAAGCAACAAACTCTTGTTGAAGAATTGCTAACTTGATTTGCTCATGAACAAGTCGGTGATGAATTTTCATATATTTGCTTGACTAGGTTTTGAGCTAGGGCAATGATGCTTTCACTATTCTAGAGTACTATGGTAGGATGATCTCAAAGTACCCTAAATTGTGAAGAAGCTGGTAAAGATATAAGATATGAAGGACAACATTGTAGTAAACCATGTACTCCACCTCTATTGAAGATCCTACAATGGTAGGTTGTTTCTGATTGGACCAACAAATGAATCTAGAATCGAGAGAATCATTAGCCTCCATTTGATCACCTATTGTCAACGTCATCGACTCAATTTGAATTTGAATATCCTTTTAGATCGATGCTTGCTACCATATTTCGGGTATCAATATGTGAGATGACCGTGGGAAGGAAGCCACCCCATCCAAGGGTAGAAGAAGAAGGTAAAAAGCCTCTGCCAGGGTGTGTGAAGGATTGAGCAGTGGGTGGGGACTCCCTTTGAAACTGGAGGAATAGGAGCCCCCTTTGAAGTCGCAGTAGATATAGATGCCCCCTCGAAGGGCAAAGAAAGATCATCCTTCTCTGAATCCCCCTTTGAGGTAGATAAGAAATCCAAAAACTCATGGATCACGAACTCCGAAATGTCCGAGGATGAAGGAAGTGCTGCTGGTTGTGCCGAAGAAGGTATCTGGGGTAGTGAAAAACTCCTAGAGGTGGCCTCTCGAACTTGAGTAGGCGAGGGTGAAGGGTGGGGCTCAGACTGAGCAATGGGTGGGCAACAATCGTTGCTTCTCAATGGAGCGGACCGGGAAGCCGAAGAAGAGAAAGGAGTCAAGAAACCATTGTCTCTCGCAAAGAAGCGGACCGACGAGGAGACGGTATTAAACAATCATTGCCTCTTGATGAAGTGGACTATAGAACCGCGGGCCGTGGTAGCCACTGTACGCGAAAATAGGTGGGAGAAGATTGCTGCTGGCATTGCCACGATCTCTAGGAGATCGTAGCGCCAATTGATTCTCCATGTGCTCAAAAGGACTTAGTGCATATCGGATGCGTCTTATTGCCTTGAGCATAGTACTTTGATAGCCGATACAGAATGATTTTTGTGGCCTAGAAAGGAGAGGTAGCAAAGGTGGTGTTGGGTGGGAGACATATATACACCCGGGGGGGGGGGGTGAGGAGCAAAGGTTGAAGTCGGCAAGCATCGGCTATGTGTTTAGTGATGCCACAATAGTAGGTGGATGTCACACTCCGGCATTGCTCTGCCCTTGAGCACACTGTACACTCTTACATTCATTTACAGCATTCATTCACTTTGGAGTTGTGTTGTCTCTCTCTCTTCTTCTGTTTGTGTTTGAGTTTGTGTGTTTGAGTTTTGAGTTTTGCGTTTAGGGTTTGAGTTTGAGTTTTGCATTTAGGATTTGAGTTTTGCTCTCTGTGTCTGCATCTGTCTCTTTGTGTTTTTGTCATGGTCGTACACTCTGTGTATCCTCAGTGTAAACCCTAGCAGTTTTTTTCACACTCGCCTCATTGTCCATGTTGGAAGTGTTCCTTTGAGTATGCTAGATGGCGAAACTAAGTACTTAGATGGTGTGCTGCATGTATCAAATATTACAAAAAACTTGGTTTTTGTTGGTCAAATGGTGTAATAGGGATTGCAAGTTCGGTTCACATCTGATGGTTGCTATGTAGAAGATCGAAAAAATGATTGTGGATTGATTGCAAAAGAGAAACATGCTAGCAAATTGTTTATTGTTGATGTAAGCCTGCTTGAAATGGATGCTGCTATGTTTGCATAAGGTTCAGGTGTTGTGGCATGGAGCATTTTCATTCCTTTAAGAGACATATGCACCAAACAAGAATGCCAAAGGGATACATGGGGAATAGAACCCACAGACAAAACATGATTCAATGTAGCTCCAGATACAAGTAAGGGATAGAGGCTGCTAGACTTGGCACCTCTTGCAAGTACAAGCCTGCCACGAGTGATCTTTCATGCAGCGTCTTGCTTGAGTTTAGAGTCGATGGGATGCATACAGTATATGAAGCATGCTAATTTGAAAAACAAGTCATGCGTTTTCACATGAAAAGCATGTATGTAAGAAGCTACTTGAATTGATACATTTTGCTATGTGAAGTCCTACAAAGACTGTAACTTTGGGTGAATACAAGTACTATGTTTCCTTCATTGATGATCATACTCGCAAATTATAGGTTTGCTTTATGTGTGAGAAAAGTGAGGTGTTCACTCATTGTAAAAGCTTTAAGACTTTGGTTGGGAAGGAGATAGGGTTGCATATTAAATGCTTAAGGTTGGATGGAGGGGGAGAATATCTCTCCAATGAGTTTCTAATTTTTTGCGGAAAAATGGTATATAACGACAATATAATATAGATATATCCCGCAACAAAATGGAGTTGCCGAGTGAAAAAACAAGCATATTGCTAAGGTGGCTCATGCATTGATGTCAGAAAGAAACTTGCCTTATTACTATTGGGTTGAAGTAGTTGCTATTGCTGTATACATTATGAACAGAACACCCATTGCTGTTGTAAATGGTATGACATTTGAAGATAAGTTTATGGGTAGAAAACTAAATCTATTTCATGTGAAAGTATTTGGATATATTGCTTATGTCCATATTCCTGATGAGTTGCGCAATAAATTTGATCCCAAAGCAAAGAAATGTGTATTTGTGGGATATTCTCTTAAATAGAAGAGATATAGATATTGTAACCCTCTTACATGTGAGCTGAGAGTTAGCAGGGATGTTTTTGATGAAATGAGTAGTTGGTATAGGAATGTGCAGAATGCACTTGGGTTTGATAAGCGTGAGAGTGTGGTTGCATAGAAAACAGATCAGCTGTCATAGATATTGAGTGGATCACAAGAGTTTCCTAGTCATGGTTTTGTTGATAGACTTGGGAGTGGCAAATTGAGGTCATAGGTTACTCCACGAAGTAGATCACATATGTTAAGAAAATACAAAGAGAAAGTTGGGGACTTATCTTTTATGACAGATGCATCATGAGGTTTCTCTTATATTGATACTAATTTAGATGGTTTTGAGCAGAGCTTTGATGAGGAGATTGGGATTCCATCTATTAAAACACTTGGTGTGTGGAAGGCACAAGGATGCTAAAGCACGTAGTAGCGATCTAGGTCCACGCCGCAAGTCAAGTAGAGTAATAAAGCTAACACAATGATGGACATATGATAGCTATGTAGCTCAACACTATGCATACATAGCTCAGGTTGTGCAGGATGTGGAATCCACTTGTTTTGAGGATGCAGTGGGCAATGAGTATTGGAATTGTACCATGGATGAAGGAATGGCTGTACTTATGGATAATGATACGTGGGAGTTGGTGCCTTTACCTGAAGGCAAGAAAGCTATTGGGTGCAAATGGGTTTACAAGGTCAAGCACAAGTCAGATGGATTCGTTGATTGTTATAAGGCAAGACTAGTTACCAAAGGGTATATATAAACTCATGGTATTAATTATGAGGAGACTTTTGCTCTAGTGGCCAAAATGGCCACTATAAGGCCTGTCATAGTAGTGGGTGCATTAAAGTTTTGGATCATGTGTCAAATGGATGTAAAGAATGCCTTCTTGCAGAGGGAGTTGCAAGAGGAAGTTTATGTGGAGCAGCCACTTGGTTATGTAGATGAGAGTGTTCTAGATTATGTGTATAGGCTTTGTAAGGCCTTGTATGGGCTGAAGCAAGTACCCAAGGCATGGTATGATAGGATTGCAGAATGCCTTTTCAGTATTGAATTTTGTAGAGCACAGGCTGATCACTCACTCTGTGTCAATGAGAGTGATGTAGGTATTGTGGTTAGTACTATATATATGGATGATTTGATCATTGTGAGTGATAGTGAGACAGAGATTGACCATGTGAAGGGTCTTCTCAAGACTCAATTTGAGATGAAGATGAAGGATTTGTGAGAGTTATTTTCTTGGCATAGAGATAATTAGGACTCCACAGGGTATATGGTTGTTACGGAGACAATATGTGTTGGATATGTTAAAGAAGTATGGTATGGCTAATTGCAAGCCTAATTCTATACCTTTGTATATCAATGCTAAGCTTAGTGCACATGAGGGTGACTTGATTGAGGATATCACTATGTATCAAAAGTTTGTGGGTAGTTTTATCTATTTGATGATCGCTAGGCTAGACCTAAACTACACAGTTGGCTTGGAGAGTGAGTTTATGCACCTTCCACGGAAGCCACATTTGGACGTAGTGAGGCGCACATTGTGCTATGTCAAATCCGCATTGGACTATGCTTTATTCTATGGTGCAGGTGTACCATTGGACTTGCATGGTTACGTGGATGTAGATTGGCTGGTAGTATTTTAGACAGGAGATCTACTAGTGGTTTTATGTTTTCCTTTGGGAGTGCTATTGTTACTTGGAGCAACAAGAAACAACCGACAGTTTTCTTGTCTAGTATAGAGACAAAGTATAGAGGTGTTGTAATTGCAGCATGTGAGGTAGCTTGATTACACAAGCTACTTGGTGATTTGGGGATTGTGGGTGGACAAGAAGGTTATCATCTATTGTGATAACCTTAGTAGTATTCAATTGGCTAGGAACCCAATGTATCATGCATGGATCAAACACACAAAGGTCCATTATCATTTCATTCGGGAGTGGGTTTTGGTAGGTGATATTGACTTGGTTTATGTTAACATAGAGGATCAAGGTATTGACATTTTCGTTGAGCTAAGAAATGTATTCCATGCTGATTAGCCACTTAAACAGCCCCAAAACAAGCTTAATTTAATGAAAACCCTAAAATGGAAAGCGGTTCAAGAGAGTTCAATGAAACCCTAATTTGGGAGGGTCCATCCTCATCTATAAATAGACAGGTTGTCCCCATTTAGTCTCAATCTCTTCTGTGCAGGTTCTCACTCTTTAGTGGAGCTTTCAGCCATTAGTTTTCTAACATGTGGTTGTCTAGCCTGCGACTGTTGCCATCACCTCATTTTATTGCTGCATTTTACTGCAGCATTCTACTACGGCGTTTTATTGCGACGTTCTATTGTTATGTTTTGCTGCTTCGCCCACATCATTAGGCATCATCCTTTGTAGTCGCCTCAGTCTCCTCACGCTCTAGTAATCAACATTTGGTGTTTCTCTCACTCCGTCACTCCTACTGGTAGTCACAACACTTCGGATTTATCTCCGGTGGACGTCACTCTCCAACACACTACTCTGCCCTTAGGCACACTGTATACTCTTACATTCATTTACAACATTCATTCACTTTAGACTTGTGTTCTTTCTATCTCTTCTTTTGTTTGTGTTTTAGTTTCTGTGTTTGAGTTTTGCTTTCTGTATTTTTGTTTGTCTTGTTGTGCTTCTGTTGTAGTTGTACATTGTGTGTTTCCTCAGTGCAAACCCTAGCAGTGCCTCCACAGTCTTTTTCACAATTTTCACTAAGGCCTTGGGAGCTAAGAAGCTTCAACGCTTCAGAACTATGCTTGGAGTTCACGAGCTCATGTTGAGCTCGAGGGGGAGTGTTGAGATGTTGAGCTCTACATGAGCTGGCATTCACTATGAGCCTTGGTGATGAGGTAGGATATTATTCACTAGTGTGTTAGGTGACCAACATGAGGATACGCCAGTGATTCTACTACTGGACATTGCGCTAGGTATCAAAGTTTGTGGGCAGCCTTATCTATTTAACGATCTCTTGGCCAGACCTTAATTACATAATTGGTTTGGAGAGTCAATTTATGTAGCTTCCATGGAAGCCACATTTGGATGCAGTGCGGCGCACATTGCGTTATGTCAAGTTTGCATTGGACTATGCCTTATTCTATAGTGCAGGTGTACCATTGGACTTGCATGGTTACATAGATGCAGATTGGGCTAGTAGTATTTCAGATAGGAGATCTATCAGTGGTTTTATGTTTTTCTTTGAGAGTATTGTTGTTACTTGGAGCAGCAAGAAACAACCAACAATTTCCTTGTCTAGTATAGAGGCAGAGTACAGAGGTGATGTAATTGCAGCATGTGAGGTAGCTTGGTTACGTAATCTACTTGGTGATTTGGGGATGTAGGTGGACAAGAAGGTTCATCTACTGTGATAACCTTAGTAACATTCAATTGGCTAGGAACCCAATGTATCATGCGAGGACCAAACACAGAGGTCCATTACCATTTTATTCGGCAGTGGGTTCTGACAGGTGATATTGACTTGGTTTATGTGAGCACAAAGGATCAAGCTACTAACATTTTCACCAAAGCCTTGGGAGCTGAGAAGCTTGAATGCTTTAAGATGGTGCTTGGAGTTCACAAAATCATGTTGAGCTCAAGGGGGAGTGTTGAGATGTCAAGCTCTACATGAGCTGGCATCCACTACGCACCTTGGTGATGTGGTAGGATGTTACTCATTGGCATGTTAGGTGATCGACATAAGGATATGCCAGTGATTCTACAGTTCGACTACACCCACGTAGTCCACCCTTGGTTTTGACACATTTATTGTGTCACCTCTTCTTTTCTTAGCGGGTTCATACTTAGTGATTACTTGTACATACGTTGTGGTACTTTTACATTAGTCTTTTATCATGTTGTAGACTTAGTTCTTTCGAGTGGAAGAGTGTCATGAGGATGTGAAAATTTGATGCTTTGCTTATGTTTAATTGACATGTGCAATTAAAAGATGCACATATGTTGCACATGTGAGGTGCAAGCTACTTTTTCACAGTTGAAGGCCAAAGGACCCTGTGAAGAAGATGGGTGTTCAAGGCAAAAGTTGTAACAAGTTACACTTTTGGTGTCAATTTGTCCCTAGGACCATTAATTGGCCATTAAGTGTCAGTGGGGTGACACTAGGGACTAGGCATTAATTAATGGATTAATGCTTGTCCAAGGGTCAATTAATGCATGGGACCACTTTGGGTTGCAAATGGCCTAGCCACTTAATTTTTGGATGGGCAAGGTCAATTTTCTGGGCATGGATTAAGGGCTGAATTAAATGGCTTGAAATTGCTGAAAATGGATTAAGAAAGCTGCCACTTGGCAAAACTTTCCTATGGAAGTGGGGGAAAGGCTAAATAGGGCTGAAGTGAGAGGGAAATCTTGTTTTTTTCATTTTGGAGCTAATGGGAAGAGGTGTTGGACTATTGCTGCCAGCTTTTGGGGCCAATTCCCAGCCATTGGAGACCATTTTGGTGATGGAGATTACATATTCTTGACCTTGGGAAGCTGAAAATTGCTGCTAATGCACTTTCTCCTGAAGATCACAATCTCTGATGCTCCTATCGTTGTTGGTGCATCCATTTGGGGCTGCTACAGCAGGGCAGCAACTGATTTTGATCAGTTCTTCGCTACAAATCTCAAAATTTTCTCTCTTTACAGCATTCTCTCATCTCCTTCAGCCTATGCCCAGCCATTCTCAGCAATTCTCAGCAATTCTCAGCCATTTGGAGGAGATTTCAGCCATTTTTGGTGGGCTGATCTGTAATTTCTGCAGTAAACCCTAATTTACAGCAGAAATTAGGGTTTAGCAGCCACCTTGGGATCCGTGCCAGAGATTGAAGGCTCAAGGGACTGAAATCAGCAGCTGATAATTGAAGATTATCTAGGGATTTCAGGAGCCAGCCCATCCCGAATTGATTTGGGGCAGCATTTGGCCAGCCAAGGGTCAAATTGGAGAAGTCCTGGGTGAATCAAGGGGCAAATGACCCAAAAGGCTTGCTGGTAATTTATGACAGCAAGAGCAATTGGTTAGCAGGAGGAGATTGAAGAATCTCAAGTTGTACTCATTCCAATTGAATGAAAGCTAAAGAAATACCGCATGGGGTGCTAGTTTTGGGGCCAACAGGGAGTCTACTGTCCAAGAATGTTATGGTAAAGTGTGTATTTCATTTTATGTGCATTTATTTATTGCTGTAATTAACTCTTAAATTAGGTTATCACCACCCATTCCAAGAAGGAAGGCTGGTGTCAAAGAGGAAGAAGAAATAAGAAAGAAGAATAAGAAGATTTCAGCCCTATCTCTCTATATACTCAAGTCTCCATTGCTTTTGTATGTGTGCTCTTGGTCTCTTCACATCTCTTCTCTTGTCTGTTTTCATGTATTGTACTAGATCACCCATGATATGAGAGAGGGTATTAGCGGATATGTCAGTTCATCTGTGGATCTTTGCATGTTAATGGGCTAGGGCACCAGGATTTTATCTTGTGTATTTAGGCAATTTATTTTTTCTGATTTGATATGTATTGGCATTTATTGCAGCGAGTCGGCTAGTGGACATGTCATATTCTTGGCATTTATTGTGCCCTATACTAGGCACTCCTCCTCCTTAGTCACTTGCATCATTTGTCATTCACCTTCTTAGGTTCTAGTGGAGAGAGGGAGTTGGTGTTGGTGCCTTGACAGCTAGTGACTGACGTTGGATATGTACTGTTGAATATCTTGGTACATGGATTCCATTTCCTGAGCATCTCTTTGCTTCTGAGTTCTTTGTGCAGTATTCTTTTCTTTTGTAGTGTTTCTCTTTCCTTTGTCTCTTGTGTTTAGTAGTCTATTCTAGTAGTTTTCCATGCTTCCATCATTGCATCCACTTTTGACAGGTTGGCCAATCTTTGATTGGTTGACTACACCATTTTTAGCCCTAGATAATAATCAGCTAGTTTGGGCATTTCTTGGCTTCCATCATTGCATCCACTTTTGACAGGTTGGCCAATCTTTGATTGGTTGACTACACCATTTTTAGCCCTAGATAATAATCAGCTAGTTTGGGCATTTCTTGGCTATATATATATATATATATATATATATATATATATATATTATAGCTAGTTCCCAGTTGGGATACATCATTAATCTTTTGTTTGCACACTGTAACTTCAGCTGCCTCCTTTGTCTCCTAGTATTGCCTTCTGTTATCAGCCTTATCCAGTGCCCTCAACGACGCCTTGGACTATGTATAGGGACTGATCAGTCCTCTTTTGTATTCAACCTTCAGCAATCTCTATGAGCTGAGACATGCTAGACACATGGTGCAAAAATCCCTGATTCCTTTGGGCAGCCCACAAATATATTTTTCCACTTGCTCATGAAGGGATACGGGGCGATAAGAAGTAATAGGCAGCAATGCATCCCAAAACTTCTTATTATATTGCTCCAAATTTTTGCATTCCTTAGCATCTAGCTTATTTCAAGCTGTCATAATGTCCACCTTGAATGTACTTGTCAACCGATTCGATGCAAACATTTGCTTGAATTGTACTCACATTGACGGTGCTCTACCTTGCATTAAAAGATTGGACCACCATTGCAACGCATTTCTTTTAAGAAAGTGGCTGCCTTTTGAATCTTTGAGGACTTGTTGAAATTTCCCCTTGAATAGGTTGCATCAAATTGTTGAATGAAAGTCAAAGCTTTCAGCTCGTCTTTCGCACCACTGAAGGACTTAAACTTCATTGCTTTTCCATCCGCATCATAGTCTTTTGCTGCCCCCTTTGGGGGTCAAGTTATTGTACATTGGCTGTTGCAAAAAGGGTGCTTTCGCTGAATTTACGTCAAAACCGACACCAAATGGAGCATTTGCATGACCAACACTTGTTCCTTGAGCCCCATAAGCGTTTAGGGGCGTAGATGCATTACCAAACATGCTACTTTGTGCCCTAGGCATCAAACCAATGCTGCCATACATAGGGTTTGCACATTTCCAGGCATACCCAAATACATTGGGCCTTGCACACCATGCATTGGTTGTTGTATACCATAGGGGTTTGTGCCATACATGCCTGTATGCGGTCCTTGTCCAACCATAGTATGGAAAATTGTGTTTCCACCAAAGTATCCTAGCTACCCCATCATAGCATGCATGGCCGATTGTCCAAAATCCATTGGATTGGCACTTCCATGATGGCCTTGCATTTGCATTCCTTGCCCTGTAGGTACCAATTGTTTTGTTTCATTAGTATCTTTGGGAGACTCAAATGAAGGCTTTGGCATTACCTTCGGTGCACCTTGTTGTCCCGAAGGTATAGAAGATGTCTTTTTCTTCTTGCGTTTGCTGTCCTTCTTTGGAGCATTCAAGAATTGGGTAAATTGAGGATCTCTTGCCAATTCAGTAAAGAGATTTGCTGCTGTCCTCATTTGATTCTTAAATTGGTCATCAAATTCCTCTTCACTTTGCTGGTCATCAGCCTCATTATGTCTTGAAGGCCCTGCATCTTGCCCAACAACAACACTTTCAGCTTGTTGTCCATGGTTTGAGCCTTGTCTAAGATCATGCATTGTATTTTCTTCATTTCCATGTGAATGTTCATACTGAGAGGCATCATCACTGCTTTGATTGCATCTCACTGTATGAAGACGTATTGTTGTAATTTCTCAGCTGAGAACAAAAATTAGCACTAGCACAAAGCTTTGGCTTGCAATCTAGTGTCTCAGGCCCACCAAATCAAGGGATTGAGTGGTGTCCCAACAATGGAACCATGAAACCAACCTTTCTTCTTGGAGAGGGTGGTAATTCTCTGATTAAGTACTTAATTGCCGTAATTAGCAAATAAACATAAATTCAAATACACAATTTACCTTAATAATGTTGGACAATAGACACTTGGTTGTCCCAAAACTAGTGCCCCTTTCCGTAATTCTTTAACTTTAATTGCTAAAGGATTGAGGACAAGTTGAGATTCCACAATCTCCTTTACTGATCCAAAAAGCCCCTTGTTGTATATACAATCAATAAGTAATTTGGGCAAATTACCCCTTGATTTTCACCCAAGAATTGTACAAATGGAACCACCAACTAGCCAAATGTTGCCCCAATTCACAATGGATGGCATGGCATCTGAAATTCTTGTCAATTCTACGAATTTAAGGTGTGGATTTTAGTGTACAATGCCTTCTCTTGTTGGAATAGGTCCCAAAGTGGTTGTTAAACCCTAATCTTTGCAAAAATTTAGGATTTACAGCAGAGATCTCTAAGCTGTCCATCAAATTTGGCTAAGATTTACTCAAAATGGTTGAGAAATGCTGAGATCTCTTTAGAATGGGTTGGAGAAGGTGAAAGAAAGCCAAGATGAGAGAGAAATTTGATTTTCTTTGTGAGAAAACCCTAAATTTTGCTTGTTGCTTGCTCTAGCTTGCATTTAATGCAGTCACCCACTGCAACCACCTCCAAAATGCTGTCACCTGATCAATAATGTTGTTGCTAGCCCTTGGAAGGTGATTCCTTGCTGTCCCCTTCTTGCTAAGGCCCCCAGATTGATGTCTTCTGCAGGAAATTGTTGTTCTCTGACCAAAAAATGGACCTATATATATATATGTGTGTGTGTGTGTGTGTGTGTGTGTGTGTGTGCGCGTGTGTGTGTGCGTGCGCCAAGCCACGTGGAATAAATTTCCCTATGCCTCAATTGGTATAAATGGTTTGCGTATCCTTAGCTAATTTACAAAATAAAAAATCTGGTTTAGCCTTCGGGGTTGTAATATGGAAATTGAGTATTCATCGTGCATGGGAATACCTGAGATTTCGAATCGCTTTCCCAATTCCACGAAGTTTTTTTCCGGGAGTTAAGACCCTGATTAGAGACGAGGCCATTTTACAGGTACCGTCTAGGTTTCACATTTTGGGGCATTTATTATTTATATTATAATTTAAGCTACCATATATTGCCTGTATCGGAAACAAGAATATATGCCCTTAATGGCGTATATATATATATATATATATATATATATATATATATATATATATATATATATATATATATATATATATATATATATATATATATATATCTCCTGAGTTGTAAAATTAATTGAATGACTGAGACCCAACCCCCAAAAATGTTTTCTCAATCTGCATGGGCATTTTTGTCAAGTGGCAGCCTTCTAAATCCATTTGTTAACATTGTCCAACCATTTAATTTCTCAAATTACATGGGTATTTTTGCCAAGTGACAGTCTTCTAAACCCATTTTTTAGCATTATCTAGCAATTTAGTTAATTTTCAAGATTAAATAATCTTGAAAATTAATTCTAGCCCTTTTTGATCCTACCCAAAATTAAATACGCCCATCCATAACTAAATTGACTAGGCCATTTGCAACCTGGAGTGGCCTTCAACCTCTTTGATCCTTAGATCGGCATTAATTAATTAATGCTAGTCCCTAGTGTCACCATTGACACTTGTTAGCCAAATAATCGTCCTAGGGTCAAAGTTGACACCAACTAGTTCCCAAAGTCTAGCTGGTATAACTTATCACAACTTTTGCCTTTGACACCTATTGCTGTTAGCAGTCATGTTTGTCATGCCTTGTCATCTCCTGCCTGTGAGCCTCAGTCTGAGTCAGACGAGGACATTAGGAGCTCTGACATGTCTGTCATGTGTTATGATGGGGGAGGCTAGTCACTCTCGACTGGCTGTCTTAGGTTGTGTATTTCTTTTTGGCCTCTTTTAGTGGGCAGCCACTGGCTGCCCGGCCACTTTTTGGTCACTGTTGTGGGGCGCCCATTTTAGGGCATTTTTAGGGTTTGCGCCCATTTTAGGGTTAGGGTTAGGGTTTGTCCTTTGCCTATTTATAGGCAGCCCCCCTCCCCACTTGATCACTTGTCTTCTTGCAGATTCCGACACTCCTTCTCCCCCGTGGTGGTGCTGCCATCATCATCAGCCTGATCTGGTGCCCTCACTGACGCTGTGGGCTGCGTGCAGGGACTGATCAGTCCATTTCAGTGTATTCAGCATTCATTTCAGTCAGTGCAGATTTCTCTTCCTTATTTCCTGCTTTCTCTCTCTCTCTCCCTCCGTGTTCGTATCCCCTCTTCCGCAGCGCACTCTCACATGGTATCAGAGCCGAAGGAGAGTACACGGAGCTGAGTTTTACGCGGGAGAACACCCACAACTTTGCGTTTGCTGGTCAAGACGTCTCCAACAGCTGAGGTGTCACCTTCTGCACCATCTCCTTGATCAAGGCGGCCTGTTTTGGTGTCACATATTTGCGTTTGCTGCTGGCGCCTTCTCCAGTGGCTGCCACGTCATCACCCACCTCTTCCTGCTTGCGTTTTCAGCCTGGGCGGCCCTCCTCCAGCTGGGCGACACTCCTTCAACCTTTGCGCCTTGCTGTTCTGGCTGTTGTTCCATCTTCAGGCGGCTCTTTTCCTGCTGGCGACCTATTCCCAGGCTGCGTTTTGAGGCAGGAGGCTGTTTTTCTGTGGTGATTGCATCGTTAGCATTTGCGTTTGACATCGTCCTTGCGTTCTGTGCAAGGCGGCCAGCTCAGGAGCTTCTGGTGTTTGTGTTTCGGCACCGGCAACCTTCCCTTGTTGTGTTTTGGTGTTTGCAGATATCGAAGATGTCTTCTCATCAGTTTACGGGCTTTGATGACTCAGATGACGAGCTTTTGTCTCGACATTCATCTGAACGGAGGCGTGATTTCTATCACGAGGACCGTCGTCCGGAGTCTATTCCTCTTTCCCGTCCCCCTTCTATTCATGTATCTCGGCAAGCCCCTTCCAGTGGGCCGAAGATGCAGCCTTTGGTACCCCCTGTACAGGTACCCGTACTTCCTCAGCTGCCCAAAGAGGACCAGTTGGATGGCTCCAACTTTTCTCTGTGGTCCTGCAAGGTGGAGTGTATCTTGGACTCCTTCGATCTTTGGGAGCTTGTTTTTGTTCCTATTCCCCGGCCTCAGGTGGATCCCGCAGATGGGACATCTACGGATCGTGCAGCCTTATGGGATCGGCTCAATTCTCGAGCCAGATCTCTCTTCTTTCTGAGTTTGCAGGATTCTGTCCTTGTTCATGTTCACAGGTTGAAGACTGCAGCAGACGTGTGGAGAAAGCTCGCGTCTCTCTATCAACAGAAGACGTTTGCCCACCGGATATCTCTCGAAAAGAAGTTGCGGATGCTCGCTATTGATGATAGTCCTTCCATGAAGGACCACATCAACAGATTACAGGATATGAGGGATGAGCTTGCATCCCTCGGTCAGACGATATCTTCTGAAGACATGGCTATGATTCTTTTGACTCAGCTGCCATCGCCTCGGTTTGATGTCTTCTACACCAGCCTTCTTACATCGAGGACCCGTGAGAAGCTTCTATGGGAGGAGCTATCCCCGCTTGTCTTCGAGCATGACGAGCGACTCAGAGAGGTCAGTGCTAGTGGATCCGACTCCACTAGAGCCTTTGTTGCAGGTTCGGGAGGACAGAAGAATAAGAAGAAGTCAAAGGCTAAGAAGAAGGATAGTTCTTCAGGCTCTGACTCAGATTCAGAGAGACGGAAGTGCCCACACTGTGGGAAAGGGACACATCCCGAGGAGAAATGCTGGAAGAAGTACCCTCACCTTCGTCCGGGAGCGAAGGGTGGATCTACATCGGAGCCTTCTTCTACCTCTACACCCGCTGTTACCCATGAGTCAGTGTTCCTTCATATCCATGCTTTGGAGGAGGATCCTTCTTCCGTGGCTGCAGTGTCTTCTGCGCAGCCTTGGTTAGTGGACAGTGGTGCTTCGAGTCATATGACTCCCCGAGGTGATTTGTTACACGATCTCCGTCCATCAGAGGGTTCAGTCATTGTTGGTGACATTTTATCGGTGCCTATTAGTGGTGTTGGCACATTGCCTTTGTTTACCGACCGACCTTCGCGCTCCTTTTCACAGGCCCTACATGTTCCGGATTTGGGCCTTTCCCTCCTCTCAGTTTATGGCCTTACGAGGCTTGGCACATGAGTGATCTTCACCGAGCATGCCGTTGTTATTGAGGATTCTCTTACAGGAGCTGTTTTATCTACAGGTTGGCAGGAGAGCGGGCTTTACATGCTCCATTCCCCTTCTTTGATGCAGGGTCCTCCGAGGCAGTCTATTGCTACACCTGTTCCCGCTTATGCACCTTCTATTCCACAGGTTCCTTCCCATCCCCCACCTTCTCCTCCGATGGTTCCCTCGTACCCCCCATCCCTTTCAGAGGGGGACGATCTTGGTGATGCGGCTGTGGATTCCCTGGCCCCTAGTGTTTTAGAGGGGGATTCCCAGGATCGTGAGGAGCTCCTTCAGCGGCAGTCTACATCGACGGACTTCATTGACATTGGCATTCCTCTTGCCTCCCCAGGATCTATTTCCTCTTCGGCCTTCAACCACATCCAGGATCTGAGAGGGGGTGTTAGCAGTCATGTTTGTCATGCCTTGTCATCTCCTGCCTGTGAGCCTCAGTCTGAGTCAGACGAGGACATTAGGAGCTCTGACATGTCTGTCATGTGTTATGATGGGGGAGGCTAGTCACTCTCGACTGGCTGTCTTAGGTTGTGTATTTCTTTTTGGCCTCTTTTAGTGGGCAGTCACTGGCTGCCCGGCCACTTTTTGGTCACTGTTGTGGGGCGCCCATTTTAGGGCATTTTTAGGGTTTGCGCCCATTTTAGGGTTAGGGTTAGGGTTTGTCCTTTGCCTATTTATAGGCAGCCCCCCTCCCCACTTGATCACTTGTCTTCTTGCAGATTCCGACACTCCTTCTCCCCCGTGGTGGTGCTGCCATCATCATCAGCCTGATCTGGTGCCCTCACTGACGCTGTGGGCTGCGTGCAGGGACTGATCAGTCCATTTCAGTGTATTCAGCATTCATTTCAGTCAGTGCAGATTTCTCTTCCTTATTTCCTGCTTTCTCTCTCTCTCTCTCCCTCCGTGTTCGTATCCCCTCTTCCGCAGCGCACTCTCACAACTGCATCCTCGGGGTCCTTGGCTTGTTACCATGAAATAACTGCCATGTGCATCACATGTGCTAAACAACCTTGCACATTTGATTAATAACTTAATCAAATGTTATCGGTAAGATTAAAGCATCTCAAAATTTCACGTCCTCGTGACTTTAATATTGTGAGAGTGCGTAATCAAAAGGAATGGAAGCACAAAGACTAAGTAATAAAGAGAGATTACAAGAAAAGAATAATGAACTTTGCACTAAACAAGAAAGAATGTTGATACTAACGGGAAAGTGGAAGGAGATTGATCAGTCTCTGCATGCAGCCCACAATGTCAAAGAGAGCACCAAATCAGGCTGATGATGATGGTAGCTCCAAGCACGGAGGAGACAAAGTGTTGGAGTGTGCATATTGTGGAGAGGAAGAAGATTGATAGAGATGAATGACTGCCAAGTGGGGGACAACTATAAATAGCCACTAAACTAGCTGATTTGTGATTGAGAATGCCATAATCCTGGCAATCAGCATTTAATGCTGGTCATGGCACAATAAATGCTTGAAAAATGTGAGATGGCCATCAAAAAATCGTGATTGGCAAGGACTATCTGACAAGTGTAGATAGTATGGAAAATAAAAAAACTGCCCATGGAAAACACACTGGAACTTGACAAACAAATGAAATGCATAGAAATCCACTTAGACAGCCACTCTAGAGTGAGTAGGCTCTCCTATCAAAACACATGATAGACATGCTAGAGCTCCAAAAGTCCTCGTTTGACTTAGAATAAGGCTCACAGGCAAGAGATGACAAAGCATGACAAACATGATTGCTAACACTCCCTCTCAGATCTTGGATGTGGCGGAAGGCCAAGGAAGAAACGGATCCTGGGGTGGCAAGAGGAATGTCAATGTCGATGAAACCCATCGATGTAGATTGTCAATGAAGAAGCTTCTCATGATCCTGGGAAACCCCCTCTGAAATACTAGGGGCTAGGGAATCCATAGACACATCATCAAGGTCGTCCCTCTCTAAATGGGATGGTGGGGTTCGAGGGAACCACTTGAGGAGAGGGTGGGGGATGGAAAGGAACTTGTGGAATAGGTGATGCATAGGCGGAAATAGGTGTAGCAAAAGACAACTGCCTTAGAGGACTTTGCATAAGAGAAGGGGAATGGAGCTAGTAAAGCTCATGTTGTTGTACTGCTACGCGGACTGTGTGAAAAACTCTAGTGTGCATCGTCATTCGGCGTTCTTATTGATCTAGAGAGTCAATCTCATATTAGTCATTAGTGTCAGTGTCCGTAGTGTGGATGGTTCAAAAAGACTAGATTTTTGGAGAAGTTTAGTCTATTTTTGATATTTTGGATATTCTTGTAAATATCTGAAAGTTGTGGAGACAACTTCTAGAATAGGATGACATTAAAAAAAAAGCAAGTGGCTTTCAGCCATTTTTGGGGGATTTTATGCAAAAAGAAGAATTGGCGAAATCGTGCGACACGCGATTGCAATTTACAGGTAGCAAACAGCACTCCGAACTAGCAGAAGAAGAAGGAGTGATCTGGGAGAATTTTGACTAGGTGTCTTGGTATTTTACTTCCCTTTCAAAGCCAACGGGGAAGCATCAGATTGGCGGTTTGGGCAGCAGAGAAGAAGCTACTGTTTGATGCACGTTTTTGGTCTACAAGGGATTTATCTTCTTAGGATGCAAAAATAAATTTACGGGCTTCACCTCTATTAGTATTCTTTTACATATTCTATTTCTTCGAACCCCTTTTTTTTTGTCAATTGCTCTCCTTGAATCTCCCTTCACCCTATTGTCTCTTACCTCTGTAGTAGACTTTTTGACCCCAAACGCTTCGATAGTGGTGAACCCAACTTGAAAGTTGGTAGCATGTGTGTAAAGATGGGTGATTCTGCAGGTTCAAGTGGTGGTGATGCTATACAACAGATGATTGCTTTGTTGCAGTAACAACAACAATAGCAGATGTAAACTCGAGAGGAAGCATAAAGAATTGATTCCTTAGTTATGAATGCATTGTAGGTAGTGAAACAGGAATTGAAGCAGTTTAAGAGTTAAAATGTTTTGGTCTTCATCTGGTTGTATAAAGAAAATATGTTGTTTCATGGGGTACTGCAGTATTCATGGAGTCGGTATTTCTCCCGTTTGGCCATACATGCATTGCATGATCGGATTGATGAGTTACATAGAAGAGATGCTAATTGGACAACTTTTAAGAAAGCTTTGAGAGGAGTTTTTCTTGGAAGATGCAAGATTGGTAACTAAAAAGACATTTATAGATTAGATTGAAAAGCCCAATAAAGGGTTGGCTACTACAGCTTTGCTCCATGAATTTGAAAGTTGGTATGCACAGTTGGATGCCGATGAGCAGCAATCATTGGAGAGTCAGAAAATTGATTTGTTTCTGAAGGTTACAGATCCTGTCTTGCAGAAGAAGTAGACTGATCGTTTAGAAGATGCCTATTCTGAAACGGGGTTGAAATCAGATTGGGCTAATGTAATTGAGGTAGTGCGTATGTTGGTAAAGAGAGAAATTAAGATGGGGTACAGACACCACACCTGCTAGTGCTCAGAAGGGGGCTGAAATTGCAGCCAAGGTGCATGTGGCTATGGCAGAACAACCAGCTATACTTGTTGGTCCAGCTCTTAAAGGTGATGTTGTGGATGAATTAATTAAAGGCATGCGTGATTTGAGGTTAAATTTGACAGAAATCTATGCAAAGGTCAAAAATTTGGATGTTAAGGTAGAAAAGAAGGGTTGGGCAATAGCCCACAAAGACTGTATAAAGAAGGATACGAGAGGAGATGCATTTGGTGTGACAGTTTACAGCATGAAAAGCGAGACTGTACAGTCTACCGTGAAGCAGAAACGAAAAGGTTAGCCTTTTGGAAAGGTGGCAAAATACATGCAACAGAAACTGGTCTTCCAATAGAGCCAAAATTTGGAAATGGTGGCAGACAGAAGAGGTTGAAAGAGATGGCAGCAAGTGTCAAAAGATGATGTACTAGCGAGGCAGTAGGGTTTGCAGGGAGGAACACGGAGTGAACTCGGTAAACATGGAGAAGAGAAGAGAAGAGAAAAGAAACTCTGATGAATGGAATGATGAAGTTCTGAATCATGGAGTGAATGTGATACAAGGAAACAAGGGTGCCGTAGCACAAGGAAGATGATGAAGACAACCACAAGCCACAAACTGCAATGTCCTCCTGAAGGGGTGTGAGGGAAGTGGAGAGGTTGGAGGGAAGAGGTGACAGACTGAATGAATCAGCTGTGAGGAATGAATGAGAGAGTGGCCTATAAATAGGCACAGTCAGTCTAGGATGGCGCCCCATTTTGGGGCTGCAAACTCTAAATGCAAAACACAGAAATGCAAAAACGTAAACTACAAGTGAAGGGTTTCTCAACACTTCCTCTTAGGTCCAAAAAGGGGAACAAGAGAAGAGTGAGGTGGAGATGGAATGCTACATGTTGAAGAATGCTTATGCAGCAGGTGCCACTTGGACAGTGTCCCTCGTGGGAAAATTGTTCACTTGCCCAAGCGTCCTAGTACAAAGATGATGAAAACATACAATGCAGAGGAGGAATGTCGGACTTTGTGTGGTGTTGAGAACCATAAGGATATGCTTGTACTCGATCTCGGGAGTTGGCTCCATGCTGACCAAGTGACCAAGGCAAGAAGAAAAGAGGAGGAAGAAGATGTAGAGCATCCCTAAGATCCAAGATTTCCACCAAAAAGGGAACCTGCAGCAAAGAATAGTAGGCAAAGTGAACTGGAGAACCCGAAACTCAACCTCGGGAGAGAAGCCACTAGCTCCGTGTATCCATGCTGGAAGGAATACGAAGGCCTCGTTACCAAGTCGCGGCTGAACCTCTGAGGTCTCGATCTAGGTAGTACTTGAAGATCTTGTGTATCAGTAGAAGAGATGACTGGTCGAAGTTAGCCACCCCAAGAAAGTAGAGGATGGGTGAAGAACTTCATGTGGAGTAGGTTTCCTCTCTGAGGTGGGAGGTGGAGGGGCCTCGGTTGAAGTCTAAGAAAAAGTAGATGCCCCCTTTGAGGGCAAAGAAATAATATCTCTCTTTGAAGTAGATAGGGAATCCAAAAACTCATGGATTACGGACTCCAAAATGTCTGATGGCGAAGGAAGTGCCGCCGGTTGTGTTGAAGAAGATATCTGGGGTGTCGAAGAGCTCCCAGAGATAGCCTCTTGAACCTGAGTAGTCGAGGGTGGGGAAGGGTGGGGCTCAAAATGAGCAAGAGGTGGGCAACAGTCGCTGTCTCTCAATGGAGCGGACTCGGTAGTTGAAAAAGAGAAAGGAGTCGAGCAACCACTCTCTTGAAGG
Source organism: Lygodium microphyllum (assembly GCF_053477565.2). Taxonomy (NCBI): domain Eukaryota; kingdom Viridiplantae; phylum Streptophyta; class Polypodiopsida; order Schizaeales; family Lygodiaceae; genus Lygodium; species Lygodium microphyllum. Next base: position 144,929,227 of record NC_141148.1, on the reverse strand, counting down.
AGCGCACTGACGAGGAGACAATATCAAACAATCGCTGTCTCTCGATGGAGCGGATTGCAGATCTGTAGGTTGTGGAAGGCTGAAGCCACTGTACTTGAAAATAAGTGGGAGAAGATTGCCGTTGGCATTGTGACGATTTCCAAGAGGTCGTAGCACCAATTGATCCTCCATGTGCTCGAAAGAACTTAGTGCACATTGGATGTATCTTATTGCCTTGAGCATAGTACCTTGATAGCCGATGCAGAACGATCTCTGTGGCCTAGAAAGGAGAGGTGGCACAAGGAGTGCCTGGTGGAAGACGCATATACTCCGGGGGGGTGGGGAGCAAAGGTCGAAGTCGGCAAGCATCGGTGGTGTGTCCGGTGATGCCATAGTAGAATCACCCAGTAGTCTGGTCATTTGTTGGTAAAGAAGCCATGGATACGAGTGTGCCTTGTTGAAGAAGGAAGAGGTCAGCCACCATGAACCATGAACCGCAATGTCCACCTCAAGGGGTGTGAGGGCAGTGTGAAGCACAAATTGTAATGTTTGCCTCAAAGGGAGAGAGGGCAGTGGAAGGGCTGGAAGTGAGGTGCCAGTGGGAGGATGATGTGACCAGCAATAAGAGTTTGCAACCAGTAGAGGAGAGAGAAAAATGTAGGTGAGGAGAGAGAAAGACAAAACGTAGGCTGCAGGAGAGAGAAAGTCTAAAAACGCAAGAAAAACCAGTAGCAGTAGTCAATATGCTGAAATCAGCTCCAAACAGTGTGTGATAGGTTGGAAACATGCGTCAGATTGTTGTAGACAGAAATGGCCAGCTTGGACCACGATTTCCTCCGCGTGCGCGGTGTGGGCAGCAAGCTGAAATACCTGAAATCTGCAAAAACGAGATTGTTTTCTGAATGGAGAGTGATCAGCAACAATTGCTTTGCTGTAAACAGCTGCAAACTACGGGTGGAAGGTTGGAAGTAGGTGCCAGACTGTAGATGACAGTAAGGGATAGTTGAGACTGCAATGTCCTCCACGAAGGGGGTGTGGGCAGCGAGCTGAAAACACTTAAAACCTGCAAAAGCGAGATTTTGATGCAGCCGAAGAAGAAGAGAAGTGGATGTCGAATTCGCTACCGGTCTTTGCCTTCACTGGAGTGGAGGATCTTTGCCGCTGTTTGAGCAGATCTAGCTTTGATACCATGTCAAAAGATGATGCACCAGCGAGACGATAGGGTTTGCGGAGAGGAATACAGAGTGAACTCGGCAAATATGGAGAAGAGAAGAGAAGAGAGAAGAAACTCTGATGAATGGAATGATGAAGTTTTGAATCATGGAGTGAATGTGATATAAGGGAACAAGGGTGCCGTAGCACAAGGAAGATGATGAAGACAACCATAAACCACGAACCGCAATGTCCTCTTGAAGGGATGTGAGGGCAGTGGAGAGGCTGGAGAGAAGAGGTGACGGACTGTATGAATCAGCCGTGAGGAATGAATAAGAGAGTGGCCTATAAATAGGCACAGTCAGTCTAGGATGGCGCCCCCTTTTTGGGGCTGCAAACCCTAAACACAAAACGCAAAAACGCAAAAATGCAAACTGTGGGTGAAGGGTTTCTCAATAGCAAGGACAACATTTATTGCCATATATATAGCCACATACGGGTTGAGAATTGAAAGGACCGAAGAAGCTCGTAAAGGAGGCATGGCTGAAGCAAAATCTCGCGTTTGGATCAGACATTAGATTGCATGGAAAAAGGCAAAAGAGCAAAGTCTGAATTGATTGATGCAAGTCAAAGTATACGAGGGAGAACAGGATGGAGTACACTAGTGGATTCATTTTCAGCCTATGCTTATTTGGTTGAGGTTCATAATCAAGAAGCTCTTGTGGAAGAAAAGAGAAGAAGAGATAAGGAACTGCTTGTCTTTCCTCTTTAGGCCCATCTAAAGGCATAACACGAAGTAAAATGGAGGAGCAGAAAGAGGCTGAAAAAGCCATACCTGAGTATGTTATGGAGGATGCATCTCAAGTGAAGAGACAAGAAGGTAAGAAAAGGGGCAAGCAGCCCCGGCTACAAGTTACAATCGGATCTTGAGACTCCCACAAACCTTAAAAAGATATTAGAAGATCGCATACTTGGCAATAGAGTGGAATTCACACTTGGCGAAGTTCTTGGAATCACGAAGTGTGAATTTCATGATGCAATCATGGATATGTTGAAACGAAAAAGACAATTTGATGGTGAAGTTTTGCAAGCATTGATGCAGGTTGACAAAGACATAGAGAAACAACTTCAGAGGGAATATGATGATGCATGTAATGCTGATTTGGAGTAGGTTGATGTTGAAAATGGGTTAAATGGGAGTGTAGACAGTAAGCTTGTGTTTGAAATTGGTCTTATGGGCAGCTGTAAGCATAGAGAGAAGGCTATGTATAATGGGGATGTCCATCAACAAGTACATGAAGAAGAAGATGCTCATTTTATTCCAAGCAGTCATTATTCACGAATGCTTTGGGGTCATGCTACAACAGAGACAATCGTTAAAGTGGGAGAAAGAGAGATGCCTTGCATAGCTCTCTTGGATCATGGTTCCGAAATCAATGTTATGGTATGCAGCTTGTATGAGAATGGAGGTTGGCTGATTGATGTAGATCCGGGATGGCTTATGCGGGCAGCAAACAATTCATCAAGGGATCTTTATGCGGCTTGTTTGAATGTACCCGTGACTATTGGAGATGTTAGGGATGAATATCATTTTTTTGTGCAGGATTCATGTAGTTATCCGGTGATTTTGGGGCAGCCCTATATTTCGGAATCAAGATTGGAAACAAAAGCCTTGGATGATGATTCTTCATATGCTTGGGTTCGGAGTAAAGACAATACAAAGGCAGTACAGTTCTCTCACTATTTGTGTGAATCATCCCGGCAATCGGGATAGGCTACATGATAATCCCATGCCACCTAATGCATAAGAGTTTAAGGGTTTTTAGACAGCATTGCTGTAAGTAGAGGCTATGGTAGTACCTCTAGGAAGATAATTATGCCTCCAAGAAAGGGGGAAAACTGTGCTTGCGTTTGGATTGCACGAAGGGACAGCATGTAGTCTTGGCAGTTTTAAGAATATTTTAGCTATGTGCAAGGCTGAAAAGAAATATGTAGGATGGGTTGAAAAAGAGCTGAAGACATATGGTTTGATGGCTGCAAATGAAGGTATTTTAGGGCTGTTTTTAGGGCTGGTACAGTGGCTAAAATTTCTGCAGCAATTAATGCTGAAAACAGGGCAGAAAAAGTTGAGCATGAATGTTATGGGTCGCAATATGGGCTGCAACATGGGCTACAAAACAAGGCTGAAGCAAGGGTGTATACAAAGTACAAAACAGTTGTAAAGAAGGTTAAGCTTGTGGCTTTGTCTTTACCACCAGAAAGTGATGGGTTGGCTGAAAAAGTGTCTCAACAGTCTAGTTTGCGGAATCCAGATGGAGTACGATATAAATTTATAGCTGAAACTTTACAAAAGCTGAAAATTGGTGATACAAGATTTCTTTTGCCTGTAGACAGTCTGCAGACAGACCTTATTTTTTTGCAGATGTTGGCAAGGCATGGGAAAGCCTTTGCGTTTCAGCCAGATGAAATTAGATGTGTTGATCCGACCATAGTTGCACCTATGGTGATATTTACAGTACCTCGTGCCATGGAATTTAAAGCCTATTCTAGTATCTCGGGCATATTTGCCTAAGCTGCTGGAGCTTTTGAACGAGAAGATCAGGATACGGATTTTGGAGCCCTCTTCAGCTCCATATTCGAATTGGTGGTTTACTATTCTAAAGAAGAATGGTTCTTTGAGGTTTATACTGGATTTACAACCAGTTAATAAGGTTACCATAAGGATTGTTGGATCAGGCGCGATAGTGGATGAATTTGCAGAAGCATTTGCAGGCAAGGCAATTTACTCTATGGGAGATTTATATTCAGGATATGATCAGTTTCAGCTTGTATTAGAAACTCGGGATATCACTACCATGAAGACACCGCTTGGATTAGTTAGGATGTGTACTCTTCCACAGGGAGCAACCAATTATGTGGTGCATATGATGAATGCTATGCATAAAGTTTTGAGGGAGTATATTCCTTAGTTGACCTTACCCCTTGATGATGTGACGATCAAAGGATGGGATATCTATGAGAAGAATGAAGAGCTGAATGAGCATGGATGTAGAAGATTTGTGGCTGATCATATTGCTGATTGTGACAGTATTTTGAGCCGTCTTAAAGAAGTGCATTGGACTCTGTCAAGAGAAAAGTCAGTTTTTGGAGTGGAGGAAGTATTAGTTGTTGGACACATGTGTGGACTATATGGGAGCAAGCCCTCACCAATAAAGATTAATGCCATAAGAAGGATGGGGGAGACATGTTCGAATGTATACGAGGTGAGAAGATTTTTGGGTGCATGTGTCTTTTACTTGATATGGATTCCGCATTTTGCTCATGTGGCTGAAAGTTTATATCAGCTCTTGAGAAAAGGGCAAAAGTGTTGGTGGGGTAAACGACATACGAAGGCAATTCAGAAGTTAAAGACCTTATTGATTTCGGCCCCAACACTAAAGAAAGCAAATTATGAGAATGGGCAGCTTATTATTCTCACTGTGGATACAAGCCCGATTGGCATTGGTTGGGCAGTGGGTCAGGATGATGCTAATGGGAATAGGTATGCCATTCGGTTTGGAACAAAGGTCCTCAATGAACGGCAATGACGGTATTCTTGAGTCAAAAGAGAGCTTTGGGGTGTAGTGACAGCCCTTAAGTATGATAGGGAGTATTTTATGGGAGCTCGTGTAGTGATAGAGACTAATTGTCTATCTCTATTGGGCACGATAGTAAATTGCTCAACTCTTGATATTGCCATGTTACGGTGGATTGCATATATAAAGTCACTTAACCCTGATTTTCAGCATAGTGCATGTAGAGAAAACCCCGTGGTTGACATGCTTTCACGAGCAAGGTTTGAAGATGAAGAGGAGCTGATGGAAGATGAAGAGGACGATGTGATAGGTGCTGAAAACGACTTTATGATAGTAGGGAATGAGTATGTAGTTGCTGTTTTACTATAGATACAGTTCTAAAAACAGCAAGTACAATTGTCATTAATGTAGGTACAGCTGTCATAATAGCAAATACAGCAGGTACAACTGTTGTAACATGGATTTTAGCAATAAGAAAAGAACTTACAGCCATGAAGAAGAGATGGGCAGTAGAGAGAAAGCATTATCAGTGTTATGCTTCAGTGAAAAGACAATTTTTGGAAGAGTTGTATAAGGATGATTGGCTAAAGAAGGCCAATATCTCAGCCTCATGACAAAGAAGACTGAGTAGTTCAAAAGGATTAAAAGAAAAGATTATGGGTTTTTCTTGAAAGACTAATATTTATGGAAGCACAAAAAAAGAGAGGAGCTCCAATACGTGTATTGGGAGATAGGGCTTCTCAACAACAGGTGATGCAGGAGTTTCATGAAAGTTTATGGGCTGGACATAGAGGAGTTTAGGGCACATTTGCTAAGATCAAAGAGAAGTATTGGTGACAGAACATGTATAAAGATGTGGAGCATTATGTGGAATCATACAGTGATTGTTAGATGTATTCCATGGTAAAGCATAGAGATGGGTTGCAACTGACCTATCCATTGTCCATGCATTACAAATGGGTAGTTGATTTGGTTACCATGTCTATAGGTTTATGGAATATGAGATATCTTGTGCTTGTACGAGAAGACTTGACGAATCAAGTGGAAGGTTGAAGCTCTCAGTACAAAGACTACTCAGGCAGTTTGCAGGCTCTTATTGAAAGAAATCTTTTGTAGGTATGGTTGTGTTGGTAAAGTGGTTGCAGATAGAGGAGAATTGGATGCGGATGAGACTCATGACTTCTTTTCATGATTGGGTATCAAGTTGGCTTTAACTTCAGTCTACAATTCTGAAGCAAATGGCAAAAGTGAAATAGGTCATTAGCCTATCATTAAGGCATTAGCAAAGTCATGCAAGGGCAGGATGAAAGAGTGGCCAAGAATGTTACCCTTTGCTTTGTGGACTGATAGGACCACTCATAGTGTAGTTACAGGGTATATGCCAGCTGAATTAATTTATGGACAACAACCAATCATGCCTATTGAGGAGACTATTGCTACTTGGAGTATTCTACCATGGGAAGAGGGTTTCAATAGAGAAGAGTTGCTGGTCCTATACATTAGACAGTTAGAAAGAAGACATGAAGACATTGGGATAGCCATGAAAAAGCTGAAGATTGCAAGGATCAAGAACAAGAAGAGGTTTGACAAGTGACACGGACTTTGACCACGAGCTATATAGGAAGGGGACTGGGTGCTAGTTTATGACAACAGCTTGGAAAATCAGCATAGTACTAGTCAGAAGATGGCAAAGTGGTGGTTTGGTCCATATGTGGTAAGGTTTGTTTTTAATAATGCTACGTATGCATTAAATGAGATGGATGGGACAACTCTAAGGATTCTAGTGGTTGGAAAACATATCAAGCTCTTTAAACGTAGGGAGTCTTCAGCGTATGAGTTGAAGGAGTTGGATACTGAGCATGAACATGAGAATATGGAAGAAGGAGAGGTAGAAGATGAAGACATTGACATGGCAGAGGATACTTCTTCTGATATGCAGATCAATAAGACTTTGGCACATGCCGGAGGATGTGCAACAGAGGGGGTGGATGTCATGTCGTTACCCGGAAACAGTGTGAAAAACTCTAGAGTGCATCGTCATTCGGCTTTCTTATTGATCTAGAGAGCCAGTGTCATATTAGTCATTAGTGTCAGTGTCTGTAGTGTGAATGGTTCAAAAATACTAGATTTTTGAACAAGTTTAGCCTATTTTTGATATTTTGGATATTATTTCTTGTAAATATCCAAAAGCTGTAGACAACTTCTAGAATAGGATGACATGTAAAAAAAAAGCAAGTTGCTTTTAGTCATTTTTGGAAAATTTTATACAAAACGAAGGATTGGCGAAATCGCGCAACACGCGATTGCAGTTTACAGGCAGCAAACAATACTCCAAACTAAGAGAAGAAGGAGTGATCTGGGAGAATTTTGATCAGGTGTCCTGGTATTTTACCTCCCTTTTGGAGCCAACGGGGAAGCATCAGATTGGCGGTTTGGGCAGCAGAGAAGAAGCTACTGTTTGATGCACATTTTTGGTCTACAAGGGATTTATCTTCTCGGGATGGAGAAATAAATTGACAGGCTTCACCTCTATGAGTATTCTTTTACATCTTCTATTTCTTTGAACCCCTTCTCTTTCATCAATTGCTCTCTCTTAATCTCCCTTCATCCTATTGTCTCTTACCCCCGTGGTAGACTTTTGACCCCAAACGCTTCGACAACGCTTCTACCAACTTGTTGCGATAACAACCCCTGCATAAGAATTCTTAATACAAATGGCTTACTCAGTGAAGACAACTCGGGTACCAAGTCTAGTAAGGCCATAAACTGAGGGGAGTGGAAAGCCCAAGTCCAAAACATAAAGAGCATGTGAAAGGAAGCTCGAAACACGGTCGGGAAACAAAGGCAAAGTGCCAATACCACAAATAGGCACCGATACAATGTCATCAATAGTGATTGAACCCTCAGAAGGACATAGATCCTGCAACAAATCACCTCGTAGAGTCATATGACTAGAAGCTTCACTATCAAGTAGCCAAGGCCTCTTTGAAGGTGAGGCAACCATGGAAGAAAACTCCTTCAACTCAACAATATGAAGGAACATGGACTCACGGGTAATTGCTGGAGTAGAGGTAGAAGGCTCGGTTGTTTTAGCTCCATCCTTTGCTCCTGAATGAAGGTGAGGTTACTTCTTTTAACATTTCTCCTCTGGATGTGTCCCCTTTCCATAGTATAGGCATTTAGGCTTCTCCGAATCAGAGTTAGAGCTTGAAGAACTCTCCTACCATTTAGCCTTGGACTTCCCTTTTTTCTTCTTCCCCCCACCTGAACCTATAACAAAAGCTTTGGTGGAGGTGGATCCACTGGCAACCTCTTTGGCGTGCTTGTCATGCTCCAAAACATGCAGGGCAAGCTCCTCCCATAGAAGCTTCTGATGGGTCTTTTGTGAGACATGCAGAGAATGGGGAGGGATTGTCTGAGATGAATGACTGCCAAGTAAAGGACAGCTATAAATAGCCACAAAATCCCTAAACTGGCCGATTTGTAGCTGAAAATGCATAAATGCTGATTGATCAGCATTTAATGCTGGTCGTGGTACAATAACTACTTGAAAGATGCCAGATGGCTACCAAAAAATCTTGACTAGCAAGGACAATGCCGGCAGGTGTGGACAGCATGGGAAATGCAGAAACTGCCCATGGAAAGCACACTGGAACTTGACAAACAAAAGAAATGCATAGAAATGCACTCAGACAGCCACTCTAGAGTGAGTAGCCTCCCCCATCAAAACACATGATAGATATGCGAGAGCTTCGAGGCTCACAAGCAGGAGATGACAAAGCGTGACAAACATGACTGCTAACAAATATATTTTTCTTCTTTCTCCCTTCACAGGAATAGTAGGTGGGGCAAGGTTTGGTGGATGACATTTCATGTTTCTCAAGGTTGATCTAGATAATATATGAACAACAATGGCCTTATGGGACTTATTTGCCCTTGCCTTGGGACTTTAATGCATGTAAATTGGCCCTTATCAATTATGCTGAGAGTGATCTTCAGGCCGTGGGCTGCCTGGCAAGGCGAGGTGGTGCTTAAAGGCTATGTTTTCAGGCATTTGGGCTATCCTTTTGAGGATGCATTTTTCGCCTAAAGTGCTAATGGATTAGATCTCCTCGGGCATTATGGATAGGTTTGTGTATTGGAAATCACAAGCTTGGCCTTTCCACATAAGATTAAAAATAACGTAGACAATCATGATAGGGATGGTTTCATTACCTTCCCTTGCTCCCTTGGCTGAAGTCTCATTTACGGCGAATTACTCAACCCATCTAGTTTTTGTTTTGAAAAAAAGATTCTATATGGATGGGCATCTCCTAGATCTTTTGGCACCATGTTTGCACTCCCAAAAGAATGGGCAGTGGGGCTGTTCTAGACTTGGAGATACGTATGATTGCTCTTTGTTGGTCACTATTCTAGGCTTTGTGCAAGGGCAAGCTGTCAGAAGTGGAGTAGCAATGAAAGCATAAACATATGCTGTAATAAACTACTAAAACACAAGACAAAAGAGAAAAGAAAAGAAAGAACACAATATAGATGAGAACTCAGATGTATGCTCGGGAAATGGAATCCATATATCAGACATGAGACTATTGCATACAATAGTGAGTCATTGGGTGCGTGGGCACTAGCACTGGCTCCTCTCTCCACGAAATCTCCAGGTGGTGAACTGATTGACTGAGAAGGAGGAGCCTAGAATATATAGACATGAATAATGATATAAAATATGTTTGGTCGGCCAACATTTAATGCTGGTTGGCCAGCAGTAAATGCCCAATATGACCATAAAATGACACAATAAAAAATGCCTAAATAGCCTAAATAATGTGCCCAAGTGTCTGCAGCCCAGACTCACACATGAGCTGACATACTCTGCTAACACCCTCTCTCAGATTATGGGTGATCTGATACAATACAATGATACAATGATAAATGACTCATCATAGTCCGTAGAACAGAGAACCACCAAGTAGAACCATGGATACCCAAGACAGTGGGTGATCAAGCAATATCTGTGCACACAAATCCCAAGATTCCCACACTTGCATATCTACCCATGAATAATGCCATAAAATATGTTTTGTTGGCCAGCAATAAATGCCCAATATGACCATAAAATGACACAATAAAAAATACCTAAATAGCCTAAATAATGTGCCGAAGCCTCTGCAACTCAGTCTCACATATGAGTTGACATACTGTGCTAACACAGGCAACCCTGGTCTTTGATTGCTAGATTTTCCTGGAGACTCAAGTTATTAAGTATGGGAACCATGTTGTTGAATCATTTGGTCCACTCTTGGAGGTTGATTCTCGTTAAATCTTCTTAGCACCCACCTTTGGATAGGGAGATGGCAAATGACTTGAGAGTGGAAGTGCTGGCTGTTTCAAAGCTTTTCACCTGGCAAGGCAAATAGAAATAGAGGCCGATGTTGAATAGGATGGTGCGCCTAAGACTGGTCATTGTTGCTAATGTTTTTCTCCTTGCTAGTGGGGCTGTTGTCCTTTAGATCAGCTTGATGCTAGTTTTGTGTTCCCCGAGGTTATCACAATTTGTGAAACGCCATCTTGACCTCTTAATAGGCCATGCAACCTCTTCCCTCTTTGGACCAAGAGGTCCCTTTGCAGGGTTGGATGATTAATGGTTGGGTGCATTTGGGCCATGCTTTAGCCACAATCAGATAGACCATTTGCTTATATGCGACATGGACTCGTTTGTCTAGAAGGGCAACACCACTTGGGGTCTTCAAAAAGGTCAAGCATAGTGGAAATTCGTGGCAATGATAGGTTGGCTTAACAAAACGCCTTTTTGATCCAAGGTCTTCATTTGGTGAATGTTGATTGGTGCGTTTCCTCTTGCCTTTGCACTCTCTAAGTGGGGAATTTTCAATGGTTACTGCTTCTTTTGTTAGACATCTATAGAAACCCCCTGCCATCGGTTCCTTACTTGCCTGGTGGCGTGGAAGGTTTGGTCACTACTATCGGCCATTTGGTTCCAAGTGGTTGGGCTACTGATGCTTCCTAAAGATTGGGTCTTTGGACATCCCAAGTTAATGGATCCCTGTGCAGGTTGATATGAAAGTGCTTTGTCACTTTTTATGCTTCTTGGGTTGTTGGCATATATGGACCATGAGGAATGCATTCATCTTTGATGCTTCATTGGGAGTGCAGAGTCATATAGTCTACTTGAAAGGACTTTTTCATTGGGAGCTCGACTTGATTGAGTTAGCAGATATTCTGTTGAGATATTTGCAATCACACCTACTTTAGTCCCTTTGTGAGAAGCAGTGAGGGCTTAGGACCAGAATCCCATATACACAGTAGGAGAAAGTACCTCCACTCAATTCCTATAAAGCATTGTACTTGCACTCTTTTTCTAATGCAATGATAGTACTCTTTTCTTTCCTGTAAAGTGTCATGTCACTGTCAATACACAAGATTGTGTTTATGAGTCCAAGTCTCAATCTTGGAACCTAATTCATTTGTGTAACAATGTTTCCTAGTCAGGGTCAATGTCTTCATGAGTTTCTTTTTCCTATTTCAACCTCCATAGCTTTCGCATTTGCCATGCTCTAGATCCCGCGTATTTCACATGGTATCAGAGCTCAGTTGAGCATGGCCCAACTCTCCTTTCACTCCTCTCAGCTCCTTTCCATCTCTTCTCAGCTCAGTTTGAGTACTGGATCCTATCTCCAACTTCATTTGCCTTCCTACCTTCAATGAAGCTTCCATGGCAGCCATAGACAGCAGCACCCTGTCAGTTTGAAGCCTTCATATCTCTCTCCACAGGCCAAATCTCTCTAAACTTCCTTCTGGAAAAGTGTTTCTCTACTTCCAAAGCTCCTTCTTGGCACCTAAATCATTGAGATTGGGCAACTATAGCTTCAGCATTGTCTCTTTTCGGAGTTGCTGCCATAATTGTGTCTGTGGACAGCACCTACCTACCTCTGTTGGAGCAGCCATATCTCATCAACCAGGCCATATCTCTTCGAGCTTTCTTCTCGAGGGTCCTCCATCTTAAAGGGTTTGAGCAGATTTAACATGTGGAGCGCGTGGGAGCTCATTTACCAGTTGCTGGTCCCTGTTTTGACAGGACAGCCATAGCCACTTACCTTTAAGCTCATTTTTCCTTCATTTTCTCTCTCCTGCCACTTAAACCAAGCCAAGGCCACTCTAATCTGAAGTTTTCAGCAAGTATTCAACCATCAAATCAGCAAGGAGGGAAAGCTATGAAGAGTTTTTGAAGATCATCAAGTCAAACTCAAGCAACAAACATCAAATTTCAAACTAGTATCTTTTGATACTTCACTGCTATTGCTTGCGTCTTTTGACACATACAAAGATCAACTCATTCTTGGTTATTCTCAGTCATTTGAAGCTAATTTGCTGTTGGTCTCTCAAGTCGAACATGGGCAAAGATTCTCCAACTGCTCGTTTCAAAGGAGTCGGGTTTCATACCTGGTAGACCCGCATCAAATTGATCCTGATGAAGAAGGGCCTCTGGGCCATTACCACTGGAAAAGAAAAGAAGCCTCGTGATGCGGATCTTGCTGTCACTTGGCAAAAGAACAATGATAAGGCTCAGGCCATTATCAAACTGGAGCTAGATGACAGCTATATCCACCATGTGGATAACTGTGAGACCTCACAGGATACATGGAAGAGACTTGACACCTTGTTCGATGCACAGTCTAAATCATCAAAGTATGGTCTCCTAATTGAGTTTTTTAGGCTTGAAATGAAGTCACCCTATCACTTGCCACACATCTAAATTACATGGAAGGACTTCTAACCCAACTTGCAGGAATCAACATTAAAATGGAAGAAGATGTTTGCATCGGTGTTCTACTTAAGAGTTTGCCTCCTGAATATAATAATGTATCAACAACTTTAATCAACATGCCAAATCCTTAACTTGTTGATATATAGGCATCACTGTTAGAGGAGGAAAAGAAGCTAAAAACTAAGGAAGAACCAAGTACCTCTAGAGATGAGCATGCATTATATGTTGGCAACAGGTACAAAGGCAAGAAGGATCAGCTCTTCTGTGACTTCTGCAAAAGGACCGGACACACCGAGAAGTTCTGCCACGCCAGAAAGAGGTCCCAAAAGGCCTATCTAGTTGCAGTCAAAGAAGACGAAGAAAATGGATCAAAAGAAGAAGAAGAAGAAGAAGAAAAAGAAGAAGACCACCAGGAGAAGGACAAATCTCATCAGTCCTTCTTTTCAGATAGACTTTTTTAGTTTTGTATTTCCTAGCTCTAATGCCTCAAACATAAACTTGTAAACTCCTCAGTTATCCTTGTACTACAGCCTCTGTACACTTTGTGAGGTCCCTGCTACAGCCTCTGGATGTCCATCATGTTTGTGGTACCCACACTTAGCTTTTTCTGCGACAGCCTCTGGTGTTTTTGCCATGTTTATGGTGTGCCCACACTTTGCAGGTGTTGCTTTCACTAAAGCCTCTACACTCTTTGTACTTTTGGTTGTGATTGAGGAGGGGTGTTGAGATATTTGCAATCACACCTACTTTAGTCCCTTTGTGAGAAGCAGTGAGGGCTCAGGACCAGAATCCCATATGCACAGTAGGAGAAAGTACCACCACTCAATTCCTATAAAGCATTGTACTTGCACTTTTTTTCTAATGCAATGATAGTACTCTTTTCTTTCCAGTAAAGTGTCATGTCACTGTCAATACACAAGATTGTGTTTATGAGTCCAAGTCTCAATCTTGGAACCTAATTCACTTGTGTAACAATTTGTCCTAGTCAGGGTCAATGTCTTCATGAGTTTCTTTTTCCTCTTTCAACCTCCATAGCTTTCGCATCTGCCATGCTCTAGATCACACGTATTTCACATATTCTCCCTAGATAGGATTTGCTCTCTTGGCATGCTGCAATTTCTTGTCCCCCCTCCTCTCCCCCCCCCCCCCCCCCCCCCCCCCCCCCCCATGTTAGTAGATTAGTCAGCTCATGGTTGAGTTTGGACTTGTGGTTCAGCAAGCTGGGCACTGAGACATTTTAGGCATTTTATTTGCCATTGTTTATTGTGGATTGACATTATTTGCAGCTAGTCAATCGGCCACCATTTAATGCTGGCCGACCAGTCATATTTTAGGCATTTATTTGTCCTATATATTGTCTGGCTCCCTCCTCCACCATCTTATTCATCACTTGACAGTTTCTAGGGAGAGGGAGCAGGTGCTAGTGCCTCCATAGCTGGTGACTCACATTGTATCTATACTGTCTCATGTCTTGGTATATGGATTCTATTTCCCAAGCATACATCTGAGTCCTCATTTGTATTGTGTTATCTCTTTCTTTTCTTTTGTCTTGTGTTCAACAGTTTATTTCAGCATATGTTTATGCTTCCATTGCTACACCACTTTTGACATGGTATTAGATTTTAGGATTTGTGTTTCTGCTGTGTTTTCTTGCTGATTTCAAGACTATTTTCACTCTTACTGATCGAGCAGCTGCTGCTCCAATTAGGCGACTTGTTTTACTTGCGATTTTTGCTGACATCAGCATCTGTACAGCCTGCGCATGTGTTTTAGCCTGCGTTTTGGTGCCTCTGCATCTCCTCTTGGTTGGGCGCTTACATTATCAGGCCGTTTTTGCGGTTTTTGACAGTTTTTGACTGTTTTTTTGACTTCTTGCAGCAACTTTTGTCTTATTTTGATCAGATTTTGGGTTATATACTATATGTGCACTCTTGTTTTTTGTAGTCTATGCTCGTGGTTTGACTGTGTTTCCTTTTTGCCAATTCCTTCTTTTCTCTACTTTTTTTCTAACTCTTCTCCAGATGGCTCCTCCATGCACATCCACTGATGACAAGCTCCATGGACCTGATTATTACACGTGGAGTGCGGTGATGAAGGCTTGGTTTATCGAGAAGCGGTTATGGTACGTGGTTGGTGGAGCTATGGCACGTCCTCAACAACCTTCTCTTGTTCCATTTGATTTTGATGAAGACAACCATGAGGAGGCAGTCCTTACATGGGATTCGGATGATGCCCGTGCTTATTCAGCATTACTTCGGTGTATTTCCAAAGAAGTCCTACTAGCGGTCACCTCCTGCAGGACAACTTCCGACATATGATCGAAGTTGCAGTTGATGTACGAGGCTCCTTCCACTATGCGGGCCGCTACTCTCTATGGCCAACTCCAGCAACTAAAGTTTGAACCCAAAGATACGATTGTTACCCAACTCTAGGATCAGCTTCGCACTATGCAGTCTGCTCTATCAGAGGCACGTCTTTTTGATATGGTACTCTACAAGCTTCCTCGGGAGTTTGATGGAGTGGCGAATGCCTTACGGGTGCAGACATCTACTACTCCTGTTAGTTTTCTTCATATGTCCTCGATGCTACTTGAGCATGAGGCTACTTTACGACTATAGGGGAGGCTTCCCTCACATTATGGAGGTTCAAGTGAGGCTCTTGCAACTTCAAAGAGGGGTTTGAAGATGAAGAAGTTGAAGGCCCAGTGTTACCATTGTGGCAAGAAGGGTCATTTAAGGAAGAACTGTAAAGAGTTAGCGGCTTCCAAGAAGAAAAAGAAGCAGAAGACGAAGCGGGATGTGGACTCCTTCGATGAGTCATCATTTGCCTCAGATTCCGATTTCGATCCTCCGGCCAAGGCGAAGTCCAAGGCGCGGAAGGGATCCTCTTCTTTAGATCGTGGGAAGGGCTTAGTGGCCCCTTTCTTAGGTGCTTTCTAGTGGTGGTGATGCGGTCATCCCTCTCGACTCTCCAGTGCCAGAGAGGGAGTGTGAGAGGGTGGTGAGATGGGGTAGCCACGTCTTATCTATATTTCTATACAGATGCACAGGATCCAGAGAGGGACATTCTTGACGCATCGACCGAAGTGAAGTCTGACAGGTACAAATCCTGCAGCTAGGATTGACATCCAGGTTCATGATGGGCTGGTTACTTGACCGAGAGTGGGTGGCTTTCGTCTGGAGCTCACATGAGGGGACACTTTGGCGGTCTGGCCAAAGACGGGGAATCCATGGTCATTTATGCGCTGCAGCATTGGTGACAGGATGGTCACATGTGCTACTTCAATGGCATTGTTGACAGACATTGAGAGTTGCTATGATCTTCTCTATCTTTAGGAGCTGGTACTATCGACATTGACATCAGGTTCTCTTCGAGGCACTTCGGTGGTGGCTTGCGTACCCACTACTTGGATATCCATGGTTCTACTATGATGGACATTGTTGTATGTACTATGATGTCACATTTTCATTGCATATTGTGTTGTATTAGATCACCCATGATCTGAGAGAGGGTATTAGTAGATTAGTTAGCTGAGTTTGGACTTGTGGTTCAGTAGGTTGTTGGGCACAGAGACATTTTAGGCATTTTATTTGCCATTGTTTATTGTGGATTGGCATTATTTGCAGCCAGTCGGCCAACATTTAATGCTGGCTGATTGGTCATATTTTAGGCATTTATTTGTCCTATATATTGTCTGGCTTCCTCCTCCACCATCTTATTCATTACTTGATAGTTTCTAGGGAGAGGAAGCAGGTGCCAGTGCCTCCACAGTCGGTGACTCACATTGTATTTGTACTGTCTCATGTCTTGGTATATGGATTCCATTTCCCGAGCATACATCTGAGTTCTCATTTGTATCGTGTTATCTCTTTCTTTTCTTTTGTCTTGTGTTCAGTAGTTTATTTCAGCACATGTTTATGTTTCCATTGCTGCACCACTTCTAACACCCTAGTCACTCTACTTCCTTTGTACTTTGATTGTGATATTCTCCCTAGATAGAATTTGCTCTCTTGGCATGGTGCAATTCCTTGTGCTCCCCAGTCACTCTACTTCTTTGTACTTTGATTGTGATGTCTTAGAGAAGATTGTTGTATTGGCTCTATGCTTGATGGTCTAGAGCCATCTTGTATCTTCTAATTTTGTAATCTTGTACTTTTTTTGTGATTAATACAATTACCTAATGAGAGAGAGGCATATGGCAATCTCTTTTGTTGCTTTGCCGTGACTTTTGTATGTCACTTGTGATTTGACTTTTGTACTCCTTTTATGATTTGATACAATATAACTATTCATTATGAGAGAGAGAGAGAGAGAGAGAGAGAGAGAGAGAGAGAGAGAGATGGCGGCTGCCCAGCCCTAGGCCTCCTGCCCCGCCGCTTCTTGCTCATGCCCTGTGGCCCTGCCTGTGGGTTTCCTGTAGCAGCCCGCTGCCCTGTCCGACAAGCAGACCTGTTACCCGCTGAAGAGCAGACCTGTCCCGCTGCGGTTTCCTGCTCAGGCGGCGCCTCCTGTGGCAGCCCGCTGCCCGGTCTGACAACCGGACCTGTTGCCCGCTGAAGAATAGGCCTGTCCCGCAGCGGTTTCCTGCTCAGGCCCTGTCACTCTGCTTGCGGGCGCCTCCTGTGGCAGCCCGCTACCCTGTCTGACAACCAGACCTGTTACTCGCTGAAGAACAGATTTGCCCCGCTGCTCCTGTTCTTCTGCACTAAGGTGCAGAGATAGACAGAGGACCAACGCCACTCAGACAGCCAGTGTTCCCGTCAACGTGACCTGCACACTGCCTACCTGGCCCGCCAACGCGACCTGCACACTGTCTACCTGTAACCGTGCTGCGCTGCATCGTGGAAGCCCTGACCAGAGAATCGCCGGGATCAAAGGGTGTGCTTGCAGAATACGTCCCTGCACAGGCCGGGACACGGCAGTTTAGGGACAGGCAGATAGACATTTTACAAGGACAGATCTGTGCCTAGGAGGCAGCAGATTATTGAAGAGCAGAGACTGTAGACAGTACATCCTGCTGCTGCAGTGAGGGCGTGAGCGAAAGAGAGAAGACAGCAGTATGGCTGGCCTGGATATGGATTTTCTCGACCGGACGGTGGCAGCCCTTGGCCCTGATTCCGATACAGAGGAGCCGGAGGATATGGTGCCATGCACGGAGGAGCCGCCTCCGGGTTCTGAACTGCCGCCGGCAGGCAAACGCTCTAAGCACACTTCAGACGAGCCAATGGGTCCTCAGGACCGTTCCTATGCGCAGGTTGCCTCCGAACCTGTGGATTCGCAGGAAATAGACTGGGAGCATTTGCTGGACTTTGCCAATACTCTGCTTGGCGATTATGTCCAGCATAATAATGAAACCTTCTCTGCTGCGGCTGCGGATGATGTGCTGGAAGCGACAGTGGACCCAAAATCAGTCTTGCGGTCCTTCTCGGTGTTCTATGACCGTGCAGTTATACTTTTTTTCACCGGCAGGATCCCAGTGCTCTCACATATTCGCCAGTGGATGCACCATTTATTGCAAGGGGAGTATGTTGAGGAGATCTTCCTTGGACCTCGCGGCTTTTATGAGGTGCTGTTGAAATCGGAATCGCATCGAGCTGAGCTACTGTCCAAGTTGCCACTATTCTTTGACCGTCGCTTGGTCCATGTGGTACCATGGCGCCCTATGGCTGACTTCCAGCGTCTGCTTCAACGCGAATGCCCGGTGTGGGTGGAAGTGGAAAATTGTCCAGCGGTATATTGGCCATTGTTGAAGGACGCGATGGCGGTTGTGGGCACAGTGCTGGTTCCCCCAAGCCTCAGGGCTATGAACCGAAACCGTTTATGCATGTTATGGGATACGGCCAGGAAAAGGCCTACGTGGCTTCGCCTCAATTGCTCTGGCATGCATCCTTTGCATTTTCGCCTGAAATGGGGTAATTTTGCCGGACACTGCTTTTCATGTGGTAAATTAGGGCATTTTGTAGCTGAATGCCCGGAACGGCAACTGTCTTCTGAGGAGGCGCAGGTTGTGCAGCCCAAGGATGACATGGTGCTTGATGCCCAGACACAGGAGACCCTTCAGCCACCTACTGTCATGGATAAAGGTAAACAACAGGTCCGAGCTTTGGATTCTCCTAGCTCTGATTGGATTGAGGCACGATAAAAAAAAAGGTAAAAAGTTGGACGCAGGCCTGGTAGATCCTGGGCCTCATGTTTCCCCGGATTCCGTGCGCACGTACACGCGTAGGAAAGACATGGTCACCTCACAACAGGTTGCGCGTACCATGGCCCCGTCAGCCCCCCGTCATCCGTCTTCAAGGAAAGTCTATTCCGAGGGCCCCAAGGGCCCACCTGCTAAGCTGGCGTTTGATGCGAAAGGCAATGTGATTACTCCTTGGGATAGGCGTTACCCCCGCCCTGCTCCCAAGGTAGTGGATTTCCCTTCTACCTCTAAAGCAGGTCGCCCGAATTCATTTGCAGTATTGGCTGATTTTCTGGATGAGGGTGTCCTGGATGCCCTCGCGGAAAAGATGCAATCGAGGCAACAGGCGCCTCGTTCCTGACTTCCTTTTTTTGAAAATATATGAAGATTGCCACGTGGAACGTGCGAGGCATTTGCTCTCGCCATAAGCAACATACCATGTGGTCTGTCTTGCATGAGAATCAGTGGGATGTATTATGTGCAGTGGAGCACAAAAGTCATGGTGAGGCAGGAAAGGTTGTGGATTGTCGTGGATTTCGTCTGTTTTATGCAGGGACACATGCTAAGCATTATTCGGGCGTGCTGATGATTGTTCATGAGAAATACCAGCCTGTTCTTGTTAAAAATGATGTGCACGGCCGCTTTCTGGTAATTGAAGTCCTATTTGAAGGCGAGATTTTATGGTTGCTGGGACTTTATGCTCCCAATGATCCCGCATCCCGACGGGATCTATGGTCGACTTTGCAGGGCTCCATGGCACTTGGTCGCAGAGGGTTTTTGATGGGAGATTTCAATGTGTGTGTTGACTCTTCTCAGTCCACCTCAGGGCATTCGGTAATGGATACGCCAGAAAGCCGGGTGTGGAACTCCTTTGCTTTGCACATACTTAAGCAAGATCTTTGGTCGTGGCTTCACCCTTCTGTTTCAGGTTTTACTTTTCATTCTGCACAATATGCAACCACTTGGTCGCGGTTGGACAGAATGTATATCATGCAGGGGGATGATTTTCTTCCCGAGATGCTGAAGATGAAGGTCTTGCAGCAATATGCGTTGTCGGATCATTTTCCCCTCCAGCTTGAGATGCGGGCACAATCTGTTGCACCTTTTATGTAGTTACTGGATAAGCTCCCTTTACGCTTCAACTCCTCTTATTTGAAGCATCCAATTTTTCAGGATTATATGCAGCAACTGATTGAGAGGTTCTTATTGGACTTCGCCTCTGAGGGCTTGGCTTCGTTTGCACGCCTGCTCTCTAATGTGCAGCGGGTTGCTCGGCAGTATGGGATTCACACTGCCTCTCTTTGTCGCCGACGTCGACTTGCAGCAGAGGACTTATTGGCCTTGGTCCGTTCCTTGCTCCTGGATTCCCCAGATGATGATTTTCTGCTGTCACTGGAGCGGCGTTTGGCCCATCTTATTCAAGTCTTTAGCTTGAAATCTTATCAGCAGGCCAAGCTGCATAACTTGACTGACACATTGCAAGATAATGCCTGCCAGTCTCATAAGTTCTTTCGCGCCTTGCATGCTTCTCCGGCTCGCGAAAATATGACTCGACTTCAGGACTCGGAAGGTCGCATGGTCACTGATCCGCAGACCATTATCAATATGTGCAGAAATTATTTTATGGATCTTTTTGGTTCTTCTTCCTTGCCGTCTAGCCAGGTTACGCATGCCCGCTCGGTCTTCTATCAGCTGGTCCACCAGCAGGTTCCGTTTGATATGCAAGCCTCTTTGGAGGCGGATATTTGCGAAGAGGAGGTTATGGATGTTTTGTTGCACCTGCCTAAGGATAAAAGTCCTGGTTGGGATGGTCTCACTAATGAATTTTTTGAGCACTCAGCCACGCAGTTGGTAAAGCCTTTAGTGGTCATGTTCCAGCAGGTTTGGGAAACAGGGGTCATGCCTTCTTCATGGAAAGAAGGCCTTATCAAACTGATCCCCAAGGTCCCTTCGCCGTCAAAGCTGCAACACTGGAGACCAATTTCGTTGATGGGCGTGATGTATAAAATCTTTTCCAAAGTGCTGGCAAATCGGCTTCACAAGCACCTTCCAGCTCTTGTGCACCCCCTCCAATATGGTTTCATTAAGGGACGCAACATTTTGCACAATATCTTGAATGTGCAAATGGCTATTGATTATGCGAGGCACTCCAATCAGCAAGTGGTCTTGATTCAACTGGACCTGGAAAAGGCGTTTGACTGTGTGGACTGGTCTTTCCTTGCAGATCTTATGTCTGCTATGGGCTTTGGGATCCGCATGTCCCGATTGATCTACACCATTAGTACTGAGGCTTCTTCAAGAGTTATGCTTAATGGTGGGGTCACAGAGCCATTTCTCCTTGCACGCTCGCTCAGACAGGGCTGCCCTTTGAGTCCTCTCTTCTTTGCCTTGGCGACTCACCCGGTCCTTTCAATGTTATCCTCCATGGCGGCTTCTGCCCAGCTGGCAGGGTTATCTCTTCCTTTGGGGCAGCACTTCATTAGCCAATCTTTGGCTGATGACTCCTTTATGATTTTGCAGGCGGACAGGGATAACATTCGCAAGGCATTAGATGTTTGGACGCTCTTTGGTCAAGCTTCTGGTCTTCGCATCAATGCCTTCAAGTCAGCCATTCTCAGTTGCACGGAGCCTGATTTAGAGTCATTAGGCTGGCAGGGCCAGGTGGTTTCTCGTGGCTCGATTGTCAGGCATCTTGGATACCCATTGGGGGTGGATGTACGGCCAAAGGCCCTGCTGGAGTGGATTTCACACAAACTGGCCGCGAAGTTTATGTATTGGAAGTCGCAAGCCTGGTCGTTCCATGTCCGCCTCAAAGTGGCTCAGACAATTATGCTACCAATGCTGACGTATTTCCTGCCATTACTGCCATGGACGCCCAGTACTTTGAAGGCTCTTACTCATCCCATTCGTTTCATGCTATGGAAGAAAGATTCACTGCAGGCAGGCATTTCCTGGATTTCATGGTCACATGCATGTACCCCTAAGCGCATGGGTGGTGGAGCTATTTTGGATGCAGAAACTCATATGCTGGCTCTTCGTTGGTCTCTGTTTCGTGTCATGTGTGTGGATCATCACCCGTGGACCATCATAGCCCGTTATTTTCTTGAGGACAGCGGCCTCCGCCAGGGTAACACACGGCTTCGAGCCTCATGGTGGCATGTCCTTAATGCTGACGCTCGATTCTCCAGTCCCTCTTCCTCTTTGTTAGTGCATTTGGTCGGCTCTTGGAAAGTGGTGCTCCAAAAGGCCCGTTGGCATCCTGTAGGGGACCGCGTGCAGACAAATTCTTTTCAGCTGGAATTGTTGGCGGTATCCACATTACTTTCATGGGAAGATAAACATCAGCTCAGACCAAGATTTAATCGCATGGCCCGTTTGGGTGTGACTTCGATTGCGGATACTACCCTTGCCACTCGCAATGTCCTTGCATCATTTCGGACTGCTAGGAGACTTTTCAGGATCCCGCGTGGATACCGTGATTTATGGGGGAAGCTTTCCTCGGAACTTCAGGGTAGGCAACCCTTTCCTGCCCTGGCTATGGATCGCCCTTGGCAGGACTGGGACCTTGCAGGCCGGTTGAGTCTGGAAAAGGCCTCTACTAATCAGGTGTATCATCTTCTCATTAAAGATCACCAATGGTTGGGTGTGAAAGTTAATGCTGTTTGGGGCCTGCGGAAATCACTGTCATGGTGGCAGGCAACACTGATGGAGGGATGGCAGAATAAGACACCTTTCAAATGCAAGGTCTTTCTGTGGCGGGTAATGATTGGTGGTCTTCCTCTTGCCTCGGCCCTTTCCAAGCGTCGAATCTCGAATGGCACTTGCTTCTTCTGCACCACTTCGGCGGAATCGGCCCGACATCGTTTTCTTTCTTGCCCGCTCGCCAAGAATATCTGGTCACTCTTGTCACAAATCTGGCACGTGGTGGTGGGGTCTTCACTGACTCCCTTCGATTGGGTTTTTGTGCGCCCGAAGTATCCCACACCGCCACCGTTACATATGAAGATCTTATTCCATTTTTTCAGATATTGGGGATGCTGGCACATTTGGACCACCCGAAATGCTTTTCTCTTTGACTCGGCTTCTAATGTACCGCGACATATTGCAAGGCTTAAAGGGCTCTTGCATTGGCAGCTAGATCTCATCAGGCACTCTGACTTGCTCCCTCGGGAGGATTTGTATTCCTGGCATTTGGCAATTGCCTCTGGGTCCTTGCCATGATTGGTGTAACTTTTTAGTATCCTAGTCCGGGGATTTCCCACACGTTGGCCTACGGCCCTCGTGCCTCTTGTACTCGTGTAATCATGTAATCTTGTACTTTTTTCGTAATTAATACAATTACCTTTTACGGAAAAAAAAAGAGAGAGAGAGAGAGAGAAGAAGAAGAAAGAAAGTTATATTAACGTCTACAACAGGCCAAGTTGGCCTATGAGACCAAAATGTTGCATACAAATGTCTGGGAGATTTCAAAAGTCCCAGTGAAGCTAACATTTATGCTATGTTGAACTAAATTGAGTAGGTACAAAATGATATCTGGACTAGATACAATCTAGAGGTATTCCCAGTGCGGTGTGGAACTGCTCCTGGGGTGTTCATCCTAAGATGTCCCGCATGGGTCGGTCTAGCATGGAGAGGTTGAAGCGGCGGGGCAGGGCCCTCCGATGGCGGCGTAGTATCCCTTGTATCTTCGACCAGTGTCTTCTGTGGGGACGGGGGCCGGGGGGGCCGGTGGGGCGTGGTCGCCGGGCTTTACCTCTCGCTGTGGCTATTTCTAAGGTGGTCCCCGGGGGCCGGGAGAGAGAGAGAGAGAGAGAGAGAGAGAGAGAGAGAGAGAGAGAGAGAGAGAGAGAGAGAGAGAGAGAGAGAGAGAGGGACAGGGTTGCCCTTTGAGTCCTCTCTTCTTTGCCCTTGCGACTCATCCGGTTCTTTCGATGTTATCTTCTATGGCAGATTCGACTTAGTTGGCTGGATTGTCGCTTCCTTTTGGACAGCACTTCATTAGTCAATCTTTGGCGCATGACAGCTTCATGATTTTGCGTGCGGACAAGGATAATCTTCTCAAAGCATTAGATGTTTGGACGCTCTTTGGTCAAGCGTCTGGTCTTCATATCGATGCTTTCAAATCAGCCATTCTCAGTTGCACGGAGTTAGATTTATAGTCATTGGGCTGGCAGGGCCTGGTTGTTCCCCGTGGTTCCATTGTCAGTCATCTTGGGTACCCTTTGGATGTTGGTGTTCGGCCAAAACAACTACTAGAGTGGTTTTCACAGAAACTGGCAGCCAAGTTTCTGTATCGGAAGTTGCAGGCTTGGCCCTTCCATGTTTGCCTCAAAGTGGCTCAGACAATTATATTGCCAATGCTCACATATTTCTTGCCATTGCTGCCTTGGACTACTACTACTTTGAATGCTCTTACTCAGTACATTCGTTTCATGTTATGGAAGGAGGACTCCTTGCATGTAGGCATTTCATGGATTTCTTGGTCGCAGGCATGTAGCCCCAAACGCATGGGTGGTGGGGCTATTTTGGATGCCGAAACTCATAGGCTGGCTCTTCGTTGGTCTCTTTTTTGTGCCATGTGCTTGGATCATCACCCATGGGTCGTTATAGCCCGTTATTTTTCTTGAGAATCACAGGCTTGTGCATGGTAATACCCAAATTCGGAGCTCCTGGTGGCATGTTCTTAATGCCAACTCTCGGTTTTCTAGTCCTTCCTCATCCCTGCTTGCTCATTTGGCATGCTCCTAGAAATTGGTCCTCCAGAAGGCTCGGTGGCATCCAACGGAGGACCGCTTACATACTAACTCTTTTCAACTGGAATTGTTGGCAGCCTCGCGATTACTTTCTTGGGAAGGCAAACATGAGCTCAGACCAAAATTCAACCGCATGGCACGATTGGGCTTGACTTCAGTTGCAGATGCCACCCTTGTCAGTTGCAATGTGTTGATATCGTTTCGTACAGCCATGAGGCTTTTCAGAATCCCTCGTGGATACCGTGATTTATGGGAACAGCTTTTGCTAGTGCTCCAGAGCAGACAACCGTTTCTTGCCCTGGCTTTGGATCGTCTTTGGCAGGACTAGGACCTTGCAGGTCGGTTGAATTTGGAAAAGGCCTCAGCTAACCAGGTGTATCATCTTCTGATTAAAGATAATCAATGGCTGGTTACTAAAGCTAATACTGTATGGGATTGCGTAAATCTCAGTCATGGTGGAAGGCAACTGTGATGGAGGGCTGGTTGAACAAGACACCTTTTAAATGCAAGGTCTTTCTTTGGAGGGTGATGATTGGTGGTCTTCCTCTTGCTTCCGCCCTTTCCAAGCGTCGAATCTCTAATGGCAATTGTTTCTTTTGCACCACCAGTGTGGAATCGGCTCGTCATCGATTTATTTCTTGCCCTCTCACTAAGAATATCTGGTCACTCTTGTCAGCGGTTTGGCGAGCGGTGGTTGGTTTCTCCCTAAGCCCTTTTGATTGGGTTTTTGTACGGCCCAAATACCCCACACTGGCACAGTCGCATATGAAGATCTTGTTTCACTTTCTTAGATACTGGGGCTGCTGGCATAATTGGACCACTCGGAATGCCTTTCTTTTTGATTCGGCCTCTAATGTTTCGGGACATATTGCGAGGCTTAGAAGTCTCCTGCATTGGCAGTTAGATCTCATTCGGCACTCTGACTTACTCCCTCGGGAGGACTTACTTCCCTGGCTTATGGCGATTTCCTCTGCGTCTTTGCCATGACTTTTGTAACTCGATGGCTTAGAGCCATCGTGTATCTTGTAATCATATAAACTTGTACCTTTTTTTTCGTAATTAATACAATTACCTTTTACGAGAGAGAGAGAGAGAGAGAGAGAGAGAGAGAGAGAGAGAGAGAGAGAGAGAGAGAGAGAGAGATTAACATCTTCTGAGGCCAAAATCAGCCTATGAGACAAAACCATGTACAATGCTGATCGTCACTAGGCATTCAGGTGTGACGTGCTAAAAGATGATCAATGATATACTATGAGAAGAACCTAAAGCGATGTATAAGACAGAATAGTGTCCATGTAGGGATACAACAGGAGGGCAAGGGAGTATATATCTAGTTGTGTGTGGCTAAGTGATATCCATATATCTAATTCCACCTAGTCAGGATCGGTGGGTAGAGTATGTCATACATCCCTAATGAAATAGTATAAGGTTAGTCTTTGGATTGAGCCCTCAACATTGTCATATATGTGAGAGAGAGAGAGAGAGAGAGAGAGAGAGAGAGAGAGAGAGAGAGAGAGAGAGAGAGAGAGAGAGAGAGAGAGAGAGAGAGAGAGAGAGAGAGAGAGAGAGAGAGAGAGAGAGAGAGAGAGAGAGAGAGAGAGAGAGAGAGAGAGAGAGAGAGAGAGAGAGAGAGAGAGAGAGAGAGAGAGAGAGAGAGAGAGAGAGAGAGAGAGAGAGAGAGAGAGAGAGAGAGAGAGAGAGAGAGAGAGAGAGAATCGCGACCCTGTTACCTGTTCGCCATCGCCATCGCCTGCGCCCCGTCGCCCTCGCCTGCAGGCCCCGCCGCCCTCGCCTGCAGGCCCCGCCGCCGTCGCCTGCAGGCCCCGCCGCCCTCGCCTGCAGGTCCCGCCGCCGTCGCCTGTAGGCCCCGCCGCTGTCGCCTGCAGGCCCCGCCGAAAACACCTCGCCCGAGTGCCCCCCCCTGCCCCAGCCCCGCCCGCACATCCTGCAGAGGTGCGCCTTGCCAGATTCCAGCCCCTTTACAAGTCCCGTCTGTCCGCCATCGTCGAGGGCTGCATCGACGCGTGTTGCTGGCTGTCGCGCCTGCTCCCGGAGCTGTCCAGACGCCCGGTTTCTGCCGCCCTATCCACGCCGCCCTGTCAACTTCACCTCTGCCGCGGTTCGAGGCGCCGCCTGCGTGTGCTCCTTTCGTGCAGAGGCGCCCAGCTCCTGTGAAACCCTAAACCTGACCTTCGTCAGAGAGGCAGCGTCCGGGATCGCGTGCCCTCTGCTCTGTACACAGAAAGAGAGAGAGAGAGAGAGAGTGTCGGTCAGTCCTTCTGTGAGATCAGTTCGTCATACACGATGGCTGGTTTGGATCTGGATTTCCTAGACCAAACGGTGGCAGCACTTGGCCCGGACTCTGATGCTGAGGAACCCGAGGATATGGTTCCGTGCACTGAAGAATTGCCCTCGGGTTCTGACATCCAGCCTGCGGGCAAACGTACCAAGCACACCCCGGAAGAGATAGGCGTTACTCCGGATCGTTCCTATGCGCAGGTTGCTTCGGATCTGGTGGACTCTCAGGAGGTGGACTGGGAACATCTGTTGGAATTTGCCAACACTCTGCTTGGTGAATATGTTCAACACAACCAGGAAGCCTTCTCTGCCTCTGCTCCAGACGATGTTCTGGAAGCTACCGTCGAGCCAAAAACTGTCCTACGCTCCTTTTCGGTATTTTACGATCGCGCGGTGATACTCTTCTTCACTGGTCGCATCCCGCTGCTTTCCCGTATTCGCCAATGGCTGCAGAGTCTGCTACAAGGGGAATGTGTTGAAGAGATTTTTGTTGGATCCCGGGGTTTTTTTGAGGTCCTCTTGAAAACAGAGACGCACCGTGCTGCTCTTCTGTCTAAACTGCCTTTGTTTTTTGATCGTCGGTTGGTTCATGTGGTTCCATGGCGCCCGATGGCAGATTTCCAGCGCCTCCTGCAACGTGAATGCCCTGTGTGGGTAGAAGTGGAAAATTGTCCGGCTGTTTATTGGCCGCTATTAAAGGATGCTATGGCCGCTGTGGGCACGGTTCTGGTCCCTCCCAGTCTCAGGGCTGTGAATCGCAACCGCTTGTGCATGTTATGAGATACTGCACGGAAACGGCCTGCATGGTTACGCCTCAATTGCTCCGGCATGCATCCGTTACAGTTTCGTTTGAAATGGGGCAATTTTGCTGGCCATTGCTTTTCCTGTGGACAGTTGGGGCACTTTATGGTTGAATGCCCCGGGCGACAACACGTTTCAGATAGAGCTCATGTTGCTCCGCCCATGGAAGATATGGTGTGTGATGCTCCGTCGCTGGATCCTACCCACCCGCCCCAAGTTCTGGCCAAAGGTAAACAACAGGTTTCGGGTCTGGATTCCCGTGCTACTGATTGGGTTGAAGTACGCGCCAAAAAAGGCAACAGGATTGGTGCTGGCATGGAGAGTACTGGGCCTTCTACCTCACACGATTCCATGCGAACATATATGCGCAGGAAGGAAATGATGTCGTCAGAGCGCTCTGCTCCTGCTATGGTTTCTTCAGCTCCCCGCCATCAGCCCGCCAGGAAAATGTATTCGGATCGTCTCAAGGGTCCACCTGCACAGCTGGCTTTTGATACCAGAGGCAACGTCATTACTCCGTGGGACCGTCGTTACCCACGTTCCAACCCCAAGCAAGCCGATATGCCGTCAACTTCCAAATCTGGTCCTCAGAACTCTTTTGCGGTGTTGGCAGATTTCTTGGATGAGGGAGTCCTGGACATTCTCGCCGACAAAGTCAAATCGAGGCAAGCTGTGCCTCGTACCTGATTGTGTTTTGTATACACATGAAAATAGCCACGTGGAATGTGCGAGGAATTTGTTCTCGTCACAAGCAACATGCCATGTGGACTGCATTGTATGAGAATCAGTGGAATGTCTTGTGTGCTGTTGAGCACAAGAGTCACAGTGACGCCGGTAAAGTTGTGGATTGCCATGGCTTTCGTTTGTTCTATGCAGGAACACAGGCCATGCATTATTCGGGTGTGCTCATGATTGTACATGCCAAATATCAGCCGGTTCTTATTAAAAATGATGTTCATGGCCGCTTTTTGGTGGTCGAAATCTTATTCGAAGGGGAAATCCTATGGTTACTTGGCCTCTATGCTCCGAATGATTCGTTATCTCGCCGGGAGCTTTGGCAGACTTTGCAGACTTCCTTGTCACTTGGCAGACGCGGCTTCTTCATGGGGGATTTCAATATGTGTGTTGATTCTTCCCAGTCTACATCGGAGCACTCGGTCATGGATGCGCCGGAAAGTCGTATGTGGCACGACTTGGCTCTTGCTGTTCTTAAGCAAGATCTTTGGTCCTGGCTACACCCGTCTTCTCCAGGCTTTACTTTCCATTCGGCCCAGTATGCCACAACATGGTCGCGGTTGGACCACATATATATCATGCAGAATGATGATTTTCTGCCTGAGATGCTCGAAATAAAAGTGTTGCAGCAATATGTCTTGTCGGACCATTTCCCTCTGCAGTTCGAGTTGCTTGCACAACCCATTGCCCCTTTCAAGCAATTTCTGGAGAGACTCCCTTTGCGTTTCAACTCCTCCTACTTAAAGCATACAATTTTTCAGGGCTATATGCAGCAAATGCTTGACAGATTCTCCTTGGATTTTTCCTCTCAGGGCACTGCGTCATTTGACCGATTGCTCTCTAATGTGCAGCGGGTTGCTCGGCAATATGGGATCTATCATGCCTCTCTTTGTCGGCGCCGTCGACAGGCAGCGGAGGACCTGCTGCTTTTGGTTCGCTCCCTGCTGATGGACACTCCGGATGATGCATTTCTGCTTGCACTGGCCCTGCGGGTGGCCGATCTTGTTAAAGAATTCCAGTTAAAATCGTATCAGCAGGCCAAATTGCAACATCTAACAGAGACTTTGCAAGATAGTGCATGTCAGACCCATAAGTTCTTTCGAGCTCTCCATGCCTCTCCTGCTCGAGAGAATTTGACCAGACTCGAGGATGCACAAGGCCACCTTATCCTGGATCCACAGACTATTGTGCATATGTGCAGGAATTATTTCCGTGACCTTCTCGGTTCCGCTTCTCCTCCTTCAGCCCAAATTACTCAGGCCCGTTCGGTCTTTTATGACCTGGTCCGCAATCAGTTACCGCAGGACATGCAAGCTACTCTGGAGTCAGATATTGGTGAAGCAGAGGTTATGGATGTCTTGTTACACTTGCCCAAAGATAAAAGTCCGGGTTGGGATGGTCTCACCAATGAGTTCTTTGAAGCTTTCGCTACCCAACTGGCGAAACCATTGCAGGCTCTGTTTCAGCAGGTGTGGGAAACGGGGGTCATGCCTCCCTCATGAAAACAAGGACTTATTAAACTGCTTCCAAAAGTTCCTTCGCCATCTAAGTTGACACACTGGCGCCCCATTTCTTTGATGGGTTCCATGTACAAAATCTTTTCCAAAGTAATGGCGAATCGGCTCCATAAGCATCTCCCCGCCCTTGTGCACCCTCTCCAGTACGGTTTCATTAAGGGCCGAAATATTCTACACAATGTTTTGAATGCCCAATTGGCCATTGATTATGCCCGGCATTCTAATCAGGAGGTGGTGTTGATTCAACTGGACCTGGAAAAGGCTTTTGACTATCTAGACTGGTCTTTTGTTGCTGATCTTATGTCCGCTATGGGCTTTGGTGCTCGGATGTCTCGTCTGATCTACACCATTAGTGCTGCGGCGTCTTCGCGAGTCATGCTGAACGGAGGTGTTACTGAGCCATTTGTCCTTGCCCGTTCTGTCAGACAGGGGTGCCCTTTGAGCCCTTTATTCTTTGCCCTTGCGACACATCCAGTTCTTTCCATGTTATCACATATGGCCGCCTCTTCCCAGTTGGCCGGACTGTCGCTTCCTACAGGGCAACATTTCATTAGCCAATCCCTGGCGGATGATACTTTTATGATTTTGCGTGCGGACAAGGATAACCTTCGAAAAGCATTGGATGTTTGGGGTCTCTTTGGCCAGGCGTCAGGCCTTCGTATCAATCCGCTCAAATCAGCCATTCTAAGCTGCACAGAGTCGGATTTGCAGTCCTTGGACTGGCAAGGTTTGGTTGTTCCTCGAGGTTCCATTGTCAGGCATCTTGGATACCCATTGGGGGTTGATGTTCCCCCAAAGCAGTTTCTGCAGTGGATTTCTCAGAAGATGATGGCCAAGTTTATGTACTGGAAGTCTCAGGCCTGGCCTTTTCATGTTCGCCTCAAAGTAGCCCAGATAATTATGTTGCCAATGATCACATATTTCTTGCCATTGTTGCCCTGGACTCCTACGACTCTGAATGCTCTCACTCAGTCTATTCGCTTCATGCTCTGGAAGAAGGACTCATTGAATGGAGGTATTTCCTGGATCTCGTGGTCGCATGCGTGCACCCCCAAAAGCATGGGCGGCGGAGCTATTTTAGATGCCCAAACTCACATGCAGGCACTCCGTTGGTCCCTTTTCCGCGCCATGTGCTCGGATGATCATCATCCATGGGTCGCTATCGCCCGTTCTTTCCTTGAGGGTCATGGGCTTCGGCATGGCAATACCCGACTCCGGAGTTCTTGGTGGCACGTTCTTAATGCGGATTCGCGGTTTTCCAGTTCTTCTTCATCGCTGCTTACTCATTTGGTGTGTTCCTGGAAACACGTCCTTCGAAAGGCTCAGTGGCACCCAACGGAGGATCGCCTGGCTACTAACTCTTTTCAATTAGAATTACTGGCAGTCTCCCGTCTACTTTCGTGGGAAGGTAAACATGAGCTTAGACCACAATTCAACCGGATGGCACGGTTGGGCTTGTCTTCAGTTGCGGATGCCACCCTTGCCAGTCGCAATGTGCTTATCTCGTTTCGTACTGCTAGGAGGATTTTCCGGATCCCTCGTGGATATAGGCCTTTATGGGAACAGCTCGTGACGGTGCTCCAGAGCAGACAACCCTTTCCTGCTCTTGCTTTGGATCATCCCTGGCAGGATTGGGACCTACAAGGCCGGCTGCCTTTGAGCAAAGCTTCTGCTAATCAAGTGTATCATCTCTTGATTAAAGATAATCAATGGCTAGTTACTAAAGCGAATGCTTTATGGGGATTGCGTAAATCCCGCTCGTGGTGGAGGGTCACTGTGATGGAGGGCTGGGTCAACAAGACACCCTTTAAATACAAAGTCTTTCTTTGGAGAGTGATAATTGGGGGTCTTCCGCTTGCTTCGGCTCTTTCCAAGCGACGAATCTCCAATGGCACCTGTTTCTTTTGCACCACTACTTTGGAATCCGCCCGTCACCGATTTATTTCCTGCCCCGTCGCTAAGAAGGTCTGGTTATTTTTGTCGGCCGTTTGGCGAGGGGTGGTTGGTATCACACTGCGCCCCTTTGATTGGGTTTTGGGCCAGCCCAAATACCCTTCTCCCGCACAGCCACATATGAAGCTCATGTATCACTTTCTTCGATACTGGGGTTGTTGGCATAACTGGACCATTCGGAATGCTTTTCTGTTTGACTCCGCCCATAATGTTCAGCGACATATTGTGAGGCTTAAGGGCCTCTTGTATTGGCAGTTAGCTCTTCTCCATCGTTCTGATTTGCTCTCTACGGAGGACTTCCGTCCTTGGCATATGGCAATTTCCTCCGCATCCTTGCCATGAAATTGTAACCTGTAGTACTTAGCACCTCTTCGCATGATGACTTGCATTGTCGTCATGTATCTTGTAATCAAGTAATCTTGTATTTTTTTTCGTAATTAATACAATTACCTTTTACGAAAAAAAGAGAGAGAGAGAGAGAGAGAGAGAGAGAGAGAGAGAGAGAGAGAGAGTTATATTAACATCTATTCTGGGTTTTCTTTGATGGTTGGTTTCTCTCTCTCTCATTTAATATACCTTTAATATACCTTGGCACTTGTCCAATAATTGGCTGGTATCCATTCACATTTAATATACTAACCACTTTGGAACTTCAAGTTGTTCCTAACATTAAATGGCCTTAGACTAGCATTAGGTTATTAATTAATACCTAGTCCTACTATTACCACATGACATTTTATAGGCCCATTTAATGTCCTAAGCCCAAATTGACACCAGGCACCCACAAGTATTCTTGTCCAACATAACTTTGTTGGGTTAAAGGCCCGTTTAACCTTTTGTGTATAGTGCACGCACATTATTTAGCTATACATGTGAAATTTGAATGCACCCTTTACGTGCCCTAAGTATAAATACATTTTATTCTTTGTGTACCAACACATTCTTGGTACACTTATATCGAATAGTGCTGTCACTTTGCTCTCTCTCTCTTCAGCCGTCACACTCTCACACTCACTCACTCCTCCAACTTTTGCATTGCATCTAACTGAGCTCTAACAACTGGTACTAGAGCACAGATTGTGCGCGTTTCTCGAGACTACTGACTGACAGGCAACAATCAGCTCGCGAACAAGTCTCGACGGGCCACAGACGCATAGCTGTTGCTGAGCGTGTGACGTGCAGTCGTCTAGGTTGTGTGGTGATGGCCTTCCTTCCGTGGATGGGTGGTAAATCCCTGATTACAACTTAATTACAGCAGCAAACAATTAGTGCAAACCTGGAAATACAAATTTAC
The DNA here is from genome assembly GCF_053477565.2 of Lygodium microphyllum. NCBI lineage: Eukaryota > Viridiplantae > Streptophyta > Polypodiopsida > Schizaeales > Lygodiaceae > Lygodium > Lygodium microphyllum. The sequence continues at coordinate 144,896,209 of NC_141148.1, read as the reverse complement.
CTACTGATCTTGGACAATGCACACCCGATTGTCCCCAGAATTAGCTCCCCTTTCGGTATTTCTTTAGCTTTATTGAAGGAGACGTTGATTTACAATGAGATTCTCCCAATCCCTTTCGGTATTCCAACTCCCCTTGCTGTGATGAATCACTAGCAAGTCTTTAATCCGATTTGCCCCTTGATTTGGGCAATCAATTGGCCTTCACCCGCTTTAATGGAGATGGAAAATGCCCCAATTTAATTATTTGCTGGTCCCTCCACTTGAATAGGCTAAAAATAGCTTTAGCCCTATTGAATCCAAGTCTTGGAGCTTCCAATTTCTGGCACGCTTCTCAAGGCTGCTGCTAAACCCTAATTTCTACTACAGATTAGGGTTTACAGCAGAGAAATCTGAAATTTCTCAGCCTTCAAGGGTCCAAATGTTGAGATCTTCAAAGCAAAGCTGTGAAATGGTTGGGAGATGACAGGGAAAGCTGTAGAGAGAGAAAATTCAGAGTTTTGTCGCGAAGAATGACTGAAAATCAATCAAATGCAGCTGCTGCCTTGCCACAACAGCTTGTAGATGCAAAGAACTGAAGAAAATTAGTCATTTACTGCTGTTGCCCTGTCTCAACAGCCTGTAGATGCTGTCTCTTGTTGTTGATTGGTCTTCTCTTGCCCTTGGCAGCCTCAGAAGGTCCTCCAATGGCTGCAAATCAGATCAGCAGCGTCCCCTCCCTCTCTCTTGCAGGCTAAATTTATAAAAATGCCTCTCTCCAGCCTCTTAAGACGTTTTACAATCTTGCATGGGCATTTTGACAAGTGGCAGCTCTTCCAAACAGTTTTTTAGCATATTTCATAATTAAATATTAATTTTCAGCCTTTAATACTGTAAATTAATCTAATAATTATTTCGATGCCCTAAAAAATAATCTAACTAGCCAAGAATTAAATTGGCTTGGCAACTTCCATTCTCGAGTCTCTGTGCGCCATCTTTGACCATCAGATTGGCGTTAGGTTATTAAACGCCACTTATTTATTGTCACCAATTGACACTTATGGCCAAATGGATGACCTAGGCCAACAACTGGCACCAGATACCTCCAAGTACTTGTGCGGCATAACTTATAACAACTTTTGCCTTTGACATCCCGTGATTTCTTTGGGACTTGGGCTCATAAATTTACTTTAACCCTAGTTGCACCTCACATGTGCAACATTTACTTAATCATGTGATTAAAAATTAATCCACATGTTAAGTGAGGCTTCAAAAATATATGTCCTCATGACACGGGCAGCAGTAGGTGTGAGGTAGTAGACGTGTGGTGAACAGCAGGCGCCACGACTGGTTGGGTAAAACGACTAGCAGTCGTGACCTGCAGGGCACGCAGACACCAGATGCGACACGCTAGTGACCAGGCGCCAGCGCGACCATTACGAGGCGGGCATGCCATGTGGCGCCTGATTTGTCATGGAACTGAACGGCGGGTCAACGGACCCCTCTCCCGTTTCTTTTTTTCAGAAATAATTTTTTTTAAAGACTAAAATTTCGGAATGTCTCATTCTCTTTCACTGACGGGAGTTCGTATGTGAAAGCACAGTTGTCAATTCTGTGTGAATTCGAGCCCAAAAATTTGGGGCTTTCCTCAGATTTAACCTTGTCCATGCTTGACAACGACATTTAGGTCAGAAATTGCAGACATTACACGTGTTGACCTCAATCCAATTGAGGATTTTGCCAAATTTGTCGGAATTTCACTCTTTTGAGTAAAATTTCTTGACATTGGACCTTGGAAAATTGGGGCTTTTCATGTATTGGTAAAATTTTGCTCAACTGGGTCAGATTGACTGACATTTATGCAATTTTTGGGGTTTGTGTAGAATTTGATAAATATCTTCATTTTTTGCTCATGTGGTGGCTGGTTCATGTACAAACTACAGAGATTTATTCTAGTTGAGGAAGAACAGCAGTAGTGTGCTTGCTAGTTCAGCTTGTGCTTTTGCATTTCAGGGGCATTTACTCTTGTGTTCGTGATAAAATGACTGCAACTTCTTCCAGTTTAGACATCAAGAGTTTGATGGAAATCAAACGGTTTGATAGTCATGGCTTTGATCTTTGGAAAGACTGTATGTAGGGCATTTTGTCTTTCTAAAGAAGTGTAAGGATGCTTTGCAAGAAGATAAACCCGCACTGATTTCTGATGTAGATTGGGCTAGAGTCAACAAAAAGGATGTGGCCTACATTAAGATGGGTATTATTGATGACATCTTGACAAACATTAAGGGTTTAGATACAGGTTATGCAATATGGGATAAGCTGAAAACTACCTATGAGATCACTACACTTGTTAATCAGGTGCATTTAATGCGCAAGTTGGTGAATATGTGATTGGATGAGTCAAAGCCTGCAGCTGAGCAGTTGAGTGCATTTACAGACATTTTAAATGAGCTCAAGGATGCAAATTTGGACTTTGATGATAAGTTGAGGGCGATCTTTTTGATCATAACACTGCCTGAGTCTTGGGAGACCTTGGTGGTTTCTCTCAGCAATAACTCCAATCTCTTGTATGATGGGGCAAGGGGTTCAATCTTGAATGAAGAAATTAGACGTATGTCTAGTGGAGAAGGCAACAACTAAGCTTATAATGTAAGAGGTAGGGCTGAAAAGAAAAATGCAAATGCAGGATAGAGAAATAGGAGCAAGAGCAAAGGAAAGGAAAAGAGTGACATTACTTGCTATCATTGTGGTTGGAAGGGCCACAAGAAACCTGATTGCAGGTATTACAAGAAGAAACAAGAGAGAAAGAAGAATGCAGGAGATAGGAAAACGGAGCAGGATAAGACAGATGCATCCGAGTCAATCAAAGGCAAGGAAAAGGCCAATGTGGCCTCTAGTGTGGTCATAGAGGAGCTTTCAGATACAGAGGCTGATGTATTATATGCAGTTGATTATAATGCCCTTGTATACCACATGCAAGATATGCAAATTACCAATGCTGATGTGATTGATGCACTTTTGTGAGTTGATGATGGTGTCACTCAGACTTGGATTGTAGACTGTGGTGCCTCTTTCCATGTAACTCCTTGCTTGGAGTGCTTTGCTATGTTCAATGCAGGCAGTTATGAAAAGGTGTATCTTGAAAATAACCATGCTTGCAGCATTGATGGGATTGGCACTGTACACTTGTCTTTAGACAATGGGCAAGAGCTTGTGTTGAAAGATGTCAGATATGTGCCTGGCATTAAAAAGAGTTTACTATCTGTTGGTTAGCTTGACTTGCATCGTTACACTGTACTATTTGTTAGTGGTTTGTGGAAAGTAAAAAAGGGTTCCATGCTGATTGCAAAAGGAACCAAGAAGGGCACTGCCTTGAATGGCAAGTTTCTTGCAGTTGCTGAAATTTGCAGTCACTTGGAGTTATGGCATAAGAGATTAGGCCATATGAGCCAGAAAGGACTTGATGTCCTTACCTCTCTGAAGAGGGTTGATGGAAAAGGCTCTAAACTTGACTTTTGTAATGAGTGTCAGTTTGGAAAGCAAATAATAAATTCCTTTTACTCTGGTGTCTCTCGTAAGTCCAATGTCTTGGACTTAGTGCATTCTGATGTATGTAGTATGCTTGTGAAATTGTTGGGTGGTGCTGCATATTTTGCCTCCTTTATAGATGATTGTTCCAAAAAGATTTGGGTTTACCTGTTGAAAAAGAAAAGTGAAGTGTTTGCTGTTTTTAAAACTTTTCATGCATTTGTGACCACTTAGACATGTAGAAAGCTGAAAAGCTTGAGAACTGATAATGGAGGTGAGTTCACATCAACTGAATTCAAGTCCTTTTGTGACTTGCATGGAATTAAGAGGGAGCTTACAACCCTTCTTCAAATGGGGTGGCTGAAAGATATAATAGGACTTTATGTGAAAGAGTGCGGTGCATGCTGTCCACTGCTAATCTCCCTCATGAATTTTGGGGAGAGGCGCTCAAAACCGCGGTTCACATTTGCAACCGCTCTCCAAACATGTCCTTAAATAATGGCATCCCTGAGGAGGTTTGGTCTGGCAAATCGGTCTCATATGACCATTTATGCATATTTGGCTGTGATGCTTTTGTGCATGTTAGGGATGAGCTGAGGAACAAACTAGACCCAAAATCCACCAAAGGCATCTTCATGGGCTATGGTGATGAGGGTGAGTTTGACTACGGAGTGTGGTTACCTCAGTCCAAGAAAATTATCCGCAGCCATAATGTTGTGTTTAATGAGGAAAAATTGCTAAAAGGTACATTAGCCTCAAACGAAGATATGAAAAATGTCAAATAGAGTTTGCAGCCACCTATTACTTCAGAAAATGAGCCTCATGGTGCTGTACCACAAGCTGAAACTGATGATCAGCTGGTTATTTTTGAGCTAGATGATCATGGACAGCAAATAGGAGCACAAGGAGGTCACGGACAACAAGATAGACTTGCTGATTATGAAAATGCAGGTGCTGGTAATGAAAATGAAGGTGCTGTACAGCATGAACAACATTCTGAAAATGGCTTACAACAGCTAATAAATGTTGAAAATAATATATCTCCAGATGTAGATCAAATTTCTGAAAATGTTGATCATTGGGTACACAGGTCTACACGCGTAAGAAGGCAACCACATAGGTTTGACCCCTCCTTGCATTATGTGATACTTACAGATGAGGGTGAGCCTCTTACATACAAAGAGGCCAAGTCTTGCGAATTCAACAGTAAGTGGGAGCTAGCTATGCAGGAAGAGATTAAATCTCTATATGCAAATGATACTTGGGATCTTGTGTCGTTGTCCAAAGTGAAAGGGAAGTAGAACCCAGGAGGAAGAAGCTTGGTGGTGAAAGCTATGGCAGATGGAGAGCAAGAGCTAAGAGAGAGAGAGACTCAAAAGTGGGAACTCTAACAACCACAATGTGTGGCCGGGCCTTCCTTTATTCAAATTGTCACTAAAAGAATAAAGAATAAGTGATTGTGATGGGCGTCCGCCACCTGCAGTGTGCAGTGGCGGGTACTGTTAGTGTAGTAATACACGGGTGGCTATGCGGAGGCGTCTTTACCCCCAATAACCTCCCACTTAAAGGCGAATTTGCCCTAGTGAGAGAGAAAAGAAAAGACAGTACAACATATACACATGTACAACAAGATGAGAAAAAAGACGTCATCTCATCCAATGCCCATCAATCTCCTGAGGAAGGCAAAGCGCTCGGTAGTGAGGCTTTTCGTGAGCAAGTATGCAGGACTGTGCTCAGTCGGAATCTTGACAAGGTCCTTTCTATTCAAACTGTCACTAAAAGAATAAAGAATAAGTGACTGTGACGGGTGTCCGCCACCTGCAGTGTGTAGTGGCGGGTATTGTCAGTGTAGTAATACACGGGCAGTTAGGCGGAGGCGTCTTTATCCCCAACAACCTCCCACTTAAAGGTGAATTTGCCCTAGTGAGAGAGAAAAAAGAAAAGTGGGAATTCCAATAACCACAATGTGTGTCCGGGCCTTCTTTTATTCAAACTGTCACTAAAAGAATAAAGAATAAGTGATTGTGATGAGCGTCCGCCACCTGCAGTGTGCGGTGGTAGGTATTGTCAGTGTAGTAATACACGGGCGGCTAGGCGGAGGCGCCTTTACCCCCAACACAAAGGAAGGAAGCCTCTAAAAAACAAATGGGTGTACAAAGTAAAGACAGTTGATGGGAAACCCAAGTACAAGGCAAGACTAGTTGCCAAAGGGTATGCACAAAAAGAAGGGATTGACTTCCAAGAAGTCTTCTCACCCGTTGTGAAGATGACCACTCTACGTGTGCTTTTTGCTCTCATTGCTGTATTGGATTTAGAGTTGTATCAAATGGATGTAAAAACAACTTTCTTGCATAGTGACATTGATGAGGAAATCTACATGAAACAGCTTGCAGGATTTGTAGTTTCTAGAAAAGAGTAGATGGTGTGTAGACTAAAACGCAGCCTGTATGGGCTGACGCAAGCACCACGGCAGTGGTAGAAAAGTTTGACACTTTTATGCTATCCCATGAGTTTACACGCAGTCATGCAGATCATTGCTTGTACATGAAAAATGATATAGATGGCAGCCCCATCATACTTGTTTTGTATGTGGATGATATATTGCTAGCTGGGAAAAGAAAGACTAGCTTGGATGCTCTAAAAAATCAGCTGAAATCAGCTTTCTCCATGAAAGATTTAGGGAATGTAGAGCATATTTTGGGCATGAGGATTCGTAGAGGTAGAATATAGAAATTGCTGTTTTTATCTCAAGGAAAGTACATTGAAAAGGTATTGGACAGATTTAACATGGCTGAAGCTAAGCCTTTTGGGGTACCTCCTTATCTTAACCTTAGTAAAGCTAACAGCCCAAAAGATGACGTGGAGGCAAATGCTATGAAGGGAGTCCCTTATGCATCAGCTTGTGGCTCTCTTATGTATGCTATGGTTGCTACTCGTCCAGACATTGCTCATGCAGTGGGAGTTTAGCAGGTTTATGTCAAATCTTGGCAAAACACATTGGGAGGCTGTCAATTGTATTTTTCAGTACCTGAAGCGTACACAGAAAGTATATTTGCTATGGGCAGGGTGCACTTAGTTTGCAGGGTTATTGTGATGCAGACATGGCAGGTGACTCGGACACTCGTAGGTCCACCAGCGGGTATGTCTTGACAGTTGTTGGTGGGGCTGTTTCTTGGTGTTCCAGGTTGCAGAACATTGTTGCGCTTAGTACCACTGAAGTTGAATACATATCAGCTACTGAAGCTTCTAAGGAAGCTATATGGTTGAGCAGACTTGCACATGATCTTGGCATGTCTATGGGTATTGCAGTTTTGGGATGTGATAGCCAGAGTGCTGTGTATTTGGCTAAGAATGCCATGTATCATTCACCCACAAAGCGTATAGATGTGCGATATCACTTCATTAGATAGATTCTGGAAGATGATCAAATCACATTGACCAAGATCAAAACACAAGACAACCCTGTAGATGTTCTCACTCAAAGTCTAAGCAAAGCTTAGCACGAGCATTGCATACGACTAGTTGGAGTTGGTTAGAGGTTCACTTCGGACCTTTAAGTGGGAGGTTGTTGGGATAAAGGCCCGTTTAACCTTCCGTGTATAGTACACACACATTATTTAGCTGTACATGTGAATGCACCCTTTACGTGCCCTAAGAATAAATACATTTTATTATTTGTGTACCAACACATTGTTGGTATACTCATATTAAATAGTACTTTCACTCAGCTCTCTCTCTCTTCAGCCGTCACAGTCTCATGCTCACTCCTCCTCCAACTTCTGCACTGCATCTAGCTGAGCTCCAATAAACTTCATACAACTTTTGTCAATGTCACCCATTGCATACTTAGGGTACTTAGGCTATCATCATGACTTAATTGACTTGCACTTGACATGTGCACCTCATACGTGCACAACTTACTAATGCCAAAGCTAACAATTAAAAATACATGTCCCCATGACATGTGTACTTTTTCTGTTGGTCTAGATTTGCATTTACTATTGCTTCACCCCACCTCCTATAGCTATCGCTAGTCAGAGTAGACCTGCATTTGCTGATTCAGAGGTCTTCTAGAGCTGCTGTACTTGTGTTTTCAAAGGCCCATTTAATGTCCTAAGCCCAAATTGACACCAGGCACCCACAAGTATACCTGTCCAACATAACTTCGTACAACTTTTGTCAATGTCACCCATTGCATGCTTAGGGTACTTAGGCTATCATCGTGACTTAATTGACTTGCACTTGACATATGCACCTCATACATGCACAACTTACTAATGCCAAAGCTAACAATTAAAAATACATGTCCCCACGACATGTGCACTTTTTCCATTGGTCCAGATTTGCGTTTACTATTGCTTCAGGCAGCCCATCATTTGGATTTTACCCCACCTCCTGTAGCTATCGCTAGTCAGAGTAGACCTGCATTTGCTGATTCAGAGGTCTTCTAGAGCTGCTGTAATTGTGTTTTCCATGTGAAGAGGCTGCCTTCCTGGTTGCCTGGTTGCTGGAGGTGACACAATTGCTCATGTAATCATTCACCCAGTAAGCTGCTGTGTTTTCAGCCTGATTTCCTGCCTACACTGCTGCCGCTATCTTTGATCTTCATCGACATTGCTGCTGCTGCATTTTTGGGATCTGTCTGAGTGTGACACACTCTGACACCCACTACTTCAGCCATCTTTGCCCCGGTCCTAGAGACATGGAGGTTCGAGGCCCACTGATTGTATCATCTTCATTTTCATTATTCATTCACTGGCATTCAGCCTTCTCCAAATTGTTTCTCTGTGTTGTCCTACACTGTTTGCATTTCTGTGTTTGCCATACCATTTCTTTACATTTAGGACAAATTCCTTTAGTCTCTGGCAAGGCCTTCCATCTTCCCGAGGATCTGGCCATTCCCTTGGTTGTAAACAAGCTTTTGGAACAATGGGAAAAGAAATACCACAAGGGGCACTGTCGTTTTTTGGGGCCAATTGGGTGTATACTGTTCAATTTCGTGCAGGCATTGCTGACATTGTTACTTTGGTTAATCTTCCTACAAATCCAAATCACTTGCAGTGTTTCTCTTAGCTGACTTATGTTCATGCAGATTTTTTAAAGGACTTGTTACTGGATGAATTTGTCGATGGTTTGTATTTCCTTTTGGAGTTATGTTAAACTAGTGGTGTAAAGAATTCCAAAAAAGGGTTGTGTGTGTGCACACATTTCTGTTTTGAGGTGTTTTCATCATTTTGTGCAGCTAGAATCTCTCATCGAGATGCGAAAAAGGCATTTGCGGCTGGTTTTCTCCATTGTTGGTTTTTGTTCTAAAGGATCCGGAATCCTACCAACTGGTATGTAATTTAGTCTTTTGTTTTAGAAGAAACAGCCTCACTTTTTAGTGCTGTGATTTAAATCCAGCAAACGAGCCAACTAGAAAGAAACAGCATATGATTGTTTGTTTTATGGCTATGTGGAGGATATCTGGTTGCTGATTTAAACATATCTGACTCTTTTGTTTTGTCATTAGAACTCTTTTGTTCATAATGACGTGACAAAATATTCCTCTCAAGTACAACACGACTTGTCAATAATATGTTGCCTTGATTCAGTATGGTAAACTTCCATCTTATTCATGAGAAGTTTGAGTTCTTCACTGTACCATCAGGAATGCCAAGTAAGAGGACATGCTAGCAAACTCACAGTGGAATACAAGGCATGAATGTCTCTGGAGGCAGTTTGATTGCACCTTTTTCACATTGACGTCATCTGGGCTAGGTGGCAGACTTCTAGTTGACCTGAATGGATCTGAAAATTCCGGCAATAGGGAAGATCTAGGTGGCAGACTCCTTGTTGATTTAAACTCTAATCCAAGCAGAACTGAACATTCCTTCCACTGGGAAGATCTAGATCTTTATGTTGATCTGCCTTTCTCCCCCCTGGGCGAGAGTGGGGATGAGAAGGCTCAAAGTGTCTTTGAGGAGCAGACATTGAGCATGGAAAGAGGAAGAACTGCGGCACTGGATCCTGAAGCTGCTGGAGCAATGCCATCTTTTTCAGCAGACAGCCATGCAGGAAAGGTTACTCAAGATTTTCTAACATGTGTCAGTAATTTGCAAAGTACATGTGCTAGACTTGAAGATGATAATGCTGTGTTGGGCTGTGAGATATGCTGTCCTAGGACTGCAGAAACAGATAAACCGATGGCCTTTGAAGAGAGAATTCGGAATACATCTGTGGAATCAAGTATTGTCACACTTCCATTGCATCAAAGTGTGCTTGAAGTAAAGGGAAAAGATCAAGGAAACAGCTTACATCCAACTACAATTGACTGCAATAAAGAAACTTTGAAGAAAGCTGACACAACACGTCTAGGTAAGAGGCCATGTGAATTCTCAGAGGTACAAAACGCCAAACAGAGAAAAGTAGCCCATGCCAGCAGGACAGGTGCCAAGGACAACTCTCAATTACCAGTTAGAGTAGGGGAAAGGTCATCAAGTAGCTCCTTACAGGTGAGAAAAGAAACACAGAAAGGGAAAGAAGCAGTTGGAGTTGATACCAAAGCTAAAACATTAAAAGACACAGGAACACTGATGAAGTCTACAGATTGGAGTGCACGTGCAGGAGTGCAATCTACCTCAGTAGTTGAGGATATCAGCAGGGAAGAAGCAGCTGTTGAATTTCAACAATGTGTCTCCCTCCTAAGAAAATATGGTGTTTTGAGAACTGAGGAGTATCTACTGTCACAAAATCTACCTAGTTCTGTTCCTCATCCTGGATATGTTGGTGATGGATTGCTCTCAAAAGTATGCAAAGTTTGTGGTTCACCAGAAGATGCAAATAATACTGTTATTTGTGATGAATGCCAAGAGGTTTTTCATTTGTCTTGCTGTATTCCTCGTCTGAGCTCTAAATTTTTTGATCGAGAAGATGATTGGTACTGCAGCTCCTGCAGAAAACAGAAAAAAAAGATAGGGTCGAAAACAGAAAACTCCTCTGGATCAGGCAGCTTAACTTCTTTCAGGGTCTCTGAAAATGGGTTCATAGATAGTTCTGGAAAGGTTCATTCTGTTGCAACAAGCTACAATTCCAAAGTAAGGCTGGGCCAGGCCCACCAGGTGGATGTTCCCTTGTGGCCAGGAAAAGTAATGGATGAAGATCTTGAATGTTGGTAAGCGTTGGTTTGTTCTGCAGATTGTCGTACTTCTTCTTGCTGCTTTTCTGTTTCTGATTAGCTTTAGAATGGCTAGATTAGCTGTAGAATGGTTGAAATTTGCAATGCCTGAAATGTATGAAAGTGTTTGACATTGCAAAAGGTGAAAAAGGTATATGACCAATAACACTATACAAGTCTCAGGTTGATAGTTCTATAAACCTTTTTTGAAAAACAACTTAAACCATGCTTTGGAAAATGTTTTGAATAGTTTACATAGGGCTCACTAAAGTCTCAAGGATGTCCCTTGTTTATAGCATATATTCAAGAGGTCGGTGTGGCCAGAGAATTGGAGTAGATTGATACAAACTCATTATGAATTGGTCTATTTAACTCACTGCCCATGTTCCAGGGCCATGATACCTAATGAGACCATCAATCATATGCACTAGGCATGTTTAACATGCATGCGTGCATGACAGAGACCAAGAACCAAAGATGACCAATCTGCTGAATACAAAATATAAGGGACTAGCTCAATCTAGTGTGACACTGCCCAAAAATACAACATTGGCAAACTAATCAAGTGGCTTTTAGTCCTGATAATTTAAATCAGATCTGAGCCAATAAATAATCAGGTGGGTCTCCTCTGAAGAAGAATTATCAGATGGGCCAGAAAAAGTGGTCTCTTATCTTCTCTGTGTCTCTTCTACTAAGTTTTGCATGGCTAGGTGATATTCCTCTTCATATTTCTTCTCTTTGGCTTGCCATTCTTCCTCAACCTTTTTAAACTCCTCCATGATGGCAGTATCTGGTACACATCTTATTCTTCTGATGGAGTCTTCTCTTATTCACCTTGCTTCTTATCAGTGTCCTTCTTCTTTCCCACTTTTTCAAATCCCTTTTCTTTGCTCTTCTCTTGATCATCTTTTGTTGCTCCTCTTTGGTTCTAGCTTTCTCTTCTTTCTGCTTTTTATGGCTTTTAACTCTGCTTTTTGGGCCTCTTTTGCTCTTTTTCGCCTCTTTTCTTGTGTCTTTCTTTCTCTTTGGATTTTTATTCTTTACTTTTTCTTGTTGCTAAGAGTGGCCTACTCAAAGTTTATGGAAACCATAAAGATACTTAAGAGATTATGAGGCAGGGCCACATGGCAGGCATGCCATATTCTTTCCACCACAGAGATTGTAGTTGTCCCCGATTACAATAGTCCTGGAGAATGCTAGGGAAGTGCTGCAGAGGCACTTTAAGCATCTATTGGAAATGCTGCTGGAAGTGAAACTTCACATTGAAACTCTATTGAAATGTTTTGAGGTCTGGTGTAGTGTCTGGTACTGAGTGGCCATTTTCTATTCGTTTGCTGAAAGTTTGGCACTGGAAACCACTAGATTGCTGCATTGGAGACTGCTACACGTAGGTTTGAATTTCCAAAACCTGTGGAGGTTGAAGTTCAAAAGTCTGGGGTTTGTAAATATAGGATCCAAAGTCAGAATTGCATATAGATTCTTAGTTTCTATGCATGTCTAACAGATCTAAGCCGTTTATAGCAAGTGTCCTTCCCTGTTTTGAAGTCATTCATACGATCTATTTTACCATTAGATCTTCAGATTGCAAATATATATATAGTCATGAAGGTTGATGATTCTTTGCATGTTGGTATGCGAAGTTTGGGCGTGTGGATGTTGTAGCTGATATTGGAGATTTATCTTGAGTAGTTTTGCCTTTGCACTCTTGGTTGTGCTCCTTTAGCTCAGCCACCTCGAGGGTAGAGCAAGTATTGGTGGATCATAATACGTCTAGATTGGTTTTGCTTTGTTTATGACATGATGTTGGTAGGCCATTTGTCACTTTGTATTGCCTTGTATAGGAATATTTTCCTTGAAGGGGCAAGCCCGTTCTTGATAAATGGTCTCTGGTTGTTAGCTGCCATGGTCATCTCTTGTTACTAACTGAGAGGCATTAGGGAAGCTACATTCACATCATGACAGCCCATAGCCTAGGGCACAATGAGTGTGTAGGTATATGGGGGGGTCTGACCTAGTGGGTGTCTTGGATTGGGAGTTTAGTGACTTGGTGGGCCATGTGAAGGTGCCTGACGTGGCCATGTGAAGGTGCCTAATGTGGCCACTCATAAAAGGAGGTCTAATACTCAGTCTGAGTCGTGTGGGGTGTCATCAAGGAGATTTGTCCAGTTCTATCCAGTTTTCCTCACTGTCTACATTTTTTGTTCGATCAAAGGTGATAACTTGTGGAGTATATTTCTTGTTTGTGTAGGGATCAAACACCTAGTAAGCCTTTGCCTTTGGAGACTAATCCACAAAAATGATCAACTTTGCTTTGGATGAGAGCTTTGGTCACTCGTCATTTGGAGTGTGCATGTAAGCATGACATGCAAGGGTCCATAGGTGGGCAAAGGCTGCTTGCCATAAAAGGCCTCAAAAGGTGTTTGATGAGGTACGGCCCTTGTTGGACTTTGCTTAAGAAGATACACCAAAGTGTTAATTGCCTCAAATCAAAGGTGTCGAGGAAGCTCCATAGCAAACAAAATAGAACATGCCATGTTCATGACTGTCCTATTACGCCATTCTACCACTCCATTTGGTAAGGGGGAGTTGGTAGAAGACAAGTGTCATTGGATACCAATTTGTTGTAGAAACAAAGTAAATTCTCTGAAATGAACTCATCACTACTATCAGATTGGAGTATTCCTAGTTGAATGCCCATTTTATTAGTAATGAGCCACACCTACATACGAAAACAAGAAAAAGCTATAGACTTCTGCTTCAAAAAATAGTCTCATATATAGCATAAATAATCATCCACAAGCAACACATAGTACGCTGCACAAGTCAAAGATGGTATGGTCATGAGTGATTGGCCATTAAGGTGAGTATGAACCAACTGGAGTATGCCTTTAGCGCAATGTTGGACTTTGTTGTGGGAACCCCTCAGCCAATTTTAGACAAGAAATGCTCTTAACAAGCTTATCTCATGATAACTCGTAAAGTGTATCATATGGATGTGTCCAAGATGATAGTGCCATAAACATTGTAAATCAAAGGGATCCTAGGTTGTAAAGAAATGTCCTAACGCAGAAGCACAAATACAATTGTATGACAAAGCACAAGTTGATAACATAACACAATTAGAGTTGGGGTAACTTAGATACAATGAACATTGTCATGAGGATGTGAAATTTTAGCATTTGATTGAAAGTTAATCAAATATGCAAATGCAGCTTACGGTGTCAAAGGCAAACGTTGTAATAAGTTATGCCTACAAGTATTAGGTGGTATCCGGTGTTAGATTTGGGTCTAGACCAATTTATTGGCCACTAATGTCAATGGTGACATCAAAGACTAGGCATTAATTAATTAATTAATGTCAATCTAAGGGTCAATAATTGCTTAGGAATACTTGAAAGACAAATTGGCCTAGCCAATTTAATTATTGGTTGGTGGAATTAATTTTTTGAACACTAGAATAATTATAATAATTATTAAATTAATTTTCAAAATTAATATATTAAAAAATTAAATTAATAAGTTGAATAATGTTGGAAAATGGGATTAGGAGGTTGCCACTTGTCAAAACTTGTACATGCAAGTGGGAAAAACGTTTTTAGGGGTTGATGGAAGTCTATTCTAGCCATTGTGAGATAGGAGGAGGCTGTTAGAGAGCAAGGAGAAGTTGCTGATGTGATTTGCAGCCACCAAGGATCAGTCCTATAGTATTTGATAGCAGTTTGGAACCCTCTAGGAGCAAGTGACAGTAGCCCAAGGCCCTTTTGGTGAATATGACGGTATACAAGAGGGGGTAGCAATCATTCTGGTGGTCCTAACCTGTAGGTGAGGGCTTCCATGGCTGTTTAAATAGGGCGGCAGTAGCTTTTCAATGTTTCTCGCAATGAAACTCTGAAATTTCTCTCTTTACAGTATTCTCTCTTATCCCTCGGCCATCTCTCAACTGATCTCAATATTTTCCAGCAGTTTGAGCCATTAGAGGAAAATATTTCAGTCAATCTCTACCGTAAACCCTGATTTAGGAGAGATTAGGGTTTGACAATCACCTTGGGGGTGTATGCTTAGAATTGAGGGCCTAGAACTTGCATTCCAGCAGTTGAAATTTAGGAATTTCAGGGAGATTCGAGAGGCCATCCAACCAATATTAGATTTGGGGCTGAATTTGTCTTTCAAGGAGCAAGGTAAAGGTGAATCCCTAACTAAATGAAAGGGCAAATTGGTTTGGATACCTATTGGTCAATTTTGACAGCAAAAGAGACACTTGGATTAGTGGAGGAGATCAGAGAATCTCAGTTGTACTCCGAGGCACCAGTTTTGGGGCCAACAGGATATCCAATGTCCAAGATTAAAGTAATAAAGTGTGCATTTTCAGTTTACATGAATTTTATGCTTGTTGTAATGAGTGCTTAATCAATTTATTTACCACCCTATTCGAGGAGGAAGGTTGGTTTCAAACATAGTGTTTGGAACAAATGAATCAGAATAATACAATGGTTATGTAGCAAACACACTATGCAATGAATGAATATTGAATCTTGAACTCTCGTGTCTCAAGAACCAAGGTAGAGATTATGATCTAGAGTATGTCATAACAACAACAAACACAGCATTGTGGTGGGTAGAAGATAGAGAATCAACAAATATAGCAGTGTGGCAGGCTTATCAATGTCAGCTAGGTAGACACCTGGCAACAACAATCACAACATTGTGGTAGCTAGATTAGTGTCAGATAAGTAGAGGAGAGAGAGAATCAACAAACACAAGTCTAGATGATGATTGGCAGCCTAGTGGAGTGCAGGAATAGCAAAATATAAATTTCCTTATGATCTCAAGTAGGCAGCAGCTGGTTTGGAGCAGATGACTATAAAAGACATCAAAACACAGCCAGTTGGGTGGTAGGCAACAATAGGTGATGGTTCCAAGACAAGTATCATGTGAAGAAATTGGCCGCCAACAGCAAATGCAAGGTTCTGTGGACTGGTTGACAGCAGGTAACAGCTGGTAAGGGCAGTAGATTGTGAAAGACGGTTGGAAGGTAGGTACCAGATGGTAGGAGATGATGATGGGCAGCTCCAGCTGAGATGTCCTTTGCAAACGGGGAGTGGACAGCGAAGCTTCAGCATTGCAAATTGCAAAAACGAGATTGGCTTGAGTGGGAGGGCAGCTTGTCTATTTATAGAAAGTTTGGGGCTTCTCAAATTAATGTTTACATGTGGGACACTAAAACACTCTTGAACCACGTTTGTTTAAAAGAAATGGTTAAAATTCACTATTTAACTTGAGGTTTGGGATTATTTAATTAAGGCTAATGATATTTTTGCTCAACACCCCCTCTTAAGCCCAAAATTGGAATCAGAAAGGGATTGTAAATAAGCCCAAGTTCTTTTCCTTGTCTTTATCCCAAGGCATCCCACCCCGAAGCAAGCTAGGGCATTAAGTAAAGGATGCACGTTGGCTGCCCAGTGATCTACTAAGACTACAGTTATCTTACCAAGGGAGCTCAAGTGTTCACCCTAGAGAGGATAGGGTGTTGAGCTAAAATATGCATTACTTGCTGATTAGACTTTTAAATAGCCCCAAAACACACTAAAAATGCTCTTTTAGAGTAAAAACCTAAAACGAGGAGCGTTTCGAGAGAGTTCAGTGGAAACCCTAAAACAGAGAGCGGTTCGAGAAAGTTTAGTAGAAACCCTAATTTTTGGGGCGCCCTTCCACATCTATAAATAGACAAGTTGCCCCCATTCAGCTATCATCCTTGTTTTGCAGGTTACACCAGCCCACACGCCCTCTGCTGCTGTTGGCACCCAGTTTTCAGCCTGCAGCCCGCCTCCATCTGCTGTCCAGCCATCATCGACTGCAGCCACATCATCTCCAGCCTGTCCATTGTTGTAGGCGACAGCTCTCAGATGCTGGCGACTGCTCCAAACTGTCCCAGACTGCTGTTCAGCCTGCTGTCCATCATCTCCAGGGTCAGCCAACCTACGTTTTCAGCATTGCAGGCCCTGACACTCTCAGACATTGTTTCAGCCTACTGTTTACAGCAGACTGTGCAGAGTTTTCAGCCCCCGATCGGTGGTACACTGCTGTGTTTACCAGTTTTCAGCCTCCAGACTGCTGCGTTTTGGTGACAAGCCTGCTGCCATTCACTATTCAGCACTCCTACTCTCCAACTGGTGGTCACAGACTTGGGATCTGTCTTCGGTGGACGTCACACTCCGACATTGCTCTGCCCTTGAGCACACTGTACACTCTTACATTCATTTACAACATTCATTCACTTTAGAGTTGTGTTCTCTCTCTCCCTCCTTCTGTTTGTGTTTGAGTTTTTGTGTTTGAGTTTTGAGTTTTGTGTTTAGGGTTTGAGTTTTGAGTTTTGTGTTTAGGGTTTGAGTTTTGCCCTTTGTGTCTGTGTCTGTGTCTTTGTGTTTCTATCGTGGTCGTACACTTTGTGTGTCCTCAGTGCAAACCCTAGCAGTCTTCTTAACTTGGTATCAGAGCCGGTGCTCTTGTAAAGAGTATCTTGCGGATATTGTTGAGAGCTAGTCTTTGTGTGAGGCACACAATACGACTCGTAACCGAATCACAATGTCCCAGACACCTTCTTTTCTAGTTCCTATGATGTCTTACCAGGCTTCTCTATCATTGGAGGCCCTGAGACGACAGTATGGACTTGGTGAGGAGGACGACACTTCATCTTTACCAGATTTCACTAACATGACAGAGGAGGACTTTGAGGAGCACTATCGCAACAAGTATGGTGATGTTTACACCCCTCCTACCAGTTTTGCTACCACATTCGAACTGGTTGGTGAGGCTGGCCACCTCTCCGATCATGGAGGACATACGGCATTCGGAACGTCTGGCGATCCATCTTCATCATCTCTGCTAGGTTCAGTGTCAGGTTTGTACAATTCTTTGGTGTTGCATGAATCAAAACCCTCGCCTGTTTCTTCTTTTGAGGTACAGGATCCGGATGGCTTTGCGTATGTGAACTTCAGTAGAGGGGGCTCACGAAGCAGACGGAATTCAGGTATATTTACAGCTTCTGTTTCATTTGAGCATATTACACACACTTCTCACTTCCCTCTCATCCCACCCTCTTCTATATCACATCTTGATCATCTCTCATCATCTTTCCAAAATCTTGGATTACACTCCACATCTGCTTCACACATCCTAGGGGTTGGATCTTCCATCTCCGCTCCTAGCACCTTTTCCTTCTCCATCCCATTCTCTACCTCTTTGCACTATGGTACTTCGTTAGGGGAAATGCCACCCTTTAACACAGTGCCTCTCACCTTTCAGCAAATGAGCATACCCATAACTCCTGGATCGACTGTGATGGGCATCCCCCTCGCTATCCCCAGCTTCACATCTTCCATGACCACTCATACGCAGGGGTTTCCATCCTCAACTTATGGTGCGTCTTCACACTCTCCTTGGGTTACACCTACGCTTTGACATTTGACATTTGACATTGTGAGACCTCAAGCTTTGACATTTGAGGAGTTTTGTGCATTATTAATGGAGGAGGAGTTGAGGCTGAAAGCCCGAGAAGGAAGCAACAATGGAGATGCTGCATTCTCTGCCAATGCAAAAGGCAAAGGTGTTTCCTTCACAAAAAATGATGGTGACGAAAAGAAGAAGGGCGGCAAGAAGAAGTTTCAAGGAGAGTGCTTCTATTGCAAGAAGAAAGGACATACAATTGCAGATTGTCGTGTTAAGAAGGCAGATGAATATAATGGTACCCTTAAAAGTAAAGGGAAAGAGACAGCCAATACGGCTGAAGCAGAGCTGGAATTATTCATGGCGACCATTGAGGAAGTGTGCTCCTCAGCGCAAGAAGAATCTACCACTAACTCATGGGTGTTGGATAGTGGAGCCTCCCGTCACATGACCAACAAGAAAGGTCTATACAGTTCTATGCAGCCTCTACAAGAATCCATCACTGTGACGGTTGGAAATGATGCTAAATGCCCTGCTGCGGGCACAGGTACTATTTCTTTTGTTGTTGCAAATGGTGAAGTCAAAAAGCTTTCAAATATGTTGTATGTTCCCGAAATCAGGAGAAATCTATTATCAGTTGCCATAACTGATCTTGGTCATGAAGTGAGGTTCAAGAAGAGAGGTGCAGAAATTATTGATAGTGCTGGCACAATTGTTGGCAAAGGAGAAAGAAGGAATAACTTGTATGAGCTAAGTGCTCTTACAGCCACTTCTGGAGTGGGCACAAGTAAGCTTTGGCATGAAAGGTTTGGACACATTGGATTTGCAGTATTGAAGGAGATGCAAAAGCAAGGTATGGTTGCTCATCTACCTACAATAACTGAATTGAAGGAACCATGTGAAGCTTGTATGATGGGCAAGCAACAGAGAAAGGCATTTCCACAAGAAAGCAAGAATAGAGCACATGCTCCTCTAGAGTTGGTGCATGCTGACTTGTGTGGTAAGATGCCTACACAGGCCTTGGGGGGATCTTCTTATTTTATGTTGATTGTCGACGACTACAGTAGGAAGATGTGGGTGTACTTCCTTCGTGATAAGGCTCAAGCTTTTGGTAAGTTTAAAGAATGGCTAATACTTGTTGAGAATGAAACAGGGAAAAGTGTGAAGAAATTTAGAACAAATGGTGGTGGTGAGTTCAACTCAAAGGAGTTTGAAGGCTTTTGCAAGAGCAAAGGGATCAAGCGTCAATTGACGACGCCTCACACCTCAGCAGAACGGTGTTGTGGAACGCAGGAATCGCACCATTGTGGAGATGACAAGATGCATGCTAAAGGGCAAGGGATTGCCTAACCATTTTTGGGCTGAAGCTGTTAATACTGCAGTCTACATTCTAAATCAGAGCTATACAAAGGCTCTCAAGGGAAAAACACCTCATGAGGCTTACACTGGTAAGAAACTATCTGTCTCACATTTCAGAATTTTTGGATGTGAATGTTATGCACATGTTCCAGATGAGAAGAGAAACAAGTTACAACCAAAAAGCAGAAAATGTATCTTCTTGGGTTATAATGATGAGCAGAAGGCTTACAAATTATATGACCAAGAGGCAAAGAAGATCATCACGAGGCGTGATGTGGTGTTCAAGGAGGAGCCGCATACAGTGGAGGAGGAGAAGGCAAGTTCTTCCACTTTATCATTAAGCGAAGAAGTAGTCCACTATGAACCTGTCCCGAGAGCTATCCCTATCCTTAAGGAGGAGGAAGCATCATCTTCAGATGATGAGGAAAAAGTTCACCAACCTGACATCACCCCACCGGAAAAGCCATTGCCGCGCTGGGTGAAGCAGCTCTATGACCACAATAATCCTATGCCTGCATCTGTTGAGGAGAAGGCAGACGGACCAAGGAGGTCTCAGAGAATAGAGGAGCAAAGGAGGGCTTCTGCTCACATAGTCAATATGGCCTTGATGGTTGAGATTATGAGAGAAGTAAAGGAGCCAACTGACTTAGAAGAAGCAATTGCAGATCCATCATGGAAGGCTGCTATGCAGGCGGAGTATGACAGCATAATGAAGAATGACACTTGGGAGCTAGTGGATCGACCAGCAAAGCGGAAGGTTATTGGCACCAAGTGGATCTGGAAGGTAAAGTACAAGGCTGATGGTACCTTAGAAAAGTACAAAGCTAGACTGGTCGCCCAAGGATTTTCACAAGTTGAAGGGTTTGATTTTCAAGAGTCATTTGCCTCAACTGCCAGAATGACCACTATTCGCACAGTACTTGCAGTGGCTGCCCACAAGAAGTGGCCAGTGTACCAAATGGATGTTAAGTCAGCGTTCTTAAATGGTGACCTCAAGGAGGAGGTGTACGTGGCTCAGCCACCAGGGTTTGAGGCCCCCCATTCTGAGAACAAAGTGTGTAAACTGAAGAAGGCATTGTATGGGCTGAAACAAGCCCCCAGAGCATGGTACCAGCGGATAGATAGGTTCTTTTTAAACCTAAACTTCAAAAGATGTGCCTCAGATGCTAACTTGTATGTTTACAGGGATGGTAAAAAGTCTGTAGTGATTGTCCTATATGTGGACGACCTTCTTATTACAGGTGACTATGAAGATATGATCAACCAAACTCGAAAGGCTTTGAGTTCTGAGTTTGAAATGACAGACTTGGGCTTGCTGCACTATTGTTTGGGGATTGAAGTCTGGCAAGAGCCAGGAAAGATCTTCATCTCTCAGAAGAAGTATGCATGGGAGATCTTGAAGGCATTTGGCATGACCGAGTGCAAGGAGATAGCTACACCTATGGAGGTGAATGCAAAGTTATCCGTCGAGGATACATCAGCACTAGCAGACATTGGGAGGTATAGGAGGTTGGTCGGCAGTCTGATCTACTTGTGTAACACCAGACCAGATATCAGTTTTGCTGTTGGTGTTTTGAGCAGGTTCTCGAACAAACCTCATGAGAGTCATTGGAAGGCTGGGATGCGGGTGCTCAGATACTTGAAGAAAACTCTTGACTATGGTATCACATAACAGTTTCGGAACTTCTCTTGTGGGGAATTGTGAGTCAGATTGGGCAGGAGACATTGATTCCAGGAAGTCAGTTTCTGGTTATTGTTTCTCTTTGGGTTCAGGAATTTTCTCTTGGATTAGTAAGAAGCAACCAACAGTGGCATTGTCTTCTACCGAAGCAGAGTACAAGGCAGCTTGTTTTGCTGCATGTGAGGCCGTATGGTTGAGAAGGATTCTATGGCATATGGGAGTGCAGGATGAAGAACCAACTGTGCTGAGATGTGACAATCAGAGTTGCATCGCCATTGCCAAAAATCCAGTGTTTCATGCACGCACCAAACATATAGAGATCCAGTATCACTATGTGCGTGATTTGATGGAGGATGGGATACTGGAATTGGTCTACTGTCCAACAGAGGAGAATGGAGCAGATATCTTCACCAAAGCACTTATGAAGGATCTGCTTCAAGTTCATCTTCAGAGACTCGGCATTGGGCCGAGGAGATAGTTCACCTATGGGTGGACATTGAGGGGGGTTGTTAGATATGATCAATGCCCCACCCTCATCAGGTACTACCAATGATCCATGGTGCTCAAAGTTGTAAGGCCCCCATTATGAGGAGAAGCCAAATGTGAGCCCGGACATTGGTTGAGTCCTGACTTGTATATCAGATGAGGTCTATGTGACCGGATGGCAAAAAGGTGACTGTTGTAGGTCTAATCTTTGGGTTAGACGGAGTGGTTGCCCCTGGCCCGATGGTAAAGAGAATATTCCTTGGAATATTCCGTGGCCGACTAGTGGAGGCTCATATGGTAGGTCGGTCAGCAGGCCGACCTAACAATATTCGCGGGCTATAAAAGCTAAAACCCTTCGCAGCCATCTCTCACTCATCTTTCACCCAGTCAGAGTTGTTGTTCCAGCTAGCCTTAAGCTCTTCACCTATCTTCTGTCTAGATCGCCATCTAAGCTTCACACAGTGGAAGCGCACGGGTGGACAGAGCCATCGTTGTATCAGTTGTTTGGAGTTAAAGAATTTACTGATTCTCCTCTTATCTGTTGTGTACTCTCTATCTCTTTCTCAGATTTCGTTCACTGCGCCGTGTAATATTTTACAAAAACCACCAGTGGCAAGAACTCGCTAGATGCAAAGGCAAGCCAATCAAAGGGTGACTCCTCTTTCTCAGATGGAACCAAAGAATCAAGACCTCTCTGGCAGCAACTTCCTAAGAGAAACCGGTTTTGCACACACTGCTAGAGAGCAGGCCATGTGGACGAGGAGTGTTGCTTCACGGCCCAAGGTTTTTCACCTAAAAAGCCTCAGCAGACCGCTGCGACTTCACAGTCCAGTGGGACTACGCCTTCCGCTCCTACTTCATCTGCTCCTTTAGCACCCGTTGTTGCTGCTGGACATGTGGCTCGAGTACAGCCTCAACAGCCCATCTCTTTCACTACCCCTGAGGGACTGGTTGATTGGTCTGCAGGTTCCGATCCCGTTGCACTTCATGCATCTATCTCACCTTTCTTCCCATCTCGTCAGGTGTTCCCTTGGCAGAGCCCTGCTACTGGACGCACGCGATGGTGGCCACCTTCTTAGACTAGCATGTCTCTAGGTCCTTTCGGATATCCTAGATCAGTCTAGCATTCATTTTTCGCACTCTTAGAGTCGGGCCCATAGGATTTTTGTCTCTACATTTTAAGTCTTCCGCTGCATTTACTCACACACACATACACATTTGCATCTTTGTACTTGTTCCTTCAGTTAGCTTTTCATTTTAGTTTAGTTTTGTTTTTGGAGCATCTCACTACTGACCTTTGTGATTGCAGACTTTGATCTCCTTTGCAGGTTTTGTTTTCAGTGTAGGGCTAACATGTAGGTTTTCCTAGCTAACATGCAGGTTTTCCCAGTCTTACTTGGGCTGGAAACTTGGGATGTGCGCCGTTCCTTCATGGTTTCATCATCCTTGGAGTTTTGCTCTTCTACCAGCATGGAGGCGTCCCCTCTCGAGGCGGATCGTGCAGCATCTCTCTTGATGCTATCATGGCGGTGACTTCTACCTAGCTCTTCCAGTTGGGATGCTTCCTTCTCCTCTTCATTCCTTATGGTTCTCGGCACCACACGAAGACCGCGACATCAGGCTCCTCTTCCTTCTTCGGCATCTACATCTCGGTTGAGAGGGGATTCCTACCCTTCTTGGTATTCTACAGGCTTCAGCACTTGTGATGTGTTGGGTGTACCCTCTCTACTCCTGTCTTCTGGGTCACTTTTACTCAATCGGCCGTATCCCATCAAATTTACTTCACTTATTAAAAAAAAAAAACATTCCATGTAGTTTCATCCGTCTTTGTAGGGCTTGGTAGGCCATTGAGCAGCCGACGTGCACCCTTTGTTCGATGCCCTGTCCTCTCTGGGGTGACTACTTGGATTCCCTTGGTACGATAACCATTGCCTTTGTAGTCTTGGTAGGCCATTGGGCAGCCGACATGCACCCTTTGTCTGATGCCTTGGTTGCTTTGGGGTGGGACGCCTTGGGATACATCAACATCACAATGGCTGGCCTAACCTTTCGGCTCAGTTTTGGGCCTGAGAGGGGGTGTTGAGCTAAAATATGCATTACTTGCTGATTAGCCTCTTAAACAGCCCCAAAACACACTAAAAATGCTCTTTTAGAGTAAAACCCTAAAACGGGGAGCGTTTCGAGAGAGTTTGGTGGAAACCCTAAAACAAGGAGCGGTTCGAGAAAGTTTAGTAGAAACCCTAATTTTTGGGCCGCCCTTCCATATCTATAAATAGACAGGTTGCCCCCATTCAGCTATCATCCTTGTTTTGCAGGTTACACCAGCCCACACACCCTCTGCTGCTGTTGGCGCCCAATTTTCAGCCTGCAGCCCGCCTCCATCTGCTGTCCAGCCATCATCGACTGCAGCAACATCATCTTCAGCCTGTCCATTGTTGTAGGCGACAGCTCTCAGATGCTGGCGACTGCTCCAAACTGTCCCAGCCTGCTGTCCATCATCTCCAGGGTCAGCCAACCTACGTTTCCAGCATTGCAGGCCCTGACACTCCCAGACATTGTTTTAGCCTACTGTTTACAACAGACTGTGCACAGTTTTCAGCCCCCGATTGGTGTTACACTGCTGCGTTTACCAATTTTCAGCCTCCAGACTGCTGCGTTTTGGTGACCAGCCTGCTGCCATTCACTATTCAGCACTTCTATACTCCGACTGGTGGTCACAGACTTGGGATCTGTCTTCGGTGGACGTTACACTCCGACATTGCTCTGCCCTTGAGCACACTGTACACTCTTACATTCATTTACAGCATTCATTCACCTAGTTGTGTTCTCTCTCTCCCTCCTTTTGTTTGTGTTTGAGTTTTTGTGTTTGAGTTTTGAGTTTTGTGTTTAGGGTTTGAGTTTTGAGTTTTGCGTTTAGGGTTTGAGTTTTGCCCTTTGTATCTGTGTCTGTGTCTTTGTGTTTCTGTCGTGATCGTACACTCTCTGTGTCCTCAGTGCAAACCCTAGCAGTCTTCTTAACATAGGGTATCATACAAAGGGTGCTCGTTGTGGCTACCTAGTGGCCTGCTAAGTTCTGCAAAGGTAGATGGAAACACTATGGACTATTATTAATATTATTTTGGAGGGCTTTTGTTTTGTTTTTCAAGAGATTTAGCATTTAGTGAGGGCTTTTCACAAGTTTTTGACTGATTGAGTAATAGTATCTCAAAGGGAAAAAGGGATGGTCAGCTCCAAGACCTTCACAAAACAAAGAAGACTATCCTTACCACTACTAGGTATTGATGAGAAAGGAAATAGAATAAGTGGGTGAAGCAAGTATGGTGGGCATGTAAAGAGGCAAAAAAGAAGAGTGGAAAGTGAGCAAAGCAAACAAGGGAGATTGCCATGTGCAATGCTATGATTATAGTGGATCTAGAGTCAACCACTCAAAGACCGAAAAGGGATAAATGCGCACAGATGCATGTTTACAAGAAGAGAATGCCAATGCACTAGAGTTATACAAGAGACAAGGTAGATGGGATCATGCTCATGCAAAATGCTATATAAGGGTGCCACTTGGATAATGTCCTTCGCAGGGGAATTTTCACTTGCCCTAGCGTGCTTTTACAATCATGGTTGTCTTGATGATGCGGATGAAGATACAAAGTATAACATATATAATGTCTAAATCAAAACTGTAAACAACACCAAGTCACCATTAAGGGAAGTAAGTTGCTTCCTCTCAAATTGGAAGGGAAAGCTAAAGGGAAGCACCCTCTCTTCGTCAATCTAAAGAAGTAAAGGAGGGCATACCCAAGCTGATCCTGGGTAGTAAATAGTGAAGCACCTATCGATTAACCCCCTTGGTCAATATGTTTGCAAAGTTGTTTAATGAAGGCACAAACTGTAGGTGAAGCAATCTTGTGTGATATCTTATGCATTGTGAAATATTGATTGAGCAAACTAATAGAGTATGCTAAATTTGACTTAGTATGAATTAATCAAAGAAATGTCCCTATGATAGATCTATAGGTGTGCTCATTGAAGGGCTAACCTAGGGTATCCTTAGATAAGTGGACAATTGGATAAAGATACATGGCCACAATCCATGTTTGACCCGTATAATATTGATCCACCAACAATTGAAGAGTATACTTCTATTGTGACACATAAATACATTCCCCCAGATTGAACTACATCCTTGAAAAATAAGACAATAAACCAAGGTGTGTTATCTTAAATGTAGTGCATAGCTTGATCTTAGTTTTCACTATGCCAGCAAAATTTGAGCCAGTGATGAGTAAATTGTCTATCTATAGTAGGATATAGCTAACCCCCTCTGAAGTGATACAAACATGTGAGTTTGAGTGTGAAGGAACTCATTGATCCTGTGGAATTAAGACCTTGGTGCTTGCTTCAACCCATAAAGAGCTTTCCACAAGCAAAAGACCTCATCTTTTTGGTCAGTAGAAGAAAATTCAAGACGCTGCTCTGCATAGAATTTCTCCTTTAGATAACCATTTAGAATCTCAATTTTGACATCCATTTTATAAATCAGTCAACCGTGGTGAGTGGCTAGTGCAACAAATAGACAAAAAGATGTTAACCTCGCTGTAGGAGCAAAGGTCTCTTTATTGTTAATACTTTGCTTCTATCAAAAGCTTTGGATGACAAGGCTAGCCTTGTACATATCTAACGCCCCATATTCACTTTATCCTAATGTCTTTCTTGTGACTTGGACAATCCACCAATATCCAAGTCTTATTTTGGTTAATACTCTCAAGCTCCTCCATGGTCTCTCACCATTGAGGATACTGAAGTGCCTCTTGCCAACTACAACTTAGAATGCGTTATGCAATCAGTTGTAAACAGTGACGCAAATGAAGCCTGAGACACAAGCTAGGCAGATTTTCTAGGGCCCTTCGGAGTGGAATCCAGTGCTAGAATCCTCGAATCTCGCACGGTCTATTGGTATCAGCAAGATAACGGGTCTTGCAGAGGGGGCCCTGGAGTAAGCGATGCGCAGTGGTGATGCAATGTCTGGCGATGAAAATGTCAGGTGGAGAGCAAAACGTGAGCAAGAGTAGAGAGTGAGAGTCAGAGAGAGAGATGCATGATGTTCTTGGGTACAATTTTGTTGTGTGTACCTCTTTAGGTTTTAGATAGATATATATGAAAGTACAAATGTGCTAAGGGTGTGTTCAAATCTGTGCACATATAAAAGGCACAATGGTTCTTTATTCCCAACAACCTCCCACCTAAAGGCAATGTGCCTTAAGAGGAGAAAAAAATCAGCTAAGTCTAGGTATGTATAAAGCTTAAATACATATACCTATCCAACTCCCATCATCTGTTGACAATGAGCAAACAGCTCTGTTGGAAGACCCTTCGTGAGAAGATCTGCAGGATTATCATTTGTATGCACTTTGACAAGCTCAATGTACTTGTTGTCAAGTACATCGATAATAAAGTGATACTTCACCTGTATGTACTTCGTCTTTGTATGAAAGATGGGATTCCGTGCTAGCATGATAGCACTCTGACTCTCACAATGGAGAACAGGTAACTTTGTAATGCCAAGCTCTCCTACCAGACATGAAAGCCATAAAGGTTCCTTGCATGCCTCAGTGGCAGCCACGTACTCTACCCCTGTAGTAGACAATGCAACACACTTTTGTAGCCTGGAGATCCAAGAGATTGCTCCTCCTGTGAAGGTTAACACATACCCAAAAGTGGACTTTCTGTAGTCCGCATGATCAGCATAGTCTGCATCCATAAAGTCAACGACAGATGCCTTCTACTTTTTCCAAAGCAGATGCACAAATCTTTTGTGCCTTTGAGGTATCTCATAATACCTTTCATTGCTTCCCAATGCTTTTTACTAGGGTTTGCCATGTATTTGCTAAACCACTCCCATCGCAAAGGTAATATCAGGACGTGTAGCAACCATAGCATACATCAAACTGCCAATAGCTGAAGCATATGGTATCTTGGCCATTTTAGTCTTCTCATCATTAGATGTACTGAGTTTCACATATGGAGGCAATGAAACCCCAATTGTTTTCCCCCCCTCCATATTGAAATGCTGCAAAGCCTTGGAGATATACTCTCGTTGAGATAGATTGAGTAATCTTTTTGACCTATCTCTGAGAATTCGCATGCCAAGAATGTGATTTGCATCACCAAGATCTTTCATGTCAAAGCTGCCATGAAGACTTTGCTTCAGTGAGTCCAAGGCATAAGTATCCCTGCCAGCAATCAGCGTGTCATCAACATACAGAACCAAGATAATCAGGCTGCCATCTGTTGTCTTCTTCGTGTATAGGCAGTGATCCACTTGACTTCTATGAAAACCTTGAGATTGCATAAATGTATCAAACTTATGATACCATTCTCTTGGTGCTTGTTTTAGCCCATATAAATTCCTTTTGAGTTTACATACCATCTTCTCTTTCCCTTTTGCCACAAACCCTTTAGGTTGCTGCATATATATGTCTTCATGCGGATCACCATGTAAGAATGCAATCTTGACATCCATCTGTATGAGCTCCATATCTTCAGTTGCAACCAATCCCAAAATGGTTCTCAATGCAGTCATCTTGACTACAGGAGAGAAGATCTCATCAAAGTCAACTCCATGTTCCTGCTTGTATCCCTTCACAACCAATCTTGCTTTGTACTTTGGCGAGGAACCAAAAGTGACCTTCATCTTGTAAACCCATTTGCATGGAAGGTTTTTCTGCCCTTTAGGCAATTGCACCAAGTCCAAAGTGTCATTTTTCTCAAGAGATTCCATCTCTGACAACATGGCTTTATACCATTTCTTACTGTCCTGTTTGTCCATTGCTTCCTTAAAGCAAGACGGTTCACCACAGTTTATCAACATGACATAATCAGCCACATTGTTTGCACAAAAAACGAATCTATTAGGTTGTCTAGTAGCCCTAGATGATCTTCTAACCCAATGATCATTGTTTGCTGGTTGTTGAGCCTCCAAATTTCCATTTTCAGCTTGTTGTTCTAGCATTTCAGCCTGCAAATCAGCATTAACAGCTTGCTGTCCTGGCTGTTCCTGCACATCCAATGGCTCATAATTATGGGCAATGGCTAGCTGATCATTTCTAGCATTATTTTTTGCATTTGGAGGTTCATTTACAGCAGGTATTTGCTGCTGTATAGTGGGCACATTTTGCTGTCCAAAAGGTATTTCTTCCCAGAATACAACCCTACGGACCTCCTCAGTCTTTTCGGGCTGTTTATGCATGCGATCCTCCTAGAAGATAACATCATTGTTGCGTACTATTTTCCTTTTCTCAAGATCCCATAATCTATACTCCATTTCACCCTCGTCACCATATCCTAGGAAAATGCATTTATAGGACTTTGGTTGAAGTTTGCTGCGTTCTTCTTTACGAATGTGCACAGAAGCCTCGTAGCTAAACACTTTCAGGTGAGCATATGAAGGTGGCTTGCCCGACCACGCTTCTTGAGGGATCCCCCCCTCTCCCATAAAGACTTGTTTGGTGATCGATTAATTAAGTGAACAACTGTTATAACAGCCTCTGCCCAAAAGCCATGGGGTAATGCAGCATGAGACAACATAGTATGGATTTTATCTTGTATGGTTCGATTCATACGCTCTACAACTCCATTTTGGGGTGGATTATGAGGCGCAGTGAGCTTCCTCTTTATCCCTTTGCTGTCACAAAATGCCTGAAAGGCCGTGGACACATATTCCCCACCATTGTCAGAGCGAAGACACTTAAGTGTCTTATCAATCTGATTTTCAACCAATGCCAAGAATTTTTGAAACTTGCCAAGCACTTTGTCCTTGCTACGAATAGGGTAAACCCATACCTTCCGTGTAGCATCATTGACAAAGGTGACAAAGTATTTCTTTCCCCCTAAAGATAACCCTGGCATCTGACATACATGGGAATGTACTAACTCTCTAGAGGGGAAGATTTCAACGAAAAAGACTTCTTATGAGACGTCTGTTCATGTTTACCATAAACACAATGATCACAATGCTCAAAATCAGCATAACGAAGACAAGGCAAGTAACCCAAATGAGAAAGCACTTTCATTTCAATTTGACTCATGGGTCCCAACCAGCCATGCTATAAAGAAACACTTGATTGGTCGGTCACAACAACAACAACATGGTCACGCACACTAGATACATGGAGAGGATACAAGGTATCACTTTTACAACCTCTGGCAATCACTCTAGATCCCTTACAGATCTTCCATTTCCCATAACCAAAGGTGGTATGAAATCCATCCTCATCTAGCTGCCCTGTGCTAATCAAGCTCTTCTTGAGCTGAGGTACATGCCGTACATGCTGAAGTGCGAAGACAGAACCATGCTGAAACTGCAATTGCACATTGCCAATACTTGCAATGTCACATGCATAGTTGTTCCCAAGATGGACAACACCATGTCGACCCCCTGTATAGTTAGAAAACCACTCACGATGAGGGGTGACATGAAAGAAAGCACTTGAATCTAGAATCCAAGTGTGCATGTCATCATCCGTATTTGCAAGTAAAGTATGTATACTAAAGTGTGAAAAGACAAAGAGTACGTCATTCCCACTGTCGCTATCATGAGTGACTACATTCACCTCTTCAGTTTTGACACTGCTCTTCTTAGGCTGACTCTCTTTCTTCTCTTCCTTGCTATCATCTGTCTTCTTGCCCTTTCCTTTCTCTTTTTTCCATTTGTAGCAGGCACATTTAAAGTGACCCTTCTTGCCACAATGATGGCATTCAACATCCTTACCACGTGATTTACTGCGTCCCTTGCTATCAGATTTGCCTTTCTGCTATGATCTGCCCCTAGTATGCAAAGCACTGGAAGACTTACTAGATGCATTGTTTTGTCAAATCATTTCTTCTATTAGTAGAGCACTCTCTACATCAGCATACAAAAGCATCAGATTAGAATTGCTCATAGCATTCTTGAATGTATCCCAACTCTCTGGCAGAGTGCAAAGCAAGAATGTAGCCTTAAATTCTTCATCAATCATGAACTTCAAGGCAACCAGCTGGCTGAAAATGGAGTTAAACTCACTCAAGTGAGTAGACGTTGCTGTACCCTCTTTCATATGTAAATCCATAAGCTTTTTCAGCTAGTAAACTTTGCTTGTGGCACTTTGTTGGGCATATAGTTCTTTCAGTCAAGTCCAAATAGCATAGGTAGAATCCAAACCTTCAATGTTAAACATCAAGGCATCAGAAATCAATAGCTCGATGGTTGAGCGTGCAAGCTCATTTAACTCATCCCAGGCTTCTTGTTTCATATCTGCGGGCTTTGCCCCTTTGGTCTTAATTGGCCTTGCCTGCTTCTTCTACAACAGGATATTATAGCACTGTTTTTGCCAGACTGGAAAGTTATATGCTTCTTCAAGCTTCTTAATGTGCATGAGATGACTATTGTCACTGCTGCTAGCCATGATTTTCAGCCTAAATGTGACCAACAAATTCAGCAAATGCAGGCCCAAACTGTCACACAAGTGACCAAGGTACAAACAAGTACCAACTAGCAATAAATAACCATGCAAAAGAAGAAATTTCAGATCTGCAAATAAATTTTCAGAAGTAGTAAACCTTGGGCTACAGCAATCCACAACTGATTACAGCTGTTCCAAGGACAAATACATCACATTACATGAGAAGTCCCAAATTTTAGCTGCAATTTTTGTTTTACATGCACCCACGGGCACAAAATTTGACACACATGGTTTAAAGCCCCAAAAATTTTGTGCTAAAAGCATCAACCATACATTGGCATTGTCTTTGAAATGCATAGAATAGGCCAATTTTGCCAAAAATAGAGCAATTTCAGCAAAACTCCCAAAATTTTCGAGTGCTAGGTGTCCACATTGCATGGAATTAAACCCGCATGTACATAAAATGACCAAATGGCTCACAAATTTCGCCCAAACAGCAAAAGCCTCAAATTGCACGGGGTCCAATGTGCATCAATGTCGAGAAATTGGGTAAATTTCAGCCCAATTCTTACATGTACATGAAAAGCCCCAAATGTCAGAGGCAAAATGTCACAAAATCTTGCAATTTCTGAGACAAATATCACTGTTGTGTCTTGCTCGCATCAAATCTAGACAAATCTCCAAAATTTTGGCACAAATCTGCTCAAAATTCTGAATTGTGCTTACACGTACGAATCAGGGCTTAAAATAAGCCACTTCACAACCAAAAAGTAAAAATTATATGTTGGTCATTGCCTGTCTGGTCACGTTGAGCTGACACATGATGTTGATGACTCTAGTTGGCCCTGTCTTGATTTCGTTTGATGTTGAAACATCAAAATTGGTCGCCTACTAGCGCGCGCTAGTTTGGTCATGCGTGATGGTACTCTGGTCGCATGCCCATTGGTCCTCTAGTCACCTGCTTGCTCACGCCTGCTGATACTCTTCGCTTCTACTCGACTTGTGCTACACATGTCATTATTTCTTCAGGTCAACCTGTGCTGGTCATTTTTCCTTGAGCTCGCGACCTGTGTTGGTCGCTCTTTCTTGAGCTCGACTTATTGCACACTATCCTAATCTGCCACGGATATCTTGTCCCGCGACCTATGACACTCTTGGGAAGCGCAAATGCTGTAACCAAGAGCTCTAATACTAGTTTGAAGTGAGCGATGCACAGTGGCGATGCAATGTCCGGTCATGAAAATGTCAGGTAGAGAGCAAAACGTGAGCAAGAGTAGAGAGTGAGAGTTAGAGAGAGAGATGCATGATGTTCTTGGGTACAATTTTGTTGTGTGTACCTCTTTAGATTTTAGATAGATATATATGAAAGTACAAATGTGCTAAGGGTGTGTTCACACTTGTGTACATATAAAAGGCACGATGGCCCTTTATTCTTAACAGGCTTGAGGGTTGAAGGATTTGTGGGAGGGTCAAGAGTGGGTAGTAGGCTGGGCTCAGAATGCACTATCTTTGATGGAATATGTTGATGAATGGATTTGCAATCCGATGCAGAAGATTGCACAATATCCCCCTCGTAAAAAACTCCGTCTCTTCTAACTATCACCTTGTTTGTCCGAGGATTGAACAAATGATAGGCCTTCGGTCTGGATGAGTATTCTACAAAAATGATGAGATACAGCTCAAGGAGTGAGCTTTCCTATCTTATCATCAAGTATGTGCATTTATGTACGACATAGAAAGACTTTAAAATGGGATATTATAGATGGAGAGTCAAAGAATGCCTCATACAGAGTCCCCTAAGGAACAACTTCAGTTGGGCACCGGTTGAGGATGTACACGTCAGTGTTAACGGTCTCGATCCACAGGTGCAGAGTGTGCTATGTTTGTGATGGTCAGATTTTTATGCTCTACGACTCCATTCTAAGAGGGGGAGTTGGTAGAGGTAAGCTAGCAAGAGATGCCATCCTTTTGTAGAAACTCGGAGTACTTGTGGAAGGTAAACTTGCCACCACCATCACTTCTTATGCATCTTACACGATGGCCAGTTTGGTTATGAACCAATAGCACCCAAGTAGAGAATATGGAAATGCATCGGATGTATGCATGAGAAAGTACATCTCTCTCTCTCTCTCTCTCTCTCTCTCTCTCTCTCTCTCTCTCTCTCTCTCTCTCTCTCTCTCTCTCTGAAAAACAGCTCTTGACCAACGTGCCGCTGCCCTCGCCCCCGTGCCCCGTCGAACTACGCCGCCTCCCCCCCCCCCTTGTGTACCTTTGACCTCTCCTGCGTTCTCTCCCGTCTCTTCCACCTGCCTACACGCCGTCATCCGTGGCGCCCGGTACCTCTACCGGCATAAAAAAATAGAATTCCAAATCCCACATCCACCCCGCCCCCCCCCCCAAGTTGCTCCCTCCATTTGCAGCAACTCCCCCCCCTTCGGCAGTACAACAGTGTGTTTAGTAGGTTCTCAGTAGGGAAGCGCAATGGAAACCTTTGGTCAGATGCCGGTGCATTTTGCGAGTGTCCCCTAGTCAAACACCTTGCGCGTTATCTTCTCTAAGGAACAGCTCTTGGCCGTCTGTGCCACTGAGCTGGAGATTAAAGAAACAATGATTTTCGGCCAGGTAGTAGGACACTCTCCAACCAGGGCCCAGCTTCGGGATTGGCTCCATTTCATGTTGCGCATTGGCATAGCACAGATCGTGGAGACAGTCCTCATTGGCCGTGGGATCTTCATGGTTCGTCTCACCTCCGCGGAGGCAGCTCGGGAGTTAGTGGAGAGCTCGCCCTATGCCTCCACGAAGGGGGTCATTTACATGGTCCCCTGGTACAACGGCTTCACAATGGAGTCATTTGAGCTCCATAATAGTTTTCTCCGACACCCAATCACTTTACTTTTTCCCGGACTGGCGGTAGAGTACTGCTAGTTAGTGGAGGACTTTGGTCGGCTCTTCGGCATAGTTTACCCTACCTCCTTCGCGGATGCTGTGATAGCTACAGGAGTCCCCAAGGTATGGGTAGCCATGAAAGACACAAAGAGTATACCTAAGTTCTTGGAGATAAGAGGTTGGAGGTCACTCTTTTAGGCAGCAGGTCATTGTGATTGGGCAAGCAGGGCAGTGCCTGCGCTGCCATGACTTTGGGCATCAGGCAGTTGACTGTATGCGCTTTGGAGCCAAGGCGGCTCCGTCGATAGGCCCATAGGTGGATGTTGATGGCTTCACACGGGTCTAGAGACGACAGAGAGGGAGATGGCAGCAGGGAGGGCCGTAGCCAGCTCCGTAGACACAACCTCGTCAGCAGGGAGCAGGAGGGCGAGCGACGCCCTCTCGGCAGAGCACTCCGCAGTAGTCCCCCCTCCGCTCGGCAGGCCCACAGCCCCCATACCGCACCGGAGAGCTCACACCCACCCTCCCCCACCTCCCATGCCTCCCCCACACCAATCCGCCCTTGGTTCTGGTGATCCCCCCAGAACCATGCGCCCCTCTCTCCTCCCACAGGAGGTGATGAGCCACACACGCCTACATCCTCCTCGCACCAGCAGTTCTTCCCCTCCCATACAGCCACCAGCTCATCTGCCCCCTGCCGCCCGTCACACTTTCCCGATACAGGCATAGCTGTTGCCACAGGAGTTATTTCGAAGTGGCCCATGGTCTTACCTAAGAGTTGCGGAGCGCAGAGAGTTCCCACTACCTCTAGAGGTGGGGATCTTCGTGGTTCTCAAGTCAAGGAGGGGCAAGGTCCATCTACTAGCACCACTGGATGGACCAAACTACACCTTCTTCTTTCAGTCCTCCCACTCAGGGGTTTGGATGACGACACAGATAGAGGAGTTAAAGAGTCAGGTGGAGGACCACATCTCCCAGTGGATGGGAGATGAAAGACTAGCACTGTTCGTGTAGCAGTGGCCTGGCTGCATGATGGACATTAACTGGTGGGCTAGTGCTGAGGTCTTGCACTTGAGCATTATTTTTCGAGCCCCTCTATAGTGGAAAGCTTCGTGGGATGTGATTGAGTGGCCCTTGGCACATGCGGCCCGTTTCTACCAGTGCATAGAGTCGTGACTCTCAGCATGGTTGATTGACGCATTGATAGTACCACTTGGAGCATCTATCACCCTTATGGTTCGCCGGCCGAGGGCCACCATGGGGGATTGGAGTTTTCCATCCAGACCTGCGGCAAAGCACACTTGTATGCCTCATAGTTTCTCCTCCTCATCAGTAGCTTCCACACCGAATAGATGCCTATTCAGTCAGTCACAGGTTTCCCCATGAGCTTACACTTGCATCATGGAATGTGAACAGTCTCCACTATAGTGGGGCATGTGGTTCTAGGAAGTTGATTGTTCGGTAGGAGCTGCAGCCTGCCCTTGCCGGACGGATCGACATCCTACTTCTACATGAGCACAACCTCACGCCCACCCAAGCCCAGTGGGTAGGAAAGGTACTCCTGGGCAGCTCCTGCACTTACAGGGAGCACGCCATAGGTGCCCATGGTAGGTATGGAGGCATATGCACCTCTATCGGCCTGAGTCTCACCGCCTATGTATGAGACCACGAGACGATAGTGGCAGGGAGGGTTTTATGGATCAGACTGGACATTGGGGACTCGTGCCTGGGAGTCCTCAATGTCTATACCCCTACGGAGGTTAGGGCATGCAGCAGGTTCTGAGTGGAGATCATGGAGGGGCTCCCAGAGGTGGACGGACTCCTAGATCGTTGGAGGAGATTGCAACAACTTGGAGGTGTTGGAGGACCAACAGGGCAGAGGCAGAAACTACCAGGGCATGGTCAGGGAGGAGTAGGAGGCATGGGAGGTATTTCTATTGGCAGTAGGTGCACGCAATGCCTGGTTTTGGAGGAGTTGCTGCTGTTTTCAGCATGTATGCAATCTTGTACATAGTCTTGCATGCAGCCTTGCACATGTAGTTTCTCTTAGCTGTGCATGCCATTTTTTGCAGATTTGAGAAAAAACGTAGAAACCCCTCATTTTGAATTTGAAGGTTTTCAAAAGTTTATGCAATTTCTAGTCCATCTTGCCCACCTTTCCCACTTTTAGTTGTGCAAAAATACTCAAAACCCTAAAAGTGCAGATACCATATTACTAGAATTTGGGGGATTTTGGAAATTTGTGCAATCTCTCTTACAACAATAAATTGCTGAAATTGACTTTTTGGATATGCATTTCAAGGTATAGCAGTGTATTGTTGTTTTGAGCAATATTGGCTTGCTTTACGAGGCATTTAAGGACGATTTTTCTTTGGGTTAGGTTTGTGATTGCATTATCAGTTGCGTGTTGGGATTTTGGTACTTGTATGAGTACACTTTGCACTTCAGGTTGGAAGTGTCCACTATCCATGATTGGGACAACCCATTACGAGCTGAAAGTAAGGCATCAATCACCTCCTTTTTGGTGATGTGCATGTTACTTGCTGCTGCCATAACATCTACATTATCGCATGAGATTGCAACAAGTATCTGTTCAGTGTCAGAGAGCTCTTCAATGACCACACTAGATGCAACATTTGCTTTTGCAACTTCTTTTGAGGGAGAGGTGTCATAATCTTTCTTGTCATCCTTCCTTTTCTTTCCTTGCTATTTCTTTCTTTCTTGCTCTTTCTTGTAGTAGCGACAATCGAGCTTTTTACACCCTTTACGCCCACATTGATAGCAAGTAACATCTTGTTGTTTGCCCTTGTTTTTACTTCTGCTTTTGCCTTTATTTACTACATTACCCCTCTTTTTGACCTGCCTCTAAGATGATAGGTTGAACCATTGCTTTCTCCACTGAATTTTCTTTTGATCTCCTCATTGAGAATAGAGCCCCTAACACCATCAAAGATTAAAGCAGGGTTGAGGTGTAGTGAAACAACCAAAGACTGCCAGCTATTAGGCAAAGTTATCAACAAGAAAATAGCCTTCAATTTATCATTGAAGGATTGCAAACCAGAGTCTTGCAACAACTGACTCAAAATCCTTGTGAAAGCCCTTAAATGCTAATCCAACTCCATGTTTACAAGCTTGCGCATGAGATGCACTTAATTTACTGGAGTTGTATTTTCATAAGTGTCCATCGACTTTTTCCATATGGCATAAGTCATATCAAGACGCTTAATGTCTGTAAGTACATCATCAGATACAACCATTTTGATGTATGCAATGGCCTTCTTGTTGAGTCTAGCCCAATCCTCATCTGTCATAGTTGTAGGCTTGATTTCCAAGAGAGCATCATCACAGTCCTTGAGAAACAAAATGCCTTGCATCATGTCCTTCCACAAATCAAAGCCAATGCCATCAAACCTCTTGATTTCAAGAAGGGATTTAGTGTCACTACTGCTAGAAGCATTAGTGGCCATTGCTCAGCAAAGTGCCAAGTACCAATGCTGTATTTTATGATAGTAAATATTAGGTTGAATATTCAGCTAATTTCAGCCCAAATTTTCAAGAGATAAGAGCAAGATTTGATCCAAATACATGTACAACAGTAGAAAGGATGACTTTCACCAATATAACTAAGATTTCAGCATACAATCCATGCATACACGACTGCAAGGTGACTCCCACTTCAGCAATATCACCAAAAATACATTTGCAACAATCCCAGATTTGCAAATGATCACTAAGATTGCTGCACCATGAATATTCAGCAATACGCCAACTCAATAGGAGCTGCCTAATATGTGTACTGCATGCATATGTGTCCAAAAGCACTTTTGATATACA
The DNA here is from genome assembly GCF_053477565.2 of Lygodium microphyllum. Classification (NCBI taxonomy): domain Eukaryota; kingdom Viridiplantae; phylum Streptophyta; class Polypodiopsida; order Schizaeales; family Lygodiaceae; genus Lygodium; species Lygodium microphyllum. Next base: position 144,858,426 of record NC_141148.1, on the reverse strand, counting down.
AAAACCCAAAAATTCTCTGCAAATTTTTCAAAATCTCACAAGTGGCAAATAATAAACTTGAATTTCACTGCTTACAGAACCAAGATTGCTTTAGCAATGTCCCCAATGTGCATTTCACACATCAATTTTGCCAAAATTCGCAAATTTCAGCCAAAGCCCCAAAATTTCATTGACCAATCTGCCCCAATTGTAGTAACACATATTCTCGAGAGCATAAAACAAGCAAATTTAACAAAATTTTGCCAAAGTCCCAAATTTCTCGGGTCCAAATGTGCTCCAATATTAGTAAATTCGGCTCAATTGAGCAAAATTCCACTGATACATGAAAAGCCCCAAAATTTTCAAGGCCAATGTGCACAATTTCTGCAATTTCTGGGTCCAATGTCACTATTGTGCATAAACAACATCAAATCTGGGACAACCCCCAAATTTTCAGGCATAATTTCTGCAATTTTCAGGTCCAATGTCACTGTTATGCATGAATAGTATCAAATATGGGAAAACCCCCAAATTTTCAGGCACAAATCTGAGAACTGTGCATACACGTGCGAACCCCTGTCAATGAGAAGGGGAACTAATTGCGAAAATTAATAAAAAAAATTGATGGAAAAAAATGCTGAAACATGACATCGTCGACCTGCCTTGTGTTTTGCGTGCCGTTGTGTGGTCTCTGCCACTCGCCGCCTGCATGTGCGATTTGTTGCCACAGGCAAGAAAAGTTATCGCCTGCTCATGCTTGACCTGTCGTAGCTCACACTTGATCCACGTGGTCAAAAACTGACCTATGACTGCCTTGACTGGTCAGGTGGTCAAAAATGACCTATCGCCTGCCCGCTTGGTCACAACTTACCTATTGCTTGCCTTGCTTGGTACGCACGTGTTTGAAAAATGACAACCCGATTTGTGCAAGCAGAAAATGAGCCTAAAATGTTGCTGGCAGACTGTCGCCTGCCTCGGGAAGCATGCACACCTTTGTTGTAGCTCTGATACCGGTTTTTTGGGATGAGTGCACAATGGAATGCAAGATATAAATGGAGCAGGAGGAATGTTGAGAGTGAGTGAGAGAATTCCAAGATGAGTGTACTGGTTAGTCTCGGTACACAAAGAATAAAATGTATTTATATGTTAGGGTACAAATAAGGGTGTGTTCACACCCGTATAAGTTTATACACGGAGACTAAGGGACTTCACAGCCAACAATGAGAAGACATTTGCTCCTATATCCAAGTTGACCACCATTATATGCGATTGCTATGGCTGGACATTTTAGTTGGGATGTACATCAATTGGATATAAAGACAACATTTTTAAATGGAGATTTGGAAGAGGATGTGTATGTGCACAACCTCTAGGCTTTGTTGAACTCTAAATAACTATTCATGCATTGAACTGGTTTAAAGGCTATTATTTTATGTGAAATAATGCGAAAACCTTATCATTCTATGTGTGCAAAAGCTATCATTTTAGGCATATAAACTTATGCGAACTTCATACTTTATCATTTTGCGCATGCAATCTAGCGCCTAAAACTCATCCGTGTTCCATGCACGTAGCTAGACCCTTCATTTCTTTCACGAGAAATAAAATGTAATTAATTACAAATCTTAAAGAACCTGGGTTTGATTTGTGATTGTAGGGGCATTCGTCACGTTGGTCGCTTCGCTTGCCTCTCCCGCATTACCGGTACCAACAGTAGCTTTGGCACCTATGCTTCCCGCGACTTTCTTCTTGGGAGCCATTTGCCCTACGGAGATTGGACAGTTCGGACCTTGACAGATTTTAGGACGATAGGATCGGGTAGGAAGGGTCATTAGATGGGGGTCCTTCGCTAAAAGGCTGGCTTCACGAACGCGGCTCCTCGAGGCTACACACCAACTCTCACTCCCTCTCTTTCTTTCTCTCTCTCTCTCTCTCTTCTCCTTCTTTTCCTCTTCTTTTCTCTCTCTCTCCTCTTCCTCTTCTACCTCTTTCTCTCTTCTTCTCCTTCTTCTCTTCTTCTTCTCCTTCTCTTCTCTTCTTCCTCTCCTTCCCTCACTTCTTCTCTCCTTCTCTCCTCCCTCCTCTTCTCCTTCTTCTTCTCCTTCTCTTCTCACTACTTCTCTTCCTCTCCTTCCCTCACTTCTTCTCTCCTCTCCTCCCTCCTCTTCTCCTTCTTCGTCTCCTTCTCTTCTCACTACTTTTCTTCTTCTTTTTTTCCTCTTCTTCCCCTACTTCTTCTCTTCTTCTCTCTCTCTCCTTCCTTCACTTCTTCTCTCCTTCTCTCCTCCCTCCTCTTCTCCTTCTTCTCCTTCTCTTCTCACTACTTCTCCTCTTCTTTTTCTTCCTCTTCTTCTCCTACCTCTTCTCTTCTTCTTCTCCCGCTCCTTCTTCTTTCCCTCTCCTTCCTTCACTTCTTCTCTCCTTCTCTCCTCCCTCCTCTCCTCCTCTTCCTCTTCTACTTCTTCCCCTTCTTCTTCTCTCTCTCTCTCTCTCCTCTCACCTTTCCCTTCTCTCCTCTCTCTCTCTCTCTCTCTCTCTCTCTCTCTCTCTCTCTCTCTCTCTATGCTAATCACGGAAGGGGGGATTTCCTAACGATTGGTGAGATGGCGCGGGCCTGGGTGTGTAAGGCTAAGAGTAGAAGGTTCACAAGTTGAATAAAGCCTTGTATGGATGCATTTTTGATTGCATAGGGGTTCCAAAAGAGCCCAATTGAACTCACCCTCTAGGTCAAGGAGTTGGAGGGGGGGGGGGATTTTATCATTATCATTCTTTATGTAGATGATATGCTGCTTACTGGACAAAATGAGAGAAAAATTGCAGTATACTTTTGATATGTCAGATATGGGGCTGATTCACTATTTTTCAGGGATTCAATTCATCCAAAATCAGCATGGTATTGTTATGTCTCAATCACAATATGTTCAGAAGTTGCTCGTTAGGTTTAACATGCAAAATTGTAAACCTATGAGCATACCTATGGAAACAAGAGTGAAGCTTTCAAAGCATGATGATAGTGATCTATTAGATGTTGCTATTTATAGCACATCTTTGTGACCTAGTCATCAGAGGACTTAGGAGCCCCCATAGTAGAAAACTCGGCGAGAGGTCGGTGATACCTAGTCAACTTGACTTTCAAGTCATCCTTGGTTTTAAAGTCTTGGAGTTCATGGTCCTGCATCAGCTCAACAATAGTGGAAGCATTCCTAGCCTTGCATGAGTAGACAACCTCGTATGGAACAAGTGTGGGATTGGGTTGGGATTTCAACCCTTGTACAATATCCCATAAGTTCTGTGAGTTAGGGACATGTCTCATTAGATTGGACTAAGTAGTGTAGTTAGACCCGTTAAAATGAGTCTTGTCAATGAAAGCATTCTTGACGATGAGGAGGAAGAACCATGAGGTGTTGGATAGGTAAGAAGGATAGTGTGAATAAGGAGGAGGTGGGTAGACAAAAATAGTTTGTGAGTATCGAAAAGGGTGTTGATTGATGTGGAGATACTGGAACATGAATGTTTCCATAAGGTGCTAGTGAAAATGGAGACATTGGGACATGTGAGCCCTATCCACATGTTGGCTAGGATTTACCGTATGACAAAAGGATAAGAAGACTCACTAGGTAATGCCATGGAGGCACACTCTGGTATTAGCTGATCCACACTTAGGAATGGTTGAGAGGGTGTCCCAAGTTCTGAGAAATCGGAAAGTGTGGGAAGGAAGGATGAGTCTCCATTAGACGTACACTACCCGGTTGAGGAAAAGAAGAGTTCCTAAAGGCTGTGCCTAAGGGTGAAGGATCCCCTAGAGTGATGTGCGGAGACATGTGAGATGCACTTAATGAATATGTGAATGAAGGTGTCTCACTTAATGAATATGTGAATGAAGGTGTAGTGGAAGAAGAGGGAGGAATGAGTGGGAGATTAAATAGATTTTGGATGTAGTAAGTGGGAAATGTTTTATTCGTTAAATGCATTGAATTGAGATGAAGAAAGAGAGGATTCACCTACTTCAAAATGACCTTGAGATGAAGAAATTGAAGGAAAAGAAGAGCGAAAACTTGTTGGGTGTAAAGTCCCTTCGTCTCCGTGCAAATAGTCTTATGGGTGTGAACACACCCTTATTGTACCTTGTACCCTAAGATATAAATACATTCTTTTATTCTTTGTGTGCTATCACGAACTGGTACACCTATCTTTGCGTTCACTCCCTCTAACTCTTAGCTGTGCTCTGCAGCTCACGCTTTGATCTTGCACTCCATTGCGCACTCTCCCCTTCAAACTGGTATCAGAGCACAGAGTGCACACTTTCCGAGGTCAAAGGTAGCTCGTGAACAGTCGGGACCAGGAGAGGTAGGTTCAACACGACCAGCGTGGACTAGCAAGATCATGCAGACGTGGGGCAGACAGTCGATGGGACTGTTGAGACTGGCGGGCGCCAGGTGTAACTAACCAATGCACAGGAACTTTACGCGACGAAGACCAAGGAGACGGGCACTGTGGTGATCCAGGTCGAGCGAGCAGCCGACAACCAGCGTGGGCGAGAGCAGGCAGTCGATGAGACTGTTGGGCGACAGCTTTGGGACAGTTGACAGGTGATTGGACAATATGTCACAGGTGACAGGCCCAGTCGATAGATGGGCGATAGGCCACGATAGGCCAGCGGGGTTCCAGGAATGCGATTGACAGCTCGCACGTTTGGCATGTGGAGCTGCTGACGTTGTTTAATGGGCAAGTCAATGGACCTTATCACTCCCTTTTTTTTAAGTCACAAAAATTCATTTTTCTCCAAAGTTCTCCTTGAATTTCCCCTTGGCTTGATGGGGATTCGCGCGCATAAGCACAAAATTCAGATTTGTGCATATTTATGCCTAGAAATTTGGGGCTTTTTAGATTGAGTGCTTCTCATGCAAAATTGAGGCATCTGCATTAGAAATTGGAAACATTGTGCGCATTTGAATTGGGGATTTCGCCAAATTTACTGAAATTTTGCTCATTTGAGTGAAATTTCTCAACATTGGACCATAAAATTTGGGCCTTTTGCTGTATTGGTGAAATTTTGTTCAGCTGAGTCCGATTGGCTAACATTGGTGCACAATTGGACCCGAGAAATTTGGGGCTTTTGTAAAATTTTACTAATTTTGCCAGTGTTATGCTTTCGAGAACATGTATTAATGTAATCGGGGCAGATCGGTTAGTGAAGTTTTGGGGCTTTTGCTGAAATATGTGGATTTTGGCAAAGTTAATGCGTGAAATGTACTTTGGGAATATTGCTGAAGCAATCTTGTGGTTATGAGCAGAGTGATTTGAGCATTTTTATCTCCTGCTTGTGCGATTTTTGGAGAAATTGCAGAGATTTCTTGGTGTTTTGGGTATCAGAAGATTATATGAGCACATATGAATGCAGTACACATGTTGGATAGCTCCTGTTGAGTTGATGTATTGCTGATTAATCATGTTGCAGCAGTCTTAGTGATCATTTGCGGATCTGGGATTGGTGCAGATGTATTTTTGGTGATATTGCTGAAGTGGGAGTTACTTGGCATTGATGTATGCATTTAATGTATGCTGAAATTGCAGTCATACTGCTGAAAGTAATTCATTCTACTGCTGTACATGTACTTGGACTGAATCTTGCTATTATTTGCTGAAAAATTGGGCTGAAATCAGCTGAATATTCAGCTCATTTTTTGCTGTCATAAATTGCAGCATTGAATTTCTGGTTTATTGCTGAAAAATGGCTGCAAATGCTTCTCGCAGTAGTGACACTAAATCCCTCTTTGAAATCAAGAGGTTTGATGGCATTGGCTTTGACTTGTGGAAGGATAGGATGCAAGGCATTTTGTTTCTCAAGGACTGTGAAAATGCTATCTTGAAGACTAAGCCTGCAGCTATGATAGATGTGGATTGGGCTGCTAGACTTAATAAGAAGGCCATTGCATACATTAAGATGGCAGTGTTTGATGATGTACTTACAGACATCAAGCGTCTTGATATAGGTTATGCTATATGGGAAAAGCTTAAGGACAGTTATGGAAATACAACTCCTGTGAATCAAGTGCATCTTATGTGCAAACTTGTGAACATGGAGTTGGATGAGTCTAAGCCAACATTTGAGCATTTGAGTGCTTGTTTTGAGTCAGTTGCAGGACTTTGGTTTGGTGGCTTTCGATGATAAATTGAAAGCTATTTTCTTATTGATGACTTTACTTGACAGCTAGGAATCTTTGGTTGTGTCACTTAGCAACAATCCTACTTTGACTTTTGATGGTGTAAGAGGTTCAATTCTTAATGAAGAAATCAGAAGAAAGTTTGGTGGTGAAAGCAGTGGCTCAGCTTACCATGTGAGAGGCAAGTCTGAAAAGAGGGGTAATGCAGCCAGTAAAGGGAAAAGCAGAAGCAAAAGCAAGGGCAAACAACAGGATGCTACATGCTATCAGTGTGGGCATAAATGGCATAAAAAGCATGATTGCCGGTACTTCAAGAAAGAAAGAAACAATAGGGTAAGAAAAAGAAGGATGATAAGAAAGATGATGACAACTCTTCCTCAAAAGAAGTTGCAAAGGCAAAAATTGCATCTAGTGTGGTGATTGAAGAGCTTTCTGACACTGAAGAGATACTCGTTGTAGCCTCATGTAATGATGCAGACATTATGGTAGCAGCAGGTGATATGCACATCACCAAAAAGGAGGTAATTGATGCCTTACTTTCAGCTCATGATGGGCTGTCACAATCATGCATAGTGGACAGCAATGTCTCTTTTCATGTTACCCCCTCTTTGGAGTCATTTTCTGAATACACTGCAGGTTGCCTAGGCAAGGTTTACTTGGATAATAACTATACATGTGAGATAGAGGGTGTTGGCACCATTCACTTGGCTCTTGAAAATGGCCAAGAGCTGATTTTGCAGGATGTCAGATTTGTACCTGGTATAAAGAAATGTTTACTATCAGTTGGATAGCTTGATGCTAAAGGGTATTTTACTACCTTTGGTGGTGGATCTTGGAAGGTCCATAAGGGCTTTATGCTACTTGTTAAAGGCAGTAAAATGGGGGCTTTTTTATTACTTGCATTGTAAAGCATTACCTGGCAAGCTCTTGGCTGTGGCTGAAGTCCATTCACAGAGGGAGCTTTGGTACAAAAGATTTGGTCATATGAGCCAGAAAGGCCTTCAGGTTCTCTCCTCTTTAGGGAGATTTGATGTAAAAGGCTCTGGTCTCGAATTTTGTAATGATTGCTTATATGGAAAACATGTGAAGTCTCCTTATTACTCTGGTGTCATTAAGAAGCCTAATGCTCTTGACTTAGTACACTCTGATGTGTGCACTATACCTGTTAATTCGTATGGGGGTGTCCGCTACTTTGTTACTTTCATTGATGATTTCAGTAGAAAGTCATGGGTGTATATACTTTAAAGCAAAAAGGAAGTGTTGGATGCTTTTAAAAAGTTTCATCCTTTTGTTACCACACAAAAAGGGCTTAAGTTGAAAGCCATAAGAATAGATAATGGGGGTGAGTATGTCTCAAATGAATTTAATAAGTTCTGTGAGATGCATGGCATTAAGAGGGAGTTGACAGTCCCTTATAATCTTGCATCAAATGGCATGGCTGAAGATTTAATCGCACACTTTGTGAGAGGGTCAGATGCATGTTGTCCATAGCTAATCTCCTGCTGCAGTTTTGGGGAGAGGCTCTTAAAAGTGTAGTTCATGTATGTAATCGCTCTCCCAATCTTGCATTGGAAAATGGCATTCCTGAAGAGGTTTGGTTTGGCAAACCTGCTTCATATGACCATTTACGTGTCTTTGGTTGTGATGCCTTTGTGCATGTACCTGTAGAATAGAGGACCAAACTAGACATGAAATCCATCAAGGGCATCTTCATGGGATATGGAGATGAGGGAGAGATGGGCTATAGAGTTTGGCTTCCTCAGGGCAGGAATATTGTACGCAGCCGAGACGTAGTATTTAATGAGGCAAAGTTGTTGAAAAATGCTATACACGGTGATCTTGACAAAAAGGAGGTCAAATTTCAGCATGAACAGCCAGCCATTCAGCAGCCATTAACTGAAAATTCTGTCCCTTTTGATGCTGAAAATGAAAAGCAACCTATTGTGCTATAGCCAAAAGATCATGGACAGCAAATAGATGCACAATATGAAATAGGACAGTAAGAAGAACATGCTGAAAACAGATTACAGCAGCAAGAAAATGCTGAAAATCAGTCACTTGGTGATGGTATGCACATTCCTCAGGATGTAGGCCCATTGCCTGATAATACACATCATTGGGTAAGAAGGTCTACAGGTGTCAGAAGGCAGCCATAGAGGTTTTAGCCATCTTTGGATTGCATTTTGTTGATTGATGAGGGTGAGCCTTTGACATTTAAAGAGGCACAGTCATATGAAAACAAGAGAAAGTGGGAGCTTGCTATGCAAGAAGAGATGAAGTCTCTATATGCAAATAACACATGGGAGCTTGTACCTTTGCCCAAGGATAGGAAAGCTATTCCTAATAAATGGGTTTATAAAGTGAAGTGCATTGATGGGAAGCCCAAGTACAAGGTACAACTGGTTGCTAAGGGCTATACATAGAAGGAAGGCATAGACTTCCAAGAGGTCTTTTCACCAGTGGTGAAGATGACTACGCTCCGTGTTTTGTTTGCTCTCAATGCATCCTTGGATTTAGAGTTGGATCAGATGGATGTGAAGATTACTTTTCTTCATGGTGACTTGGATAAAGAACTATACATGAAGCAACCAGAAGGATTTGTTATTCTAGGAAAAGAGCATTTGGTTTGTAAGCTGAAATGCAGTTTATATGGGCTGAAATAAGCCCCTATACAATGGTACAAGAAATTCGATACCTTTATTCTCAGCCATGGATTTAAATGCAGTCATGCAGACACTGCTTATACACTTAAAAGGTTGATGATGGAAGCCTTATTTTGCTGGTTTTATATGTGGATGACATGCTGATTGCAGGACAACATAAGAGTACTTTGAATGCTCTTAAAAGGCAGCTGAGTTCAGCCTTCTCCATGAAAGATTTGGGGGCAGTTGAACATATTTTGGGCATGCGCATTAAAAGAGACAGGACAATGTTTGTTTTTTCTCTCACAGGACAAGTACATCAGCAAAGTATTGGATAGGTTTAATATGGCTGATGCTAAGCCTCTTGGTGTGCCTTTACCGCCACATACAAAGCTTAGCAAATCTGATTGCCCTAAGGATGATGTAGCTGCTAGTACCATGAAGGATATACCTTATGCATCAGCTTGTGGATCTTTGATGTATGCCATGGTTGCAACTTGCCCTGACATTGCTCATGCAGTGGGAGTTGTTAGCAGATTTATGTCTAACCTTGGCAAGCCACATTGGGAAGTAGTGAAATGTATCTTCAGATACTTGAAAGGTACACAAGAAAAGTGTATATGCTATGGAAAGGGTACATTAGAGTTGCAGGGATTTTGTGATTCAGACATGGTAGGAGATCTTGACACTAGAAAATCTACCAGGGAGTATGTTTTTACTTTGGTTGGTGGAGCTATCTCTTGGTGTTCAAGATTGCAGAAAATTGTGGCACTGAGTACTACAGAGACTGAGTATATTTCAGCCACACAAGCTTCTAAGGAAGCTATTTGGCTTGGTCGTTTGATCAATGATTTTGGTCTTTCTTTAGGTACTCTAGTTCTTGGTTGTGATAGCCAGAGTGCAGTATGTCTGGCTAAGAATGCCATGTTCCATGCACATACCAAACACATAGATGTTCGGTATCACTTTATTTTACAGGTCCTGGATGATGGTCTTGTCACATTGACTAAGGTCAAAACCCAAGATAACCTTGCAGATGTTCTCACTAAGTGTCTTGCAAAGGCTCAGCATGAGCTTTGCATTTGTTTAGTGGGAATTGGCTAGCTTAAAGGTACCACTTCGGGCCTTTAAGTGGGAGGTTGTTGGGTGTAAAGTCCCTTTGTCTCCGTGTAAATAGTCTTACAGGTGTGAACACACCCTTATTGTACCTTGTACCCTAACATATAAATACATTCTTTTATTCTTTGTGTGCCATCAGGAACTGGTACACCTATCTCTGCGTTCACTCCCTCTTACTCTCAGCTTTGCTCTGTAGCTCATACTTTGATCTCTCACTCCATTGCGCACTCTCCCCTTCAAAACTTACAAGTGGAGGAATTAATCTTTGTACTCTTCACCTTTCTTAGAGTTTATAAATAAAAATCTATCTTCTTGAGGACTAATGAACCAATATCTTGACTGCATGGTTTCTTCTTCATGAGGATCACCAAAAGTTTGCGAAAAAGAGGAAGTGAAATCAAAAGATTGAGAAGTATGAAATTGTGTACTTGGCATGGAAGTAAATGAGAGAAGAGATGTGAATGGCATAGATGAGAGTCAAGGCTCCAGACTTACGAGTCAAGGCATCTTCCCTTATGCATTCTTTGTTCTCTTTGATGTCGAGCCTTCAAATCAAAGCTTAGGTATCTTCAGGGGGTGTACTTAGCTCTGATACCATGTAAAGAAATACTTGAGTAAAGAAGATTAACACAAAGTGTATGACAAAACACGATGATGAAGAGTAGAACTTGAATGTAAAGAGTAACTCAAAGATAATGAAAATGACTGATGAAAACACAATATGCTAAGTGAATACAATGACCTGGAACCTTTGTGTCTTAGTGTGGATTGGAATTGAAGAGGGTATCATACTTGGAACGGATCCCCAATTGCAGCAGGCAGCCGCAGAAGGTAGTCAGCTACTGTAAATGCAGTTTATGAAGTCCAGACAGGCTGAAAACAGGCAGTGGCAGCAGGGCGGCCTGTGCAATGCTGAAAATGTGAATTGGGACAGGTCCAATGACTGCTGCCGTGAAAACACAGCACCTCTACTCATAGCAGCAGGAAGAGAGTGATGTTTGAGATGAGGGCGACAGCTTCAAACACTTAATGCAGGCTTGTGCTGCACTGGAAAAGCTGGGTGACAGCTGTGGATGGTGACATCAGCTCAGGGAAGAGTCGAGACCTGCACAATGAAAATGCAGCCCTGAAGGGCTGGTGACAGCTGCTGGATGTAAGGAACTGGCTGGAGATAGGCCGCCTGCAGCAAACACAGCTTGTAATAGGGTGCGGACAGGTTGCCAACAGATGGAGGTCAGATGGCTGCACCACAAGCTGAGTTATCCACCCCATAAAGGGGTTTGTGCAGTAGTGGAAGATGGCACCAACTGATGGAGAGTCAGAATCTGCAAATTAGGATTGACTGAATGGCTAGGCAGTGTCTCTATTTATAGATGTGGGTCCAACCAAAGTTTGGGTGTTTGCTTATTGGACACATAAACTTTGCAGCATTTTGAGTTTTGAAGCTGTTTAAAATAAGCTAATTAAGGTTTAAACTGAAATCACTTTTTTTAAGCTTAACATGCCATGAATGGAAGGTCATTGCCAACACCATTGCGTAGTAATTGCCCTAGATAGGGAGCTTATTTCTAGCATCATTGCCTCATACATTGGGACACCAAGGTGCATTGAGGCCATCAAGCAGTATATCCTGACCTTCAAGAACTTACTCGTATTTGGACATTGCCCTAGATAGGGAGCTTATATCTAGCATCATTGCCTCATATTGAGATGGAGTGAACTCCAGGACTTTGCCCTAGATAGGGAGTTTATTTCTAGCACCATTGCCTCATACATTGGGACACCAAGTGCATTGAGGCCATCGAGGAGCTTATCCTGGCCTTCAAGAACTTAATCGTATTTGGACAGAGACTATTTATCACTTAGAGGTGACTGGGAGAAATTAAAAGGTGACTGAAAGCAGAGAAGGTAAAAGGTTTGGCATCATTGGATGCTAGACCAGGTTTTTAATACTTTTAACAGCTCCCGTGCCTAAGTTGCTTCTAGCTTTGGAAGATATCTCGTTACATTTTTTATGCAGGATTCTTTTGTTGATGAGGTGTTTTTAATAGGATTGTCTTTTCAAGAGAAAAAAGTAGATGTCAAGTTGTTCATATGAATTGCAACTAGTTCCTTGCCTGACTGGCCCCCACTTTTAACTCCTGTTGTTGGTATAAAACTAGTTTTGCAGATCGTCCAGGTTTAGAAGTGCCCCTTTCTCAACAGGAGAAAGATATGGAAAAGGAACGTATATTAAACTGTTTCAGTGAGGTGATTTGTCTCACATTTGGTTGCTTGTATTTTCTGCTAATTAGTTGTAAAACTCAAGAGCTATTTGCTTTATCTTATTGTGTAGAGGGTGCAATCCTTGAACTGGTTACCTGCAAACATGCTACCAGATGGGACTGTTGAGAATTGGCTGAAATGTCAAAGCATCGTTAAGGCAGCATATAAAGATTCAGATGGCAAGAAGCATAGTGAGGTCAAGTGTGGAAAGTGGAGAAGGTAGTAATAGACATGTTTCCGACGCATGTTTAAGTGCTGTGTTATAGTCGAAAGTGTAGTTTGCAGTCGTATATATTAGTAGCTTTCATAGAATACTCATTTGATGTTTGAATTCAGGGCTCCACTTGATGTCAGGCAATCAGATAATTGGGAATGCTTTTGTGTTATGGCATGGGATCCGTTACGTGCAGATTGTGCTGTGCCTCAAGTAAGTACCTATGTGTATCTTTGATGGCTTCAAGCACTTACTGCTCCAGCTAATTACCAATCAGACTGAACAGCAGACAATGTAAAGAGGCTGAAGACATGGGATGTTCTTTTAAGCAGTAACATGTTCTATTATTAGTCATATACTGACAGTGACACTATCAACATCTGCAGAACTGTTTTATGTGCAAAAGTCTTTAAAGTCAAGATCGTTTTTACTCTTAAATGGTTGAGAGAACTCTTTAATTTTGGAATAGGAATAACAAGTGCCTTTGTGATTGATTGAATAGGAAAGTAGCACGTAAGACCAATAGCAGAACAAGGTGGAGTTTGCGTTCTTCTTTTCCTTTTTTTTTTGTATATGGTGATACATGTCAGGGAGCATACAGGGTCATGTATCAAAGTAGCCAGTAGAGACAATGGGACTGAAGTCATTGTTGAGATATCGAGCTCCACTCGTGATATGACAGGGTGACCGTTGTGCATTTATGTCACCGACTTGTTAGTTGCAGATGCGGTTGGTACACCGCTCATGAATAATAGCTAGATGACAGCTATCCTTATCTACTCTAGTTCGTGGCTCAGTTAGTATGCCACCGTAGTTAGTTGAGTTTGGTTTGAGCTATTTCTTTGTATGAGAGTTCTTTTTGGCTTACACAACTAAGAAAAGGAAAACTGTTTTCAGCCTCCACCTGTGTGTGTATTCCCCCATTGTGCAAGCAAGAAAGCTACAAGTGAGACTCCTTCCTTCTCTCCCACAATCTTGACATGGTATCAGAGCCTTGTTCGTGGTAAGGAGCTCAAGAAAGCAAACCAAGTTCGCGGTGTTCTGGTAAGAGGAACAGTGTTGCTTTCATTTTTCTGTTTTGGGAGCAAGTCTCTGCAGGTAGCACAGCCGGAAAGTGCAAGAGTGCATTGTCTCAGATTGAGACGCCCTTCGCGGTGTAGCAAGAGGGAAGTATATGCTGCGGGAGAGGGATTTAGTCCTTGGTTGCTCTGTTTTTTTGATTTGAGGCCATTTCGGGGCCTGTTTTGGAGGCGGAAGTTTTCTGCACGCACTCAGGAAAAGGCCCTGTTTTATGCTGTGCGACCACTGTTCTACAGGTCGGTGAAAAGTTACTGTAGAAATTGTATCGTATGCCTGTGCGCAGAGACATTGGGAGTTACAGAATCATCCTTGTTGCCTGTTGATGCAAAATCGTCACTAGGAAGTGACTGTGTGGTCAAATACCACTTTCGTCAGTTTTGCAGATTTGCCCTTGTGAGGCTGAAGCTGTGTTTTTTACAGTGATAGAATTTTTTGCAGTGTTCTGTAATGACGTCTGATTCTCTTTCACAGATTGTCACTGAAAAGCTTGACAAAAACAACTTCCAAGCATGGAAGTTTAGAATGACGAATTTTCTTATGGGAAAATGATATTGGAAATTTGTTGCAGGAAATGAAGAAGAACCAGTTCTTCCTGATGTTTCCAATCAACAGCAAATGCAGGCATTTAAAGGATGGCATGAGAGAGCCAGAAAAGTTATGTACTAGCTATCTATCAGTATTTCAGACTCTATGATTGTGCATATTCAGGATGCAAGTACGCCAAAGGAGGCATGGGATACTTTGTCAAAAATGTATAGCACAAATACGCAAGCTAGGAAAATGCAGCTTAAGCAAGAGTTGCACAATGTGCAAAGAGAAAGTATGAGCATCAATGACTACCACATGAAGGTGAAGAAGATTGCAGATGCACTTGCTTCCATTGGGTCGCTAGTGGAAGATGATGATTTAGTTTCTGTGACCTTGAATAGTCTAGGAAAGGATTATGCACAGTTCCGAACATCCATTTCCATCCGTGAAAGATTTTCTGATTTTGAGGAGTTGATTGCTCTTCTAATTTCTGAGGAGCAGAGAAATGGTGGTGCATCTTCTTCAGGAGGAACTTCAAAAGAAACTGTCTTCTACTCAAATGCTAGAAGAGATAGAGGCAGAGGTAGAGGAGGCCGATCTGGAGGCCGTGGTAGAAATCAGAATATGCAACAAACTCAAGAAAACCAGTCCTATGGAGGAGGACGTGGTAACTCTAGAGGCAGGGGGAGCCAAAGAGGTCGTGGTGGATGGCAAAGAGGCCAAAATGCAAACAGCAATGTTGAATGCTACTACTGTGGTAAAATGGGTAATATGGCTAAAGACTGCTATAAAAAGCAGAATGACATCATGAATGGAAAATTGCAACAAGGGAATTATGCATCTTCTAGTAGACAGGGTGATGACAGAAATGAGCATTTGTTTATGGTGCAACACATGAACAATTCTGTGACAAGTGCAGAAGAAAGCAACGAAGTGTGGTATGTTGACTCAGGCGCATCAAACCACATAACAGGTCATGCAGAATGGATGCAGGATGCAAGGAAAATGAAAAAACCAGGATTTGTGGAGACCGGTGATGATACTGCACATCCTATTGTGCAGATTGGAAAAATTCCTTTGTCTATGCAGAATGGGAAAAAGAAATACCTGTCAGATGTATTTCATGTCCCGAATATTACCAAGAATCTAGTTTCTGTTAGTCAAATGGTTGAGCAGGGCTTGCAGGTCAGATTTAATCCTCATGGATGCTTTGTTGAGGATATGAAAAATAAAGGTCGCTTGATAGCAAAAGGAAAGAAGAAGGGCAGAATGTTTACGTTGGATGCAGACATGCCTGAATTGAGTGCATCAATGTTTGCACATGGGACCGGTGTAGTTGCACATATTGATATCTGGCATAAACGCATTGGTCATGTTAATGTATAGCGACTTAAATCAATGCAGGCCCAAAATATTGTTGCAGAATTACCTAAATTCAAGGTTGCAGAAATGCATAAGGTATGTGAAGTCTGTCAATTTGGAAAACAGGCAAGGAAACCATTTCCTAGACATGTTCAAGAGAGTAAGAAGCCATTGGAATTAATCCACTCTGATGTGTGGACTACTAAAGCTGCATCTATTGGAGGCTGTCATTATTTTGTCACTTTTATTGATGACTATAGCAGAAAAGTTTTGGGTGTATTTTATGAAAAAGAAAAGTGAAGTGTTTGGGCATTTCAAGACTCTTAAAGCTATGGTTGAAAAAGAAACAGGTCTGCAAATAAAATGCCTAAGGTCAGATGGAGGGGGAGAGTACCTCTCAAATGAGTTTGCAAAGTTCTTGCAGGAGCATGGCATAAAGCAGCAATATTCATGTAGTCATACCCCACAGCAAAATGGAATTGCAGAAAGAAAAAACAGGCATATTGGAGAGGTATCTCGTGCCATGCTCAATGAAAAAGACCTGCCAGATTTTTACTGGGTTGAAGCAGTTGCTACAGCAGTCTACATAATGAACAGGACTCCTACTGCAGCAATACATGGGATGACTCGAGAGGAGAGGTATACTGGTAGGAAACCAGATATTTCTCATTTGAAAATTTTCGGTTGCATTGCCTATGTTCATGTGCCAGATAAGTTGAGATCCAAGTTGGATCCAAAAGCTGAGAAGTGCATCTTCATTGGTTACTCTCTGCAACAGAAAGGGTATAGATGCTATAACCCTTCTACTCGTAAGTTTACAGTGAGCAGAGATGTTTTTGATGAGATGAGTAGTTGGTATAAACCAGTAAATGTGATTGATAATGTAGATGCACAAAATGGTAATGCTGCACAGAATTCACAGCAGCAGTCACAAGATATTAGTGGACCTGGAGTGTCCTCTAGCAGTGGTTCATATTCTTCGCCATGGACAAGCAGATTGAGATTAGGAGAATCTTCTCAAAGCAATGCAGATAGTGGTATGCAAGTATCACGAAAAGGAAAAGAGAAGGTAGATCAGCCCATGTTTGATGTGAATGCAGGTCACTCTTATGTGGATGGTGAATCCAGTGGCTCAGAACAGAGCATTGATGATGAGTTGGGTATTCCATCTGTTGTTACACCAGGAATAAGGAAGACCAGGGATGTTTTGAGAGCATCTGAAAGTGAGCCTACTTTGCGCAGGTCTACCAGAGCTAGGTATCTTGTGGATAGGCTGAAATATGATGGATTTACAGCCATTCACTATGCCTATATATCAAAGTGATACAGGAACCAGAATCCACTTCTTTTGAGCAAGCCATGGGAAAAGAAAAATGGAAGAAAGCCATGGATGAAGAAATGGATGCTTTGGAAGCAAATGCTACATGGGAATTGGTACTTTTGCCTAAAGATAAGAATGCAATTGGTTGTAAGTGGGCTTATAAGGTGAAGCATAATGCAGATGGTTCTGTGAACAGATACAAGGCAAGATTAGTAGTCAAGGGGTATGCACAAACATATGGCATTGATTATAAAGAAACATTCAGTCCGGTTGCAAGGATGGCAACCGTAAGAGTAGTCATTGCTATGGCTGCATCAAAGGGATGGTCTTTACATCAGGTGGATGTAAAGAATGCCTTCTTGTATGGTGATTTGAAAGAAGAGGTCTATATAGAGCAACCACCAGGTTATGTGCATACTGTTCATCCTGAGTTTGTTTGCAGGTTGAAGAAAGCCTTGTATGGCTTGAAACAAGCACCTAGAGCATGGTCTGACAAGATAGGACAGTATCTTGTCGCTATTGGCTTTCAGATTTGCAAGGCAGATTTCTCACTTTATGTGAGAAAAACAGAGAAAGGTATTATGTTGCTTGTCATTTATGTTGATGATTTGATTATCACAGGTGATAGTGATGAAGATATCCTTCATGTGAAAATGCTATTGAAGCAGAAGTTTGAGATGAAGGATTTGGGAGAGCTGCGTTATTTCTTGGGCATTGAGGTGATAAGATCACCAAGTGGGATATGGCTCTTGCAGAGGCAGTATGGATTGGACATGTTGTCCAAATATGGATGACAGGCTGTAAGCCTATTTCAGTTCCTTTGGAGCAGAATGTGAAGTTGAGCGCAGATGCAGATGAGCTTCTGGAAGACCCTACTATGTACAGACGCATAGTAGGAAGTTTGATTTATATGACTATTACCAGGCTAGATTTGAGCTATGCTGTTGGATTGGTAAGTCAGTTTATGCAGGCTCCAAGGAACTGCATTTGGATGCGGCTAGACGCATACTCAGGTATGTGAAGTCCACATTGCAGTATGGACTATTTTATGAGACTAGGATTTAGATACAGTTGCATGGATACACTGATGCTGATTGGGCTGGTAGTATTTCTGATAGACGATCTACCAGTGGATATGTGTTCTCTTTTGAAAGTGCTGCAGCCACTTGGAGCAGCAAGAAACAGCCTACAGTTGCCTTGTCGAGTACAGAGGCTGAGTACAGGGGTGAAGCAATGGCTGCATGTGAGGTAGCTTGGTTGCATAAGCTACTTTATGATATGCATCATCCTACAGATGGGCCAGTTGTCATTTATTGTGACAACATGAGTAGTATACACTTGGCAAATAACCCAGTATATCATGCTAGAACAAAGCACATTGAGGTGCATTATTACTATGTGCGGGAGAGGGTTTTACTAGGTCTTATTGATCTAGTTTATGTCAGCACAGAGGATCAGGTAGCTGACATATTCACGAAGGCATTGGGCGCAGAGAAGCTGCGCAAGTTCAGAGACCTGCTTGGTGTGCAGGAATTGGGATTGAGCTCGAGGGGGAGTGTTGAGATATCGAGCTTCACTCGTGATATGTCAGGGTGACCGTTGTGCATTTATGTCACCGACTTGTGAGTTGCAGATGCGGTTGGTACACCGCTCATGAATAATAGCTAGATGACAGCTATCCTTATCTACTCTAGTTCGTGGCTCAGTTAGTATGCCACCTTAGTTAGTTGAGTTTGGTTTGAGACCCATGTATAGGGTTCTTCTATTTCTTTGTATGAGAGTTTTTTTTGGCTTACACAACTAAGAAGAGGAAAACTGTTTTCAGCCTCCACCTGTGTGTGTATTCCCCCATTGTGCAAGCAAGAAAGCTACAAGTGAGACTCCTTCCTTCTCTCCCACAATCTTGACAGTCATGTGGGATCAGATTAATGCCACTGGATCGAGACACAAACTTTATAAATTGCTGCATGCGACTTTCCATTAAAATGTGCACGACATGTACTCTTTCACCACAAAGCTACAATTGGACTTCTTGAGATCAAATAGCGAACAGAGATCCTTCTGACAAATGGGAGGATCCTTCTCAAAGGACTTCAAACATTGCATGCACTCTTCAGGTTCTTGCTTGTCTGTTAGATTGTCTGTACTCCCACAGGACAAGCAGGCTGAAGGAGGCATGGCTAGATATCTTCAGATCAGTCATCATGGCAAGCAGGCTGGAGGAGGTCTAGTTTGATCTTTTCAGATCAGCCATTATGGTAGATAGAAGATCCCTATTGGATTTGGGACCTTTCCATAACCTGGCTTTTGTAACAGGCAAACTGGATGACATTTCCCCATGACCTCCACATCAGTCGACAGTCGTCACAGCAGCTGAAAGAGCCCTTTTGGATTTGGGAGCAGTCCACAACCTGACTACATATAACAGCCTAGCCAAATGGCCTGGTTTGGGATCAAAGCAAAACCTGATTGTGCATATAATGTTCTTCACTATGCAGGTCCACAAATACCTTAGATATCAATCACATGAGACCATTGGTCGATTTGGCAGTGTTTAAGTCCACAATTTCCTTCACCTTCATTGGCCATTGGGAGCAGATGACACTTATGTTACCTACAGCAAGCTCACATCTAAGGATCTCAATCCATGCCTTGGCTACAACTATTGTATACTTCACTCTTGTTGGCAATGAAGCAGCCCGAACTTCATAATCTTGTATAGCTGTGGTGCTATTAGTGATTCAGGAGCGTTACTATAAAAAACGACAATTATGAGTAGAATGAATGGACAGGCTTCTACTGTACCCTTGTGAGGACTACTAGGCCAAAAGGGAAATATTCTTTTTAAGTACTCCTTCCTGAGACCTGTTGGGTTAAGATGGCCAAGGAAGGAATAAGATAGCCCAGGGTCTGGGAAATGTTTTCTTTTGAACTATACATAAGTCCTCCTCACTATGTACTCTTGAAGGGGCTGCTTCTTCTCAGTCAGTTCTGATAAAGCTCTTAGGAAATTTGAAAAACGAATTTTTGGTCCAAGAGAGTTATCCAAATGCTTGCTTATAGTGTTTGATTATGCTTAGATTTCAGAATTTGTCCACTGATCCTGTTAAGCAGCTGCTGATTGCCTCCTCAGTAGGGGTAGGACTTACTTTGAACATGTGAAAGGAGATTAGATAACTTGCTACCATTCATACAACATTTTATCGAGTTTTTCCAAGTAGGAAGGCTAAGAGAAAGAAGTAAAGAACCTAACTCCCTTCGTCATATGTAAACTGATACATATAGGCATCCTCTCAGGCCAGTTTAACAACTGAATACCCAAGGCATACAAGGCTATCAATTTGATTTGTAGTTCAGTTCTCTTCTCAATATTCGATAGACATGCTTGATAGCATTTTAGATTCTCTTGCTCATGAATGGATAGAGTTTGGCTGTAGAAAATGGCATGATGCTCTTGTATTGCATCTTCCAAGGATAATTAACAACACAATTGCTTTTTTTTCACTCAAAATAGTAACTTGCAGCATATCCCATCCTATGAAGCTCTCAATTCTTTGCCAATTCTTCTAGGGTCCTTAATGACGCTTTGAAGCTTGAACGTAAGCAAAAGTCTCAAATATCTTCTGCAATAGGAGCATAATCCCAGGAAAACTGTGTATTATATAGAGATTAGGACAAGCCGCGCCACATCAGTTTTTTCCTTTTTGAAACAACATCTTGGTGGTAGTAGTCACTAGTTCAAAATCCCAACGCATGAAAGAAAAAGAACCAGATGGGTCAACAACTCCCAGACTATTTGCTCAAGGGAGATGTCTAGTACAAGGCTAATAGATTAACTAGTTTGAGAGTCTATAATGTCAAAGGGTATTCTTTAATGTCAAAAGGTGCCAAAATCCCAAGTGTGTATGAAGGCCTCGTGCCTCGTGCTGGTATGCTCTGAATCACTCTATAAAGTAGGGGTGTGCCATTGCTCTATAGCCTCACTGCATTTGTTGTCTAAATATACTAAGAAATGAGACAACCAATGAGCTCCCATGTCACCTTCCCCAATGTTGGCCACATGATGTATCATATGGATGTGCATCAACATGCTCTACCTCTCCCTTTCACAATCATCCGTCTTTGGCTCAAGGATATGAGAGGACCATCACTCTACTACTAAAGGACATGGACATCCTCACTCCTTGCCAAAGCATGCACCATAGGAAAATAAGTGTCGTTGTAGAGGAGATCAGAGAATGCTGCAACTCTCACGTGCAAACCCAATGCTGCTGATCTAACCTAGCCATGCCGTATGAGAAGTTGGCTTCCCTCCTTGACAAGGGGACCATCATCTGAGTTAGTCTGAGGGGTCAAGGGTCAATGTAGCAGTCACATGTCCATCAACCGAACAGAACTAGCCATGCCACCAAAGAACTTGGTGACCCTCTTGCATCAATCACCATTCTATATCGGTTTGAGTGACCAACACTGGAGGAGCATGACACCAACTCATCTATGTAGTGTAGGGATGTGGCCACCAAAGTCACCCGAAACCAGCCACCAAGAAAAGTCAAAGCAACACTTTGGAAACCATCATCCTCCAGAGAAGCATATAAAAGCACCATATTCATTTTGAATCCATGAAGATTGGAAGATAGTCTAAGTAGAAGGTGAAGAACTATAGCCAAGAACCAATATCTAAGTACTAGGTAGTCTCCATGCTTGAAAAGGAAGCCTCAAAAGAATAAGGTTAGGCAGTGATGAGAATCTCAAGCCAATTAGAAAGAACTAGCATAGAGAATAACTGCGATAAGCAAGATAATAATAGAGAATATATATACTTGGGGCACTTGCGGTCAATCAGCCCGAGCAACACAAGAGCTCAACAATCAGCTCATAGTTCAATCAGACAAGCAATCAAAAAGCATAGAGATGGGCACTAAAATGGATCGCATGTAGTGACAGGTCACAATAAGCAACACGTGAGATCCTCTCTTCAGCTAAGAAGGCAAAATGCAAGTGTAAAAATTGCAGATCAGCAACAAAATGCAAGGTTTACCAGCAGCAGGAGCAGTCAGCCCATAACTGCAACTTGCAAGGGTACATCATTGTACTACAGCAGAAAAACATATTGCCTGCTGTAGAAAAGGTTTTGCCCAGCACTTGGACAGGCTTCCCTGTGTGTAGACGAGTGGAGGAGTTGCAAAATGCAGAGATCGCAGACCTGTAGTCTGCATAAACATAGCGGCAAGATTACTAAAACCAAAGTTTCTAGCTAGACAATAAACAGAAGCAAGAAAACACAAAATCATAAACTCTAACACAATGAATAGTGAAGAAGAGCACAAGAACTCAAAAGAGTGGATGATGAACTGGCAATGGAATCCACAATAGAAATCATGAGATGTAATACACAATACCACATAGGGCGACTAATAGTGCCTCATTGCTATTGTAATGCACACAGGATCACATTAATGAACAAAGAACTTTAGTATGGTGAGCAGACTAAGGTATAGGTTTAACAAATTATTGAAGCCCTTACCCTATATTGATCATAAAGCATTTGAGATCTTGAGTATTCCCCCAAAATTGTCCAAAAATGAGAAAAACCAAATGTGAAGTGGAATATGAAGCACATTGCAAATACTTGACCCTATCCGACATCAAGAGAATCATAGCTTTTTGCCAGGGTTGTCTCCCTACGTAGTACGGACTGATCCATATGGTACAATCTATACTGTACGGGTATGGTACGTATCTGTACGATTTAGTACGAAAAATAGGCTCTTTTTGGCCACTCTTCTTCAAGTCTACAACTTTCTTTTTTCTTTCTCCTTTTTTTTTTCTTCTTTCTTTCTTATTTCTTCCCCAAGCCTCTCTCTCTCTCTCAAGCTTCTCACACTCTCTTTTTCTCTCAAGCCTCTCTCTCTCTCTCTCTCTCTCTCTCTCTCTCTCTCTCTCTCTACCCTCTTCCTCTCTCAACCATAGTTGCACTAGTACCACGTATGAAAGGTTTGATATTGTACCATACTTTAGTTACCATATCTTACGTATTAGTACCATAAGGTACCAACTTAATGGATACATCTTTCCCATTCGAAAAGCACTTTGGAACGAGCTAAATGCTCCTTATATTAATATGATTCTCCCACAAGATTAGGTTATTTGAGATTCAAACAATTTCTCTCAACCTTCTCTCTCTTAAGCCCACACTTCTCTTATTTGTGTGATCATGCATGTATGATGTATCTACTCCCATCTATGTAGTTATAAGTTGTAGGTAGCAGTAGCACGTGTAGCATTAGGTTTTGGCATGTTACCCTCAAGTACTCATCTGATGTACTCTAATAGCATTGCTGTTTAGACTTGAAATATCTATTCTATTACCTTTAGTCCAAAATATTCAAGTTATTTTTTTGGTACTAATATCGTACCGTACCTTATAAAATCTTAAGGTATTAGTTAGTATCGTATTTTATCGTACCGTACCGTATCATACCTTTCGTACTTGACAACTATGCTTTTTGCAAAGGTAAACTTACCAACACTAAAGGGAAGGATAAGTGGCCCATCTTTGAGTTGGAAAGAAACCCTAAAGATGAGAGTCAGAAATTAGAATAGTTCATCATATCGCATTATTGAATGAGAAAAACGAATGATATAATGGAATAGGAATACCATTGCTATATTCATTGACACAATGAATACACAAATATATTAGATCACATTGTGGTTAAAGTGGCATTGCCAATTGGTAGATTCCAAGAGATATAACTATTTATACATGATTGAACTTGCAATCCCTACTCAACCATAACAGAAACCAAATTCTTTTGTTTGAAGCTGCTCTTCGGATATGACCACATGCAAGGTGTATGATTGTGTGCACATGTGGGTCATGCTAGCATCAAATTAGAGGTTTCCATTGCATGTTAATTCTCAGATTGTCTGTGGAAGGCTGCTAGCCGACAAGAAAACTGGGGGGAAACAATGCTATAGAGAAAGGAAAGCGGAAAATAAGCTGGGAGGGAATGGTGGGCAACGGGAAGAGGATCAATGGCTGTGGTCAAAGGGCTAGGCAGGGAGGGGTGGAGGTACAGTTGCAGAATGCGTGCAGGTGGAGCTGCAGGCACAACAGGTTGGCCTTTGGTGATAGGGGGTGCAGCAGGTGCAGGTGGACCGGCTGGTGGAGCTGCAGGTGACAGCAAGGGACACATGTTAGGTGACAGGGGGAATCAAAGATGGGTGAAAGGGGAGATCTCTGGCAAAGGAGGTGTGAAGGTAGTGACTGCACAACTTGCGAAGATTTTTGGGAAGTTTGGTGGGATGCCACTATTGATCATAGCTTCAAACGGTTGAAGGAAATGCTTACCTCAGCTCCCATCCTCGTATGCCTTGATTTCTCCAAGATGTTTACCATTCAATGTGATGTGAGTGGCAGGGGTATTAGTGCAGTCTTGCTACAAGAGCTGTCAAAAGATGATGTACGAGCGAGACAGTAGGGTTTGTGGGGAGGAACACAGAGTGAACTCGGCAAACATGGAGAAGAGAAGAGAAGAGAGAAGAAACTCTGATGAATGGAATGATGAAGTTCCGAATCATGGAGTGATTGTGATACAAAGAAACAAGGGTGCTGTAGCACAAGGAAGATGGTGAAGATAGCCACGAACCACGAACCGCAATGTCCTCCTGAAGGGGTGTGAGGGTAGTGGAGAGGCTGGAGAGAAGAGATGACGGACTGAATGAATCAGCCATAGTGAATGAATGAGAGAGTGGCCTATAAATAGGCATAGTCAGTCTAGGATGGTGCCCCTTTTTGGGGCTGCAAACCCTAAACACAAAACGCAGAAATACAAAAATGCAAATTGCGGGTGAAGGGTGAAGGGTTTCTCAACAAGAGCATGGTATGATTGCTTTTGAGAGCCGCAAGCTTGATGACAAGGAGATGCAAATGAATGTATATGACCGGGAGATGTTGGCCATCCTCCATGCTATTAAGAAATGGCACCACTATTTGTATGGAAGCCACTTTCAAGTAAAGAGTGACCATTGAGTCCTCTAGTACTTCTTGGCTCAATCTACTTTAACCCCTAAGCAAAGGAGATGGGTGGCGACATTGCAAAACTATGATTTTGACGTTTTTCACACTTGGGGCAAAGATAATGGTTAATTCACTCTCTCGGGGGCGGGGGGGGGGCGGCACTCATTATGTCCTCAACTATTTTGCACATATTGAATAGATAAGCTGAACTGTATTTTATTTTAGCTGCATGGGAAAATTTTAGTATACTCTCTCCACCCCTACTCCAATGTATGAGACTGAGTTATGCTAAAGGTCAGGGAAGGGCTCATCATGTCCTCAGCTAGATGCACATATTGAATAAATTAGCTGAACTGCATTCCATTTTAGCTGCACAAGCAAAATTTATCATATTCTCTTTTTTGTAATAAAATTTAGCATATTCTGTCTCCACCCGTATTCCAATGTATGAGACTGAGTTATGCTAAGGTTGATCCATAAACTAGATCACATTTATAAGCAGTTTTTTGGTCTGTGTTGTAGGAGCTTCCAAATGAAGAAATCTTCAGGCGGATTCATACGAAACCAGATGATCAAGCCTCTGAGGTGGTTTTTGGTCATTTTGTACTGTAGTGTTCACAAATGCATTTATCACTAGGACTATCTAATATATCTAGAGCAAATACACAGGTCTCGAACAAACACATTTCGTGAACACTGGAGGATGCACCTCAGTAAAAGCTATGTAAGGTTGACAACGGTAATTTTCTGTTGCCATGTCTCTAGCAGCTTGTAGATACTGTAGAACTTTTCCTTTTTCTTGGTTTGCTCAGTAACCTGAATAATGTAATTTGCTTGCTTCGCTAAGAATTTCCTGTACACTTTTACTGTCATGGACCCTTCCAATGTATGTATGATCAACATTTACAACGCTGGTGCCTTTTGCCTCTTAACAAGATTGTGGCTCAATGCTCTTTTAAATTCTTCCAACACTTACAAACAAGGTTTTGTCAGATCATGGAAGCAGACCTGTAAGGCTCGAGAGTTGCAATTTGAACTACCCATCCACTGTTTCACATAAATTTTTAAGTCGATGAAATCTCACCATCATATGCAACTAGCCTGACAGATGCGAATTGGAACAACACAAAGTTGGCCTTTAATGATAAGTATGTTACAGTGGTCTCTTTGGTCTTGCCTTGTTTTTCTCACTGACAAAGACAACATAATTTATAGATATGATGTTACTGGCTGTAACATTTCAGGCATATGTTAAGTGTTGCAAAGGTGCTGATGGATGGCAAAACAGGGGTGGTGTTCAAAGGTGTCCAGAGAGGCCTGGGCTGAGTTGATGCTGCTTCTTTTGACCTCTAGTTTCTCCATTGAGAAACAGATTGCAGATGGAAGAGTGTACCGTTTATTGTGATATGGAATTTTACTAGAGGCTCTTGTTTAAAAAAAGCAAGAACCCTAGTATTGAGAAATGATGTAATTTATGAGAGATTCTTGCAATGGCTCCGGAATAATTTCTCAATTTGGCAAAAATATTTTTGAAATGTGTTTTTGGGGTATTGTTGCTTCAATTGAAACGGGAATTTGATTACAAGGAGTGT
Source organism: Lygodium microphyllum (assembly GCF_053477565.2). Classification (NCBI taxonomy): domain Eukaryota; kingdom Viridiplantae; phylum Streptophyta; class Polypodiopsida; order Schizaeales; family Lygodiaceae; genus Lygodium; species Lygodium microphyllum. The sequence continues at coordinate 144,832,134 of NC_141148.1, read as the reverse complement.
ATTCTTGATAATCCAGTTATCATACATAATTGCTTTAGAGGAATAGAATCTAAGGCATTGGAAAGTGCACAGGCACATTGGTTGGACTTCACATCTTGAGTACCATTTTGCAAACTTTGAAAAGGACCCTCTATTCTTGAACTTTTGGAATAAAGCTTCTTAAGATCCTCAAAATGCTCTATGGTGGTTAGTTCTTGAACTAACCCTCGTGTGGTGCCAATTACTCATGTACATCCCTAATTTTCTCATTGAAATCTGCTATCATAACATTATGGCCTTTCTTGTAATGATTTGAGCAACATCAATTGTGATTTTGTTGAGTTTTACATGTGCACACTCGGTCACACACACACACACACACACACACACACACACACACACACACACACACACACATTGATGAGCTCACACCAACACAGCCTAGCAAGAATGGGTGAAATAGCCAAGATGAAGGCAACTAGAAAAGAGGGCAAATGGATAGTTTATCGAAATGGTGAGGCCATCATAGAAGAGTTTAAAAAGCCTAAGCATTAGAGTACTTTAGGGTCATTACCTTACATAGTAACACTTTTAGCCGCCTCTGGATTCGTCGAAGCCTTGCTTAGAGAGCATATTTTTTATAGAGTAGGTTTCAAGTTGCTATTGAGAGACGTAGTAGAGGCAAGGTATATGATCATGATGGATTAATAGCTAAGCACTTGATTCTCGCTAAGGTCTTGGTGGTATGATGGATTAGGATTTTTAAACTTTTCTATGATAGTGAAGCCATCATAGAGGAGTTAAGAAGCCTAAGCATTAGAGTACTTTAGGGTCATTGCCTTATATAGTAACAATTTCGGTCTCCTCTCCTAGATTCACCAAAGCCTTCCCTAGAGAGTATGTTTTTTACAAAGAGTAGGGTTCAATATGCTATCGAGAGACGTAGTAGAGGCAAGGCATATGATCATGATGGATTAGTAGCTAAGCACTTGATTCATGCTAAGGTCTTGGTGGCATGACTAGTAGCTCACATATTTAACAATGCCATGTGTGAAGGTATCCCAGAGAGTTGGAGCACAAACATTATTATGCCTATCCTCAAGTTGGATGATCCTACTCTATCAAATAACTACTATTAGATTATTATGGTTGAGGATCAATTGACACTTGGATATCTCTTCTTTTATATATAGACAACAATGTATTGGTAGTTGGCTCTCCACATGGGCTGCAAAGATATCCAAATGCATTATGCTTTTATGCAGTAGACAGTAGCAAGATTTTAGTGAAACTTGTAATCCAAGGTTATGGTATTTAGTGTTACACCATAGTGGATTTGGAAACTAGCACCTAGGTTCACATATGGGTGGGAGAAGTTGGGAGTGTGGATTCTTCTATATGCTTGAGAGTCTTGTTTACATGTTTCACTTTCTCTATGAGAGGCAACAGAGACTAGACTAATTGGGCAATGCACAACACTAGATAGGTTTACGAGGATGTGCTCACAATTACAATTTCGGGAATCTTGCACTAAGTTGTTTCTCTTTGATGTATTGGTCACATTCACATTACTCCATGGAGTAAAGATAAGAGGGCTTAGTCTTGATCATACTAGTAGTCAATCAAGTCACACTTATGATGGATGGAGGTCAATGGACAGCCCTTGTATCCATGATCTCCAAGATGGTTAGATGGAAGGCCTTAGTCTCGCATGAGATAATCAAAGTTGATTTAGCGATCACACTGATTACAGTAGAGATCCCCATCCAATTAGTCACATATATACATAGCTTGTAGGACCTACCTAGGCATACATATACATGATTGGCTCAAGCCGTCTCAATGGCTTGCAAGAGAGGGTGGTACTTCATGTTGGTATGCACGAATGTCAACCTCGTTTGAGCTGCATGGCTTTAGTATGGACTAGCTATTTCCTTCTGATATTCCCTTGATGTATCATCTCTTATTTTGAGTTGCTCAAAGATTGGCTGTGTATCAGGATGGATCTTACCCAGTTTGATGTTTGAACATGGTTGACACCAATGTAAGAGTTAGGGATGAAGATGACTTTCTACACAGAGCATCTTTTCCATACTACAAATGATGGATTTATTGCTTGCCTAAGATACATGGACATCCACCTTTCACATGGGATGGGACATACTATTGGCTAGTTGCGCACATCTTTACATCAGTTAGAGATTGAGGTTGGCATATATAGATCCATATCACAAAAGGAGCACATATGTTAGATATGCCAACTAGACTTGGAGACAAAGAACACTATATTTATAAGGAGCGCATATGTTAGATATGCCAACTAGACTCGGAGACAAAGAGCACTACATTTATAGTTGCTCAGTATACTATTTGAGATTCTAGGCCATTTCCATTCTCTCTTTAGAGACAAATTTGGACCACTATCTAGAGTCATGGATTTTACTGATCAATGTTGACCTTGGCCTCTTTCTTCTTGAGATACAATGGCTTTAGCACAGTTACAATCTTGATCCACACATGGGAGGACTATTGAGAGCACTCTGATACTGCAATAGTCTACATATACATGAGGGATATTGATTAATCAAGTCCTTAGGTTGGCCTCAATGTAGAGAATAAGGAACAATTGATTAACTTGTCAAAGGAATACTAGGGAATGCATTTTAGCCTAGAGATTTGGATATCCTAGACTCCCTTTGCGACTCCATTGGAAATATTTCCCGAATGGTACTTTTTCCCTGTCTTTCACATGCTTCGTATACTTCCCAATAAATTATTGGGGGTCCTCTTAATGGTGTTCGTACTGGCGAGCTTGTTGACCGTTCCTTTCATAGAGAATGTAAATAGATTCCAAAATATGTTTCAACGCCTAGTTGCCACAACGGTTTTTGTAATCAATATTGTAGTAGTTGTTTGGCTAGGCATTGGAGCAACTCTATCCCCATCGATAGGTCTTTAACTTTGGGACTCTTTTGAAATTAATCTAGCAAGAATTAGGAGTTGTTGTTTCAACTCTTGCAAATAGTTTAACATGTGACGGCTATTCTCATTGTTTCCAGGATAGCACAGATGGTGGTGGTACCTCCATAGGCACACACATGAGATTATTGCACAGGCTAGAGGTAGGGCCTCTATATCCACGAGATTTTATCAGATGGAGCTCTCTTTGTTAGCTAGAGTTCTTGTTTTACTTATAGCTTTTAGCTTCTTCATTATTCATTTACAATTGCATCTATTGTTCTTTTCAAATAAGTTTACATCATATACAAGATTATGACTCATGGACTTGTAGGTAATTTTAGCGTCTTGTAAAAGCTAACCTATCATTTCATTTTGTATGTATGCATGTATGTATGTCTCTCCCCCCCCAAAAAAACAAAAACATTTTTATTAACACTCCCCTACTTTTAATAAGTAATGACAAGTTTATAGTTTGATATGTGTTTTTCAAGTGGACATAGTTCTTCATTCCAAGTCATGTATATTAGTGGTTGTGTTTCCATTGGGGCACAACAAGACATTCGATGAGTGATAGCAAGGATACATGGAATTAATGAGTTGAAGAAGTATAGCTATCAATACCCACCTTGATAGATAACTTGGTTTAAAGATATGGAAATCTATTAGATACACGAATTTAAAGATATGAAACTCTATTAGATACAAGTTCCATTTGTGACCCTTGAACTATGATAAATACGCACGTGCGCATGCGCGCGCGCGCACACACACACACACACTCTGTGTGTGTGTGTGTGTGTGTGTATCTTTCTCTCATAATCTATACAAATCAAAGGATAAAAAGATCACCATACACTTTATAGATAGTAACTTTATCCAAATCCATAAATAATAGTGGGTTTTTATATGCATAGACTTGTCAATGGTAACCTTCGTGAACATGTGTGAATAGCAAGTAGCTCTTACATGTATATTCATATCTCAAGCGAGGCATAAACTATGGGACTGGTGCTTGTAATGTAACATGCCTGTTTTCAAGCTCGTTTTTAGCGGTCCATCGGGAAACGAATCTAAGCGTCGTTGCACGGCAGTCCCATGGAATGTTCCGAGGTTTATTGCCTAGGGTTTCCCGAGTCCACCTTGCAATGGAATGTTTGCGGCCGAACCCACAAGGATCGACCTGAAATCTATTCCCGTCGAGGTCTCCTGATAGTAATCTAGCATTAGATTCTGGACATCCTACTTTACGTAGAGATACCCAATCGTAAGCAGACCCATGTCGCACTTGGTTCAAAGAGAATGGAAAACGAGAGGGATGCACCGCTCAACCTTTTTGCCCATAGGGCATAGTCCCATTTCGGTCCCCTAAAACGACATGAATTGGGTTTCAACGTAATATTACCTAAGTATCATATGACTGTAGAACGTTGTGAGAAGCCTTCCAATCTTCTGGGACCATCCTCCCATAGTAGGACGGACCCATCGGGGGTTCTGTCCACTCGCTTCCCTTAGTAGCTTTAGTTTTCTAAATAGGTCCTACCACATTTATGGTGATATTTAAAATCATCTTTCTTAATTAGGCCTTTTAGGGAACGAGGTTCATTTGCGCAATTTATGGCACAGACACGAATATAGAGCAATTTGACAAACAAGTTCAAACAAGTGCCTTAACTTATCTTCAAGTTAATCTTTGCCTCCTGTCCATACAGTAAAAATTATGTATCCCTTTTGTCCAACAGAAGTACCCGGTCTAAATCACATGGCATCATAATTTCCATCCATTATCTAGAATAGGATCTTCCAACACCTCCAGTGTTGGGCTCATGGTAGTCTACAACTCCGTTCCAGACTCGGCAAGGGATGTCTAGAGCTCCACTGACCCCAAGTGACCTAGGAGTGAGATACAACTTTCTGTGGTTGGCCTTTTCACCACTCGACAGAAACATTCCCTTTTGAAATGACCTAGCTCCTTGCAATAGAAACATCATGAAGCTTTTTCACTTGGAGTCACAAGATTCCTGGTTGCCCTTGGTAGGATTTTCTTCATTAAACCAAATTGCCTTAGGATCCTTTTAGTGGATCAAAAGGGTCCTTTATCTTGGAAACTTTGTTCCCAGATTGCCCTTTCCTTAGTTCGGGACTTAGTTTCATGGACAATCGGCTTTGCTTGTAATATTAAAGAATACTTCCAAGCTTTGACATTCTAGAAAGACCCAATCTATATTAGTTGGGAAGAAACGACTTAAGAGGAATTCATTGTAAATTATAACTTTCATACTTGCTAAAGTATCTCTGATCACTTGCAAGTTCTAAGCTCAAAATAGATACAACTTATATTACTTGGGTTAACTATAGGTACAAGGGTAAGGTTTATTCCAATACAAGTTGTATTACATGTTAATAAAGTCCCTAGGATTTCTAATTATGTTGAAGAGGTGTAGTTGGTTCTAAGTCTTCGTCTTCATCAGACTCCTCTATATATCCATAGACTGCACTTGTGTAGCTTCGTTTCCTTGGAGGCTCAATGTCTTCCAGACTTAAGTTAGGGCAGTATGCTTGGATGTGCCCTAGCTCATTGTAGTGGAAACATCGGCGGTTGGGACATCTCCTATGGATGTGCCCTACCTCTCTGCACAAGTAGCATCTCTTGTCTTGATCTCGGGAATCATCTTTGATACAGTTTCCCAATTTAAGTTTTTGGACGATTGGCTTTACTCGAAGTAACGCATCTTGCAAGTCTGTTGGATGCATTGCTTCAAGACAATGGTTTAGAGGAGTGTTCAGGCCATGGAAAAACTTGGATACTTGTTGCGCAATATCCATAGGCGGTGTGTATTTTAGTAGGGTTACAAACTTTGAATGGTAGGCTTCCAAGGCTAATTCCAGCTGCTTGAGTTTGAATAATTCATTCATATTCAAAGTTTGGTAGGTCGACTGAAGGTATTGTTCGCGTACAACATCTTTCAGTTGATCCCAAGTGACAATGGCTGCGGAAATACCTTGATCTTTGCACCATTGCTTCCACCATATCCGAGCCTGGCCAACTAACTTAAGTTTGGCTATCATTGCCTGATTGGAGAAAGCGGTTCTTGAAGTAAAGAAATAATCATCAATTGACTCAATCCATATCTCCACCTTTGTTGTGACATCTATTCCTTCTCCATCAAACTCGGGTACCTTAATTTGCTTGAGAAGAAATTTCTTCTCTTGCATGTTAACATTCGTGGGTGCAGAAGGTGCCTGACAATCAAGCCATACCATTTAGATTATTCTGTTTAGGATATGCCTTTGAACCATACATTAATTACTCTCATATCATTATGAAGTTTCGCTCTGATATCAATTGTAATGTGCCCACCTATCGACTGTCCAAGCACGTTTTTAGTGGTCCATTGGGAAACAAATCTAAGCGTTGCCACTGGAACTCCCATAGAATGTTCTGAGGTTTGTCGCCCAGGGTTTCTTGAGTCCATCTCACAACGAAACGTTTGCAGTCGAACCCACTAGGATCGACATTAAATCTAGGCTCCTAGGGTCAAGGTCTCTTGACAGTAATCTAGCATCGAATTCTGGACATCCTACTTTACGTAGAGACACCCAATCTCAAAAGAAGACCCATGCCAAACTTGGTTCAAAGAGAATGGGAAACAAGAGGGATACGCCGCTCAACCTCTCTGCCCCTAAGGCATAGTCCCATTCCGGTCCCCTAAAACGGCATGAATCAGGTTCCAACCTAATATTGCCTAAGTATCGTATGACTATAGAACCTTGTGAAAAGCCTCCCAGTCTTCTGGGACTGCCCTTTTGTAGGACGGACCCGTCAGGGATTCTGCCCACCCACTTCCCTTGGTAGCTTTAGTTTTCTAATTAGGTTCTAGCACATTTATGGTGACATTTAAAATCGGTTTCCTTAATTCGCCCTTTTCGGGAATGAGCTTCGTTTGCGTAATTTATGGCACAGACACGAATACAGAGCAATTTGATAAACAAGTTCCTTAACTTATCTTCAAGTTAATCTTAGCCTCTTGCCCATACAAAAGAAATTATGTATCCCTTTTTTCCAATAGAAGTACCTGGTCCAAATCACATGGAACCATAATTTCCATCCATTATCTAGAATAGGATCTTCCAACGCCTCCCGACGTTGGGCTCAGGCAGTCTACAACTCCGTTCCGGACTCGGCAAGGGGTGTCCAGAGCTCCATTGATCCCAAGCGACCTAGGAGTGAGACACAACTTTCCGTGGTTGGCCTTTTCACCACTCGACCTTTGGCCCGTGAATCGAGCAGTGCCTCTCGGGGTAATCCGTGGTGTGATCTTGGAGATGATCCACCCGTGCAAATATCATTCCTTAATTAATCCAATTAAGAATCAAGCACAATCAAGGCAATCATCCTAATATCATCTTCCAAGGAAACATTCCTTTATTTTCCATGGCAACTTGTGATTACAGACCCCTACCATGCATTTACCATCAAGCATAAGTACTTAGAATAATCATCCTGATCACATTCCAACAATCAATTTAATGCAAAAAAAGCATTTAGGACGATGTTAGATCAATGAATAAAGCAGTGATATCTTTTTCCAACATTGCGGGAATAATCATGATAACCTTGCCATTGCATATTTGCTCTCCCCCTTGGGATCAAAGAGTGATTATATGTAAAATTTACCTAACACTCCTTTCTTTGGCAAATGCATAATTTAGGGTTTCAAACATTGATCATGGCTAAGTTTTATTATTCACTTTTATTGATCGATAACCCATCCTTCTTCTCAACAAGTACAAAAGCGTCGGTCTTTCCTTCGACTTAGGGTTTCCTAAACCCTAGAGTTCTTGCCTTTGAGGCCTAGAGATGTTTCTGCATCTAGCCCAATTCTCGAATAGGATTGACAAACATAGTCACTCTCGGACGGATCTCAAGGTATTGTGGTTTTAATCCTAATGATTGTATTCGGATATAAGGGTTTGTGCAAACCTCAATGTGTCATATGAGTAAATCTTCGCTTGGTCATCTATGGATACGGAAGCATTTTCTAAAATCCCCTATGAGCTCATTAACTATTGAAAAATAATTCAGTTTACTTGTTAAAAAGAACTCATGCACATGCCAAGCGACATACCCTATGTCTTAATGAATAGTGGAGATGGCAATTAATACCTGGATATTCGGATATGAATTATCCATAATGGACGTTGTATTTGTATTCATTGAAATGCCCTGGCTGGTGGCTCCATTGTCAGTGGATGCAGGATTACATTGACGCGAGTCTCCCTCCGTTTAGGGGCCATACTCTTGGCTTATGAGTCTCTCTCTCCCTCCTCTTCTTCTTCTTCTTTTCCTCTTCTTCTCCTCTCTCTCTCTCTCTCTCTCTCTCTCTCTCTCTCTCTCTCTCCTTCTTTTTCTTCTTCTCCTCTCTCTCTCTCTCTCCCTCTTCTTCTTCTCCTCCTCCTCTTCTTCTCTCCTCTCTCTCTCTCTTCCTCTTCTTCTTCTCCTCTTCTTCTTCTCCTCTCTCTGTCTCTGTCTCTCCCTCTTCTTCTTCTCTTCTTCTTCTCCTCCTCTTCTTCTCCTGTCTCTCTCCCCCTCTTCTTCCCTGTAGTCTCCTGGCCCTCCTCTAAGGCTTCATATATCTTTTCATTACAATTGGGGGGGGGGGTTTATGATGGGGGAGAGAGAGTTAGAGGGAGAGGAAGAAAACATGGAGAGGAGGTGGGATCTTCTCCACGTATCTTGCATGGCGGCAGGAGTAGGCCTGTGGCCTCAGCTTCATGGACATCATCATCGTCCTCATCATCTTCGTGTTCTTTGTCGACTCCTACTTCCCCTCGCCGTCATCCTCTCGTTCTTTCCGCCGCTCGCCGCCCTCCCCTCCCCCCCCTTTGCCATCTGTCGGTGACGGCAGGGGGAGGGGATTTTTTTTTGATTATTTCAATCAAAAGGGGAGGGGGCGCTTAATTCTGCGGGCGGGGACATTACATGTAAGCACTAATGCTACATTTCTCAATGATTTCCATTTAGCATTTTAGCATGGTCATTAAACACTCCTCTTATTAAGTTGCATTGTAAGGCCATGTTAAAACTATTAACACATAGACCATGCTCCTCTCCAATTGTCGTCTTGTTGATTTTTAATTAGTTTTTTAAATCACTTTCAGCCTATTACTCATTTGGTTTAAATATCATTTCATTTACTTTTGCTCTTATTGCCAAACTTGTAAAGGATTAGACAATACTGCTACCTTGTGCAATACCTTCCTATCATGGCCTATGTTGATGTAAAACCTCAAATCTGCAAGTTTGATGTAAGAGATTTTCACCCATAGTAGGTATTAGTGAAATATAAATTGATGGAGAGGGGTTAATGGCCTTCATCAAAGGGACCAAGGCCATTGACCTATCCAATCCTATTGATTTGGAAGATTATGAAAGAGCCCAAGCCATAATAATGTTGGACCTTGATGAATCCTTAATCCACCACATTGATCAACTTGCAACTGCAAAGGAGAAGTGGGATGAGCTTGAGAAATTGAATGGTGCAAGATAAAAGAACTCTAAGAGTTCTTTAGCTTGGAATACAAGCAAGGAGAAGATTTGGAAAATTTTATGTCCCACCATGAAGGGACTGATGGGCCAACTAGCTTCAGTCTAAGCTCTAGTTGCTAAATAAAATGTCATTGCAATACTTTTAAAAGCTCTATGGAAAGTCTTTCTAACTCTTGTAAGTACTCTGACAAATGTACCAAATCCTACACTTAAAGGAGTCATTTAGTCTTGTCTAGATGAGGAGAAAAGAAATCAAAAGGAAGACATAACTAGCTCAACATCTACCTCAACAACTCGTGATCAACTTCTAGTACATACTGTTTCTACTAAATGTTCCTTTTGCAATAAAAAGGGACATATTGTAAGAAACTATTGGAAAAAATATGCCAACAAGATGAAGTGCAACAAATGTAAGCAAAAAGGACATATCATTTAATAAATGTCTTAACTCCCCGGAAGCACCGAATGAATCAGAGGCCAACTATGTCTCCAAAGCTCTTGATGACCGCCTTTTTTATTATTCTTTGTTTCCATATATATCATTGCAGCCTACTTTATAAAGGCATCCTACTAATTGATTGGTGGGGGGGGGGGGGGGGGGGGAGGAGGAGCATTTCCATGCTATGTATTCAGATGCCACCTTGGCATTGAGGGGGAGTGTTAGAAGTATAGTATGAGAATCCTATGTAAGCAAGGTGCTAAGGGAAGGTGAGGTGTAAATGGACTAGAGGATATGGGAAACCCTAACCCTAGCTTCCAATGCCTATATAAATAGTTCTAAGGGTCACTCTTAGAGTAGAAGAGAGTGTACCCGTTGTACTTCATGAGCAATAGAATAAGCAACATCTTCTTCTTGTACTTTGTGAGCTCTCTTCTCCCTCTTGTGCACACTCCTCCATGCTGCAACTTTGATATTTCGACATGCCTTTACCCCCAACATAGTTGTGTAGCTAGCTTATGCCTAGGTAGCTAGTTAGTGATTAAGTTGATAAGGTGCAAGCTGGTGACTACATAGCTAGGTAGGTATTTAGTGACAACTAGCTATGTAGTAATTCTTTCACTACATGGCTAGTGCATGACCAAATATGTAGTTAGCTAGTTAATGACTAAGTAGTTGATTGGTGACTACATAGCTAACATGCTAGTTAGTGAATACATAGCTAGTACACGATATATGGATAGTTGAGAACTAGCTAGGTGGTGGTGTTGCCATCTAGCTAACGCATTAGGATGTAGCAACTCGTATGCCACTACCTAGCTATGTAGTTAGTACACTGTAGTGTATGAGTGAGGCAATAGTATGCAGCTTATGAATAAATTCTTATCTATTTGTGGATGAGTCGAACACGTAATATGTAGGTATCAAGTAATTTTGTAGCTGTTTTATAGCTAGCCAGTATATAGAATAAGTACTGTAATGTTCCCATTGCTTAGTTTATTTATGTGTATACGTACTGCAGAATCCTTATAGGATTTACATGAAGTAGAACTATTTTACTAGAATACTCTCTTTAGTATCTTTTTTAGACGACTTAACTTCCCCTTTAAATAGATCCAAACATATACTGTGACTTATTTTGAAGGGAATAAGTTGTCCACGATAAAAGATGGAGAAAAATGATGCAATTTATGAAAATAGTAATTTTTGCCTATATTTGATGGATTTTTACAATTCTATCCATGCTAGCTTGTCGACCAAATGCATTCCAATCGTTTTGAGTACCTGAACGACTATATTTGGAGTTCATATGACAAAGTTATGATACAAAGAAGTTGTAGACATGCACATGGTAGAAAAAACGAAAATAGTGAAAAAAGCATAAGCTTTAAAGCTAAACGCCTTAAGCTTTTATGAAAAAGCAAAGAAAAAAACACACATGAGAGGGAGTGGAGAAAAACTATAAAAGGGAGGACAAGGAGGGGAGAACGGCCATAAAAAATCACAAGTATGTGTAAGGCTTAAGGTTGAGATTTTATCCTTCTCCTTCTTTGATCTTGCCATCGAATTTTAGAGAGAAGGTTTGAGGATATACTTTAAGCCCCTCGCCTACATCGAAGTTCCAATATCGGAGTTGCTATGGAGATTGGCTTGAGTTGAGCTTAAAGCTTCTCATCTATTTTTGAAGATCAACAACAAATTCTCGTCCTTGCGTCGAGTGACTTCATGAACCCCCACACGAATTCTGTGCAACATCTGACTCCATACCAAGAGAGGGAGACACGAGTAATCTTGACGAGGACAAGACGTTGATTGGGAAAAGGAAGAGATTCTATTCCACGAGACGAAGAGACATCATTCCATTCAACCCTAGGAAGAGGATACACTGAAGATCTCTCATCCTCTTCTACTCTAATCTGAGAAGACAAGACACTGAAGAACTCTACGAATCACATTTTCGTCATGGCCCCAAAGAAAAATAATTCAAAAGTGGAAATCGTGAATGACTCTAATAACGTGGAAGCAATAGTTGGAGTTGCAAGCACGGGAGTCACTAACGGAGTCATGGGCATGGAGAACAACCCTTTACTAATCGTGATACCATATGTTTTTCAAAGAAAAGTTATATTCAAAATCAATAGGAATAAGATAAGAACATCTTATAGGCTAGAAACTATTAGGAGAACTATGAAAACCTAGAACTCAAGAGAAATCATGAGGAATTTTAAGGTTAACCCCATAGAAAAGAAGACTAGTAAATTCAAGAAGAATTTACTAAGAATGAAACCCTGAAGAAACTAGCCAAGAATATAGTTTTAATCTGGAAGCTTTTATAAAATATTTTAAAGACTGGGAATATCTCTAAGTTGAAGAAACAAACTTAGGGCCAAGAAACTTGGTTACAAGAACTGGGAAGTTAGAGACCCCAAAATCTAGATACCCTTAGTTAAATTCCAAGGAGAAGAGTTCATTATGTGAAACTCAAGTGTTGATTGCTACTAGATTAAGCATCACTTGAAAGTTGCATGATTGATAGAAGTCATAACTACTTGAAGACATCATTATTGTTTGTGATTTTTTAGATTAGATCCTGATTGAATTCAGTATTGGAACAGATAAAAATTGAGGAGTCCTATACCTCCCCCAAGGATAGGTGCTGAATCCCCATACCAAGAGGGGATGTTTTTACCGCCATGGAAGCATGGACCCTGGCTCTGATGGTGAGAGGTCTCCCAACAGGGATCGTATTAAATAGGAGGTGGATAGGGTGCCAGGGGGGCTCTGGCTAGTAAATCCCTTACACACCTAGGAACTACTTGGTCCCTGTATGACCCAAGTTCTACTTGGGAAACCTATGAACGCTAGCTATAGGTGGATTTGATCTTGGTGACGTGCAGATACGCCGGATGAGGTAGCACGCAAAATTGTAATTTTTCTCATGTATGGGTGGGAGAACACACATTATGGAACGCAATAAATGAATTTGTTTTATTTTGATTGTATGTCTATGAGTAAATTACGTAAACGAACAACTATGCATAAAGGGATTTTAAATAATAAAGTTGTTTTTATATGTTTTACGTAATGTGGTAGGTAATTAGATAACTAATAACTTTCATAGAGGAAAGCGTGTGGATGGATTCCTGACGAATCCAATCTTATGGTAGGGTGGTCTCGATTAGCGGAGAGATTTTCCCAAAAATAAACATTAGGAAGAAACTCTAGGAATGGCCGATTTGCTGACTTACCTAGGGTTTGGTCTCAGAACCCAAATTGTAAATTATCTTAGGGGAAAGCTACAGTGACTATGCTAGAGCACTGCGAGGGATTTCATAAATCCTTAGTCTGCTAGCGTTGTACTCCATGAACCAAGGGTAATGGTAGTTGCTCCTTCCGAACAAGAAGCCTGTCAAAGGACACCTTCGGATGTGAGCTAGTTGTTGATAGGTGACTATTAGATCAATTAGGAACCTCCGGGTCGGTCCTCCGTGGGTAACGACACGACGCTTCCCACTCGTCATGTAATTAAGGTGGGTACGTTATAAGTACGTAGGACATTCCAAGATAATGAATGGATGCAACACATAATATTTTCCCCTATTCATTTTCTATAAATATCCTTCTTCTTTGGTGAGCCAAAATGAAAATACAAGTTGTTTTACTATAATTTTCTCAGTTAGTTCCTTTAGGTGACAATGCACCAAACATGATTCTTCACCTTCCTTTCTAAGGAGCATGGTTGGAGTTGCATAGAAGTTTCTTTGGTGAGTATTGACTACTTTCAAGGCTCCACAAAGAGTTGGTTGAGGTTCCTAATTGGTTCTACACTTCATCAACTATTAGCATATTTAATCACTTAGCTAAAAACAAAGTATTGAGCTTGGCTTCTTAATTTTTCTTAAACTATTGTAAACATTACCCATGATAGCTTCATTTACCTTAGCTTCATCTTCATCACTTTTATCGTGTAAATGGCTTAGTGATCAATGTCCCCCAAAGTAAGAAAATATTCCTTCAAAACATGGGTATTCATTTTTGCTATAGTTTTGAAAAGAATCTTACTAGTCTATTACAATATTCTTTCATTATTTCTCATGGTCGTCCTCATCATGTTACAACCTTGAGCTCCTTAAAATCCTCTATCTTGTTGTAGCACAATACTCCCTCTTCCTCATAACTTTGTACTCTTGAATGCAAGTGCACTTTTCAAGACCACAAGGGAGACCTTGTAATGCTAAAACAATTCTTATAACATCTTCATCTTTGATATATAAGTGTCTCTATGACAACATAGGCTCATCCACATTAACAAACCAAAGTAGGACTATAGTTTTCACACCTTCACTCCAACATGCTCTCCCCCTTCCCCCCCCTCCCCCCCCCCCCCCCACACACACACACGCACACAATGTGTCTATGTGTGCATGAGAGAGAGTGTGCACACGAGAGAGAGAGACATCTACTGAGGCTTAAAACACCTTTTTTGAGAGAACCATGTACAATGTGCAGTAATCACTAGGTATCGAAGTGTACCATGCAAAACATAAAGTGTAATGCATAGTCCAAAGTAAGTGCAAAAGTGATGTACAATACAATTTTGATGCATAATGATGGGCGACTATATGTACAATGTGTAGTAATCACTAGGTATCAATGTGTACCATGCAAAACATAAAATGTAATGCATAGTCCAAAATAAGTGCAAAAGTGGTGTACACTACAATTTTGATGTAGAGAGAAAAGGGTTGGGTGGATGATGCACTAGATGACTAGCTATGTGTAGTAATCACTAGGTATCAAAGTGTGCCATGCAAATGTAAAATGTAATGCATAGTCCAAAGTAAGTGAAAAAGTGGTGTACAATACAATTTTGATGTAGAGATAAAAGGGTTGCGTGAATGATGAACTAGATGACTAGCTATGTGACTAAATGATGGGCGACTATATGTATCAAGGATTCATCCCATGCAATCAAGATCCATGGGTATAGCATATCATACATTCCTAATAAAAGGGTATATGGATAGCATCTAAACTCATATATCAACACCACTAGGTGTTGGTCATGTAGCTAACAAATCTCCATCATCTCCTATTGGTGTAATCTATGTGTTTGATGTACCTACACCCTTAATTAGCTTGAGGCTTTGATCTCCTTGTTCCTTTCATCACATAATTATTGTGTTTTTCTTATGGCTCTTGATAATGATTATATTTATGTTTAGGTTGAGTTCATCTGTGTCAAACATCATATCCATAAAATACACTCCACATTGTTATCACATATCTAAGTGTTGTCTTTGAATCTTGTTATTAGGCTATTAAACTTTTGATTATTCAAGCAAGTTGATCACAAGTACCCCGAGTATATCTTACTCTCTCTATTCTCTATCATCTTAAATATTTTTCATTGTGTATATTTTATTCGAGTGGCTTGAGATCTCTTCACCATGGCCTAGCCTTGATATTCTAAGGCTTCATTTTGGAGCTTGGAGGATGCCAAATCTTTAGTTTGCTTTGCTTGAGCTCCTTTAAAGCTTCATAGGTACTCTCTAAATCTCTTGAGTTTTTAGTACTTGCTTCAACAGATAATGGTTTTCAGTAATACTTCATCAACTCTTCTTGATGGCTACTTTTTCATGGCTTTGGTCACTCCATCTCTTTGCTACGTGGATGAAATAGTTCTTGCTTCTTCAATGATAATCATTTTGACCTATTGATAGTAGTAAACAATGTAGAGAGGATCACCCCATTATTTGGGAGCATGATCATGATCATGTTCTGTTTTGCTAGATAGATGGCTACTAGATCAACCTTTGACCCGTGAGATTGACTCAAATTGTGGCTCTCTATCAAGGAGCTAGCTTGGAGGGAGTTACCTTCTCTTGCAATATACTAAGGCTATACTAGTGTTGCCTAGCACATGCTTTGCATGTTCAAGGTTTGATATTTTCTTATCCCCTCCACTCCCACACATATATTGCTTTGGTGCATGTCTTGGCATGGAGTGGTGATGTTCCTAGCCTATAGTAGTTGAGTGGCTGTCAAGATTGTGGGAGAGAAGGAAGGAGTCTCACTTGTAGCTTTCTTGCTTGCACAATGGGGGAATACACACAAAGGTGGAGGCTGAAAACAATTTTCCTCTTCTTAGTTGTGTAAGCCAAAAAGAACTCTCATACAAAGAAATAGAAGAACCCTATATATGGGTCTCAAACCAAACTCAACTAACTAAGGTGGCATACTAACTGAGCCACGAACTAGAGTAGATAAGGATAGCTGTCATGTAGCTATTATTCATGGGCGGTGTACCAACCGCATCTGCAAACTGACACGTCGGTGACATAAATGCACAACGGTCACCCTGGCATATCACGAGTGGAGCTCGATATCTCAACACTCCCCCTCGAGCTCAATCCCAATTCTTGCACACCAAGCAGGTCTCTGAACTTGCGCAGCTTCTCTGCGCCCAATGTCTTTGTGAATATGCCAGCTACTTGATCCTCTGTGCTGACATAAACTAGATCAATAAGACCTAGTAAAACCCTCTCTCGCACATAGTGATAATGCACCTCAATGTGCTTTGTTCTAGCATGATAGACTGGGTTATTTGCCAAGTGTATACTACTCATGTTGTCACAATAAATGACAACTAGCCCATCTGTAGGCTGATGCATATCATAAAGTAGCTTATGCAACCAAGCTACCTCACATGCAGCCATTGCTGCGCCCCTGTACTCAGCCTCTATGCTGAATAAGGCAACTGTAGGTTGTTTCTTGTTGCTCCAAGCGACTGCAGCACTCCCAAAAAAGAACACATATCCACTGGTAGATCGTCTATCAGAAATACTACCAGCCCAATCAGCATTAGTGTATCCGTGCAACTGTATCTGAACCCCAGTCTCATAAAGTAGTCCATACTGCAATGTGGACTTCACATACCTGAGTATGCATCTAGCCGCATCCAAATGTGGTTTCCTTGGAGCCTGCATAAACTGACTTACCAATCCAACAGCATAGCTCAAATCTGGCCTGGTAATAGTCATATAAATCAAACTTCCTACTATGCGTCTGTACATAGTAGGGTCTTCCAGAAGCTCACCTGCATCTGCGCTCAGCTTCACATTCTGCTCCAAAGGAACTGAAATAGGCTTACAGCCTGTCATCCCATATTTGGACAGCATGTCCAATCCATACTGCCTCTGCAAGAGCTGTATCCCACTTGGTGATCTAATCACCTCAATGCCCAAGAAATAACACAGCTCTCCTAAATCCTTCATCTCAAACTTCTGCTTCAATAGCATTTTCACATGAAGGATATCCTCATCACTGACACCCGTCATAATCAAGTCATCAACATAAATGACAAGCAACATAATACCTTTCTCTGTTTTTCTCACATAAAGTGAGAAGTCTGCCTTGGAAATCTGAAAGCCAATAGTGACAAGATATTGTCCTATCTTGTCAGACCATGCTCTAGGTGCTTGCTTCAAGCCATACAATGCTTTCTTCAACCTGCAAACAAACTCAGGATGAACAGCATGCACATAACCTGGTGGCTGCTCCATATAGACCTCTTCTTGTAAATCACCATGCAAGAAGGCATTCTTTACATCCATCTGATGTAAAGACCATCCCTTTGATGCAGCCATAGCAATGACTGCTCTTACGGTTGCCATCCTTGCAACCGGACTGAATGTTTCTTCATAGTCAATGCCATATGTTTGTGTATACCCCTTGACTACTAATCTTGCCTTGTATCTGTTTACAGAACCATCTGCATTGTGCTTCACCTTATAAACCCACTTACAGCCAATTGCATTCTTACCTTTAGGCAAAGGTACCAATTCCCATGTAGCATTTGCTTCCAAGGCATCCATTTCTTCATCCATGGCTTTCTCCCATTTTTCTTTTCCCATGGCTTGCTCAAAAGAAGTGGGTTCTGGTTCCTGTATCACTTTGACCATATATGCATAGTGAATGGCTATAAATCCATCATATTTCAGCCTATCCACAGGATACCTAGCTCTGGTAGACCTGCGCAAAGTAGGTTCACTCTCCCAGGTGCTCTCAAAACATCCCTGGTCTTCCTTACTCCAGGTGTAACAATAGAAGGAATACCCAATTCATCATCAATGCTCTGTTTTGAGCCACTGGATTCACCATCCACATAAGAGTGACCTGCATTCACATCAAACATGGGCTGATCAACCTTCTCTTTTTCTTTTCGTGATACCTGCATACCACTATCTGCATTGCTTTGAGAAGATTCTCTTGATCTCAATCTGCCTGTCCATGGCGAAGAATGTGAACCACTGCTAGAGGACGCTCCAGGTCCACTAATATTTTGTGACTGCTGCTGTGAATTCTGTGCAGCATTACCATTTTGTGCATCTACATCATCAATCACATTTACAGGTTTATACCAGCTACTCATCTCATCAAAAACAACATCTCTGCTCACTGTAAACTTACGAGTAGAAGGGTTATAGCATCTATACCCTTTTTGCTGCAGAGAGTAACCAATAAAGATGCACTTCTCAGCTTTTGGATCCAACTTGGATCTCAACTCATCTGGCACATGTACATAGGCAATGCAACCAAAAATTTTCAAATGAGAAATATCTGGTTTCCTACCAGTATACCTCTCCTCTGGAGTCATCCCATGTATTGCTGCAGTGGGAGTCCTGTTCATTATGTAGACTGCTGTAGCAACTGCTTCAGCCCAATAAAAATCTGGCAAGTCTTTTTCATTGAGCATGGCACGAGATACCTCTCCAATATGCCTGTTTTTCCTTTCTGCAATTCCATTTTGTTGTGGGGTATGACTGCATGAATATTGCTGCTTTATGCCATGCTCCTGCAAGAACCTTGCAAACTCATTTGAGAGGTACTCTCCCCCTCCTTCTGACCTTAGGCATTTTATTTGCAGACCTGTTTCTTTTTCAGCCATAGTTTTAAGAGTTTTGAAATGCCCAAAAACTTCACTTTTCTTCTTCATAAAATACACCCAAACTTTTCTGCTATAGTCATCAATAAAAGTGACAAAATAATGACAGCCTCCAAGAGATGCAGCTTTAGTAGTCCACACATCAGAGTGGATTAATTCCAATGGCTTCTTACTCTCTTGAACATGTCTAGGAAATGGTTTCCTTGCCTGTTTTCCAAACTGACAGGCTTCACATACCTTATGCATTTATGGAACCTTGAATTTAGGCAATCCTGCAACAATATTTTGGGCCTGCATTGATTTAAGTCGCTGTACATTAACATTACCAATGCGTTTATGCCAGATATCAATATCTGCAATTACACCGGTCCCATGTGCAAACATTGCTGCACTCAATTCAGGCATGTCTGCATCCAACGTAAACATTCTGCCCTTCTTCTTTCCTTTTGCTATCAAGCGACCTTTATTTTTCATATCCTCAACAAAGCATCCATGAGGATTAAATCTGACCTGCAAGCCCTGCTCAACCATTTGACCAACAGAAACCAGATTCTTGGTGATATTCGGGACATGAAATACATCGGACATGTATTTCTTTTTCCCATCCTGTATAGACAAAGGAATTTTTCCAATCTGCACAATAGGATGTGCAGTTTCATCACCAGTCTCCACAAATCCTGGTTTTTCCATTTTCCTTGCATCCTCCATCCATTCTGCATGATGTGTCATGTGGTTTGATGCACCTGAGTCAACATACCATACATCGTTGCTTTCTTCTGCACTTGTCACACAATTGTTCATGTGCTGCACCATAAACAAATGCTCATTTCTGTCACCACCTTGTCTACTAGAAGATGCATAATTTCCTTGTTGCAATTTTCCATTCATGATGTCATTCTGCTTTTTATAGCAGTCTTTAGCCATATGACCCATTTTACCACAGTAGTAGCATTCAACATTACTGTTTGCATTTTGGCCTCTTTGCCATCCACCACGACCTCTTTGGCTCCCCCTGCCTCTAGAGTTACCACGTCCTCCTCCATAGGACTGGTTTTCTTGAGTTTGCTGCATATTCTGATTTCTACCACGGCCTCCAAATCGGCCTCCTCTACCTCTGCCTCTACCTCTTCCAGCATTTGAGTAGAAGACAGCTTCTTTTGAAGTTTCTCCTGAAGAAGATGCACCACCATTTCTCTGCTCCTCAGAAATTAGAAGAGCAATCAACTCCTCAAAATCAGGAAATCTTTCACGAACTGAAATGGATGTCCGAAACTGTGCATAATCCTTTCCTAGACCATTCAAGGTCACAGAAACTAAATCATCATCTTCCACTGGCGACCCAATGGAAGCAAGTGCATCTGCAATCTTCTTTACCTTCATGTGGTAGTCATTGATGCTCATACTTTCTCTTTGCACATTGTGCAACTCTTGCTTGAGCTGCATTTTCCTGGCTTGCGTATTTGTGCTATACATTTTTGACAAAGTATCCCATGCCTCCTTTGGTGTACTTGCATCTTGAATATGCACAATCATAGAGTCTGAAATACTGATAGACAGCCAGTACATAACTTTCCTGGCTCTCTCATGCCATGCTTTGAATGCCTGCATTTGCTATTGATTGGGAACATCAGGAAGAACTGGTTCTTCTTCATTTCCTGCAACAAATTCCCAATATCCTTTTCCCATAAGGAAATTCGTCATTCTAAACTTCCATGCTTGGAAGTTGTTCTTGTCAAGTTTTTCAGTGACAATCTGTGAAAGAGAGTCAGACGCCATTACAGAACACTGCAAAAAATTCTGTCACTGCAAAGAACACAACTTCAGCCTCACAAGGGTAAATCTGCAAAACTGGCGAAAGTGGTATTTGACCACACAGTCACTTCCTAGTGACGATTTTGCATATACAGGAACCAAGGATGATTCTGTAACTCCCAATGTCTCTGCACACGAGCATATGATGCAATATCTGTGGTAACTTTTCACCGACCTGTAGAACAGTGGTCGCACAGGATAAAACTGGGCCTTTTCCTGAGTGCGTGCAGAAAACTTCCGCCTCCAAAACAGGCCCCGAAATGGCCTCAAATAAAAAAAACAGGGTCGCCAATAGCTAAAGCCCTTTCCCGCAGCATATACTGCCCTCTTGCTTCACCGCGAAGGGCGTCTCAACCTGAGACAATGCACTCTTGCAATTTCCAGCTGTGCTACCTGCAGAGATCTACTCCCAAAACAGAAAATGAAAGCAATACTGCTCCTCTTACCAGAACACTGCGAGCTTGGCTTGCTTTCTTGAGCTCCTTACCATGAACAAGGCTCTGATACCATGTCAAGATTATGGGAGAGAAGGAAGGAGTCTCACTTGTAGCTTTCTTGCTTGCACAATGGGGGAATACACACAACGGTGGAGGCTGAAAACAGTTTTCCTCTTCTTAGTTGTGTAAGCCAAAAAGAACTCTCATACAAAGAAATAGAAGAACCCTATATATGGCTCTCAAACCAAACTCAACTAACTAAGGTGGCATACTAACTGAGCCACGAACTAGAGTAGATAAGGATAGCTGTCATGTAGCTATTATTCATGGGCGGTGTACCAACCGCATCTGCAAACTGACACGTCGGTGACATAAATGCACAACGGTCACCCTGGCATATCACGAGTGGAGCTCGATATCTCAACAGTGGCCCTACTCAAATATCCCTAGGTCACAAAGTAGGTCACAAAGTAATGATTGTGAGAAGGTACGAGAAAGACATCTTAATACTTGCCATACATATAAAGGATGTGGTGGATGCAAATAAAGGCTGTCTACATGCATGAATATAGTCTAGAGGTTCAAATCCTCAAGCCAATTCAACTTTCATGTCCATAGTGGGAGATTTGGAAAATGAGCATTGTTTACTCCTAATCTATTCTCACATGGTGGCACCTCAGAATTTTAGGTGAAGATAGGGTAGGGAATCCATCATCACAATGTGCTTTTGGTATGACTATTTGTGATAGAAAAAAAAAGCCAGCTTTTCCACTTTTTGTGATCCAGGTTTTAAGTACAATTGACATCAACTTGATGCTTCATCATTAGATGTCTATAGGATTGGAGTCATGACCTAGAGCTAGAGTCTTCAAGTATTTCAAATCATGCGTTTGGGTACTTCTACCATCAATCATAACTATTTTATGTACTACACTAGCATAAGTTCCTAATGGTTTACATGGTACATCTCGTTCATGTTATGGATTCCATTTCCAATCCACTCATTCTTTGAGTTGCTCTAATATTCTCTATTTCACTATTTGTTCTACTCAATGTTCAGTAATTAGGATCATCTATTTTTTATGCTCTTTCTTACAATTTGATTATATGTTTTGCTCAAGAAGCATGGTCACAAGGATGTAAGGGATGATGATGTGGCTATTTATGCAAATAGAAATTCATTTGATGATTACATAATTACTTAGATTGTTGGATGTAAGAATCATTTGCTATTTACAAATTTGCAAATGTGATTACTATTTACAAGTCTATACACATAAGAATTAGTTGTCATTCATGAACTTAGCCATTTGATATATGCAAATATGTGGATAAGGTTACTATTTGTAAGTATACTTATAAAAATTGACTACTATTAGCCTTGTAGTCACATAATAACTTCTTATTGGTTGTGCTTTTACATAATCGGCCACTATTAGCATCGTGTCCAAATACTAATTTATTATTGGTTGTGCTTTTATATAATCACGGACTTAATGATGTCCACCACATGTGTCTAGCCTTGAGATCAGGCTTCCAAATTTGCAATAAACTCCAGAGAAGATTAATTAGTCATTAGAATCAATGTTAGTGATTTCTAGGATGATTAAACTTGAAATAAGAAGCTTGAAGCTTTCTGGTTATGGTTGCCAACCAAACCCACAATTAGGGTTTCACTGTTTGTGTGAGGTGCCCACCAGTCTCAATCCATGGCACACCTTTTAGTAGTCCATCAGTAGGTTTTCCAAAAATGATGTCACCCAGCGCTCCCTTTGAACATCACGGGGTTTGTTACTTAGGCCCTATTGAGTCTACTATGCAACAAGAGAGTTCTAGCCAAACCCACTAGGATCGACTTGAATTTTCGGGTTCCTAAAATCAGATGGGTCTCCTAGCGGCTAGCTAGCATTAGTAATTTCAAGTTTCCACTTTTACAGGATTACTCGATCTGAAGAGGACTTACCATTGCACTTGGTTCAAAGAGAATGGGAGATGGGGGGAGTGTGGTACATCAACCCTCCTGCCCATAAGGCAAAATCCCATTCCGTCCCCCTAAAAAAATGCAAATCGGTTCTACCAAATGACTAGTTGGTCAATTTATCGTCTTTCTATTTCTATTGCCAATTTAGAAAATCTCCTAGCTAACTGGGACCACCTTACCATTGGATGGACCTGTCGGGGTTATGCCCACCTGCTTTCCTTTGATGATGGGATCATCTTTAGTTTTTTAATTACCTACAACACATTTATTGGAACATATACAACCAACTTCCTTAATTAGTCTATTAAATCACATGTTCCTTCACGTAATTTATCTCACAGACACACACACAACTCAAACAGTCCTTGAATAAAGCAAACTTCTTTATTATATTGGAAGCTTATTACATTTTCCATCTTTTCAACCTTGCGGAAGATACATAGAATTCCACGAGGGTATTCTACCCACACCAAGATTCCACCCTTATAACTAGTATTTAGGGTTCCAGGATCCCATCCTGGGTCACGAAGGGGCTTGTCAAATTCTAGGAACAATGCAGGATTTATAGCCAGAGCCCCCTCTGGAACCTACATTTCCTACTGCCCGAGACTATCCCTACTGAGATTGACCTTTCACTAACGGAGTCGGTCTAAGCCTCTTGAAGCGATAACCACAACCTTGTAGGGTCTCGCTGCTAGCTTGAGGGTAGTCTAGCTCGATTCTTCCTTTTATTCTTTTTGTCAATAATTTCAATTAAAGATCTAGATTCTAGCAAACACAAACAATCCTTTCAAATGTATATCAAATGATGCAATGACAATCACACCATCATGCAATTCACAAGTTCACATAGCCAAGGTAGAACTTATCCTAAGGTAATCTTACATTCTGATGAGGATTCTTCTCCCCATAAAGAAGTATTGAGTACATCTCTTACAACATGTTAAAAAAGGCATGAATTTTCCATTCGAGCTATCTTGCCCAATATAAGCAAAATTCCTTAAAGAAATATATTGTGCCAATAACTCAACGAGATGACTTATAGGACTCTTACAGTTTTAATAACAAGCGTTAGTCAACACTTAACCTTGTCGCATTTGACCATAACTATATCGAATGAGCATAAGGACATATGTACAATAACCTTCGGCAATTATTTCTAACATGATTCTACGATTTAGAATCTCAATTAATCTAGCTGCAATTCATAAATATTAATTGTTTATGCTTGTACTAGTATGCTTTCTAGATGAGTTATCAATTTGTGTAAGTGAAAAATAAGAAAGATAATAATTTTATGTAATTATTTTATATAGCGAAATAATAATCTAGTAATGAATAACCTAGTTTGGCAGCATGATGAAATTGGGAAATTTTTCTTTACTCACGCTTGCATTAGCCACACCCAATGTTCCATTGGTAGTGGCAATGGCAACCTTAGGCACTCCCGTATCTTTGGCAATACTCGTTGCTTGAGTAGTTGCGGTGGTTCCCATGGTCTTTCCACTTCGTCTCTTTGGAGCCATCGTCCACGAGTGGTTCGAGAGATAGAAAGGCGGAATAGATTCGAGATGAGAGAGCATAAGAGAAGGTGGCTTAGTTGAAGACCGAGAGAGGGGAATTGAGCTAACTCCCTCCCTCTCCCTCTCCCTCTCTCTCTCTCTCTCTCTCTCAAGCTCCTTCTTGCAACCTCTTGGAGGGGTATCCTTCTATCTCTCTCTCTCTCTACCTCTCTCTCATAGCCTCTCGGGGTGTCCTTGTGTACCTCTAACTACTCCCCATGCCTCTTATTTATAGTGAATTAGAGAAGAAGGGTTGTGGCTGTAACATGCCAGCCTGTCGACTGTAACGTGCCTATCTATCGACTGTCCAAGCACATTTTAGTGGTCCATTGAGAAACGAATCTAAGCGTCACCACCCGAAACTCCTAAGGAATGTTCCGGGGTTTGTCGCCTAGGGTTTCTCAAGTCCGCCTCGCAACGGAATGTTCACGGCCAAACCCACTAGGATTGACCTGAAATCTGGGTTCCTAGGGCCAAGGTCTCCTAACAACATTCTAGCGTTGGGTTTTGGACATCCTACTTTATGCAGAGATACCCAATACGAAGTAGATCCATACCGTACTTGGTTCAAAGATAATGGAAACGAGAGAGATACGCTGCTTAACTTCTCTACCAATAGGGCATAGTCCCATTCCGGTCCCCTAAAACAGCATGAATCGGGTTCTAACTTAACAATACCTAAAGTCGAATGGCGATAAATCCTTGTGAGAAGCTTCCCAGTTCTTTGGGACCACCTTGCTGCCATAGGATGGACCCGTCGGGGATTCCGTCCACCCGCTTCCCTTGATAGCTTTATTTTTTAAATTAGATCCTACCACATTTATGTGCGACATTTAAAATCAGCTTCATTAATTAAGCCTTTTAGGGCACACAGTTCATTCTCGTAATTTACAACACAGACACAAAAACAAAACAACTAGACTTTTGACAAACAAGTTCCTTAACTTATCTTCAAGTTAATCTTTGTCTCCTGCCCATACAGAAGAATTATGTATCTTTTCTGTCCAATAGAAGTACCTGGTCTAAATCACATGGTACCAAAATTTCCATCCTTTATCTAGAATAGGATCTTCCAACGCCCTAGACGTTGGGCTCATGACAGTCTACAATTCCGTTCCGGTCAAGGAAAGGGGTGTCCATAGCTCCACTGATCCCAAGTAACCTAGGAGTGAGACACACAACTTCTGTGGTTTGCCTTTTCACCACTCGACCTTCGGCCCATTGTCGTAGTGTGTAAGGTTGAAGATCACCACAGGGGTTTGGCAAGAGAAGAATGTATGGGGGTTCAAGAGCTTAGACTCCAAATATGGTAGAGATAAGAGAAGAGTTGAAGATTTCAAGCCAAGTTCTTGAAGATAAGTGGCAGCACGGTGAAGGTAGATTCAAGGAGAGGATTAGACGGAAGAGAATGGGTTCAAAGAGATTGAAGATGCAGAAGAATACTTCCAAAAAGAAGTAGAAAATATAGAAGAATACTAACAGAGATGAAGCTTGTTAGTTTCTTTCACCATTATGAGAAAATATAACTCTAATAGACAAAAACGTGTACAAAATAGTACATTCCTCTATGCTGCTCAGATCCCCAGTCTAATCCTTCAAATGGCTCCAAAAGGGGGGTTAAATACCAGGACACCTAGCCAGAATCCTGCCAGATCACTCCTTCATCTCCCACTTTCGGAGTGTTGTTCACTGCTTGAAAACAGTGATCACGCGTCGCGTGATTTCGCTAATCTATCTTTTTACATAAAATCCTCTCAAATTAGCTGAAAGCTACATGGTTTCTTTTGCATGTCATCCTAATCTAGAAGTTGTCTATAGTTTTGTAGATTTTTTTATAAGAGATAATATCTAGAATATTAAAAATGGACTAAAATCTAATATTTTTGAACCATGGACACTAACATTAATGTCTAAAATAGCATTGGCTCTCTAAATCTAAAAGGAAGCCATACTCTAGATTTTTTTACACGGTGTGTGCGTACGGCACGACATCCACCCCCTCCTAACCTGCACATCCTCTAGCATGTGCCAAAGTCTTATGGATTTGCAGTGTCGGAAGAAGTATCTTCTGCTATGTCACTGTCTTCATCTTCTTCCTCTATGTCTTCATGCTCTTGAATTATATTCAAGTCTTCTAGCTCATATGTTGAACTTTCTCTTCGTTTGAAGAGCTTGATTCTTTTTCCAACTATGGGTACCTTCATGCTTGTTCCATCCAATTCAGCCAATGAATATGTGGCATTGTCATGAACAATCTTTGCCACATATGAGCCAAACCAACGCTTCACCATCTTCCTAGAAGCACAGTATTGATTGTCTAAGCTACTATCATAGACAAGCACCCAATCATTTTCTTGAATTGCTCTTGGCCGAAGTCGATGTTGCTTATCAAATCTTCTTTTCTTCTTTAGTCTTATTGTCTTTAGCTTCTCAATACATGCTTGAACATCTTCAAGCCTTCTTTCTAGCTACCATATACGCAAAGTCAGCAACTCTTCTCTACTGATGCCTTCCTCCCAAGGTAGAAGACTCCATGTGAGAATAGATTTTTCAATTGGCATAATTGGTTGTTGTCCATGCATAAGTTCAACTGGCATATAGCCAGTCATTGAACTGTGAGTAGTCCGGTCAGCCCATAATGCAAAAGGTAGCATTTTAGGCCATTCTTTGATTTTTCCTCTACAAGACTTTGCTAGAGCTTTGAGAATAGGTTCATGACCTCTCTCACTCTTTCCATTGCCTTCAAGGTTGTAGGCTGATGTTAAAGCCAACTTAATACCCAATTGATCAAAGAAGTTGCGTGCCTCATTAGCATCCAACTCTCCTCTATGTGCAGTTACTTTACCCACATAACCATATCTACAAAACACTTCTTCAAGCAAAAAACGACAAACAGCTTGAGTGGATTTGGTTGTTAAGGCTTTGCCTTCAACTTGATTGGTTAGATCCTCTCTTGCAAGCACTAAATAC
Source organism: Lygodium microphyllum (assembly GCF_053477565.2). Lineage (NCBI taxonomy): Eukaryota > Viridiplantae > Streptophyta > Polypodiopsida > Schizaeales > Lygodiaceae > Lygodium > Lygodium microphyllum. The sequence goes on along the minus strand of NC_141148.1, from coordinate 144,804,499 downwards.
CACATATTCCATATTCCTATAGGCATGGTTACAAGATCAATAACCCATCTATAATGTATAGACAAGGGATAAGTCAGTTGTAACCCATCTCGATGCTTAACCATAGAATACATTTGACACACATAAGAGGTTTTAAAAAAAAGTGCTATGTCCCGATACATGTTTTTCCACCAATATTTATCTTTGACTTTACTAAAGATTCCCCATATGCCTTTATGGCGCTAGCCCACATGCTTTCATGAAATTCCTTCATTACCTCTTGTTGCAATCTTTTGTTACCTAAAACTCGGACAGGCACTCCTTTCTTATTCTTTGAGTGCTTTCGTAGATATCCTTCTTGAAGAAAAAAGCCATAAGCTTTCCTCTTGATATGCTTGAATCCCTCATTAGTCCAAGTCTCCTTCTTCTTCATTGTGCTCAAATATTGGCCGATCTTCAGCCAATCTTCTTCATAATCTTCTTCAAGGAAATGAACTAGAACTTGAGCAATGCAATGAGCATGCTGGCTTCTAGTTGACCATCCTATTGTTTTCAGATTTGGACCAGTATATGCAGTAACTGAAAAGGTAGTTTTAGCAGCCATGGAATGAAATTCAGCAAGTATAGATTCTTCAGCTTCATCTTCTTCCATCAACTCTTCTTCATTGTTATATCTTGCACGTGATAGCATGTCAACAACTGGATTCGCCTTTCTTGCAATATGCTTTAATTCAGGGTTGAGATATATAATGCAATCCATCTTAGCATAGCAATGTTAGGTGTAGAGCAGTTGACAATCATGCCCAAGAGTGGAAGACAATCAGTTTCTACCACTATGAAAGCACCTATAAAGTATTCACGATCACACTTTAATGCTGTTACAACTCTCCAAAATTTCCTTTTTACTTGTGCATACCTTCTTTGACGTTCATTGAGAACTTTTGCTCCAAAACGAATTACATACCTATTATCTTCTAGATCCTCTTGGCCAACAGCCCATCCTATCCCAATGGGACTTGTATCCACAGTAAGGATGATGGGTTGACCATTTGAATAATCAGCCCTTTGGAGAGTGGGGGCTAAAATTAACAGCTTTTTTAATTTACGCATAGTGAGAGTATGCTCATTACCCCAAGAGAATCTTTCGTCTTTTCTTAATAATTGATAAATATTTTCGGCTACATGAGCAAAATGTGGTATCCATATGAGATAGAATACACATGCGCCAAGAAATCTTCTCACCTCTGAAACATTTGCACATTTTTCTTGCATTCTGCTGATGTCATCTATCTTGATTGGAGAAGGTTTGCGTCCATAGGGGCCACATAGATGACCGATCACTAAGACTTCTTCTACTCCAAAAATCGACTTAGCTTCAAAAACGGTAAGATGTACTTCTTCTAGCCTTGTCAAAATCCTATCACAATCATGAATATGGTTAACTACAAATGTCATGCAGCCATCTTCATCAAGCTCCTCATTCTTTTCATTGACTTCATATCCCTTGATAGGTACATCATCAAGAAATGGAAGAGTAAGTTGTGGAATAAAGTCCCTTAAGACTTTGTGCATGTCATTCATCATATGGGCTACGGAGTTTGTTGCATCTTGTGGTAGAGTGCACATGTGGACTAATCCAAGAGGTGTCTTCATTGTGGTAATGTCTTGGCTTTCTAATGAAAGCTGAAATTGGTCATATCTTGAATATAGGTCGCCCATAGAATAAACTGCTCTACCTACAAAAGCTTCAGCAAACTCCTCAACAATTGGACCTGAACCAACATTTCGGATTGTGATACGATTAACATGCTGTAGATCTTGAATGAATCGTAAAGATCCATTTTTCTTAGACATGGTAAACCATCGATTTGAGTAGGGCGTTGAAGAATGTTCTAAAATCTTCATTCTGATCTTTTCATTTAGAAGTTCCAATAATTTGGGCAAATGCGCCCTTGGAACAGGAATAGGCTTGAGATTCCAAGGCACATGTGGTGGGACCGTAAAGATGACCATAGGAGCGGATCCACACAACCTATTTCACCTGGTTGAAATGCAAAAGCTTTTCCATGTTTCATTAGCATTTGCATAAAAGAGTGTTTTTCAGCCGGCGAAAGGAAAGCATTTTCACCTATTTTGAGCTCTTTTATACTTTTAGATGTGAACTTGTGACCAATGTTGGAAGGATCACGAAGGCTTGGCTGATTTGATGCCCTATTAGCCAGCCCTTCACTTTCAGGAGACAGTGGGACTGCCACAGGTTTGACTTTCTTATCCACCGTCTCGTATTTTGTCTCCACTTGTGCTTCAACCTTGTTGAGTAAACCAATGTCTTTCTGCTCAACAAATTCTTGAATTGTTTGATAAAAATTCAATGTACATACTTCTATGGAATGATTTTTTGCCTGATTTTCTATATGAGTAGCTGCATATATTTCAGTCAATGTGTCACTAGTAATCAATCCAAAAAAATTGCCCGAAATATCTTCATTTTCAGCCATCATGTCATATTAAGTTTTTAGCTCCCTTTTTACATGACATAAATATTTTCTTTCAGCCTTAGTCATGGTCGGAAGAGACTTATAACAGCCCATACTATTGGCTGTACATACATACAAATTTTCGAGAGACACAATTTTAGTAGCATAAGGAGGTTCAATTTTTTTACATGACGCACTACCATAGCCTCCTTTTATAGTAGTGCAGCATGAAAACCCTTGAATTCTCGGTGGGCATTAGGAGGCACAAGATAATCACTTAGTCGATCTCTGTTTCAATGATGGTTAACACACACAGTAAGAAATTGGACAACTCGTTTATTATCCTTGCTTCCGATTCGAGCATAGGAAGAACCATCATCAAGAGCTTTTGTTTCCAAGTAGGCTTCAGAAATGTAAGGTTGCCCAAGAATGATAGGGTAACTACAAGAGTCTTGAACAAAAAAGTGAAAATTGTCTTTTATGTCTCCAATAGTTACTTGCACATTAGGACATGCAGCATATAACTCTCCAAAAGAGTTGTTTGCAGCTCTCATTTGCCATCTTGGATCAGCATCTATGGGCCATCTACTACTTTCATAGAGACTCCTTGCCATGACGTTTATCTCCGAGCCATGGTCTAAGAGTGCAATACATGGTGTTTCTTTTTATCCAATTTTGACAACTGTCTCCGTTGTTGCTCTTGCCCAATGCGTATGGGAGTAGTGACTACTTGGAATGAACCGAGCCTCTTCCTCCTCATGCATGTGCTGTAGACGGCTTTCTTTATGAGAGGTGGGCTGCCCAACAGGTTTGGACTAGCCGACCATTACATTTTCAGCTTTCACTTCTTTAATTTTTGCATTCATGTTTTCTTTATCTTCAGCTTCAATTGCTGCAATTAATTCTTTAACTACTTCAAGATGTATTCCTTGTGAAGTCAGCTTCTTTTTATCCTGCACAAAAACTCGAAGAACTTGCAAAGAAGCATGCACTGTTTCTTCAGCTTTATCACCAACATATTGTATTTTCCAGTTGATTACATTAATAATTACATCATGGAATTCACGTTTGGCAATTCCAAGAATTTTGCCTAAGGTGAATTCAATTTTACTTCCTAGAATTCGTTCTTCTAGGACTTGTTTGAGATCGGTTGTAAATTCTATGTTAGACTACAATTTATAGCCTGGCTGCTTGCCTTTCTTCTTTCCTTCGGTCTTCTTTGATTGTGGCGCATTTTCCATCTCTTGATTTGGGGTTATATTTTCAGCAAGCTTTGGTTGTTCATGAAAGGGAGCGACGGATCGAAGGTTGGAGTCGAGAGCTATGGCGAGAGAGCAAGAGCAAGAAAGGAAGAGACTAGAAATGGGAACTCCAACAGTCACAATGTGTGACTGGGCCTTCCTTTATTCAAACTGTCACTAAAAGAATAAAGAATAAAGTGATGGTGACGGGCGCCTGCCACCTGCGGTGTGCAATGGCAGTAATTATCAGTGTAGTAATACATGAGTGGCTAGGCAGAGGCACCTTTACCCCCAACAACCTCCCACTTAAAGGCGAATCTGCCCCAGTTTGAGGAGTGAAAAGAAAAAGAAAAAGACAGTACAACATGTACACATGTACAATAGGATGAGGAAAGACGTCATCTCATCCCACGCCCATCAACCTCCTGAGGAAGGCAAAGCGCGAGAGGCTTTTTGTGAGCAAATTTGCAGGATTCTAATCAGTCGAGATCTTGACAAGATCAATAGACTTGTCCTCTCAACGACCCCACGTATGAAGTGATACCTCACCTCAATGTGTTTCATCTTCGCATGTAAGACCAGATTCTTGGCTAATTGAATAGCACTCATAGAATTCGAATGCAATGTAGGGATAGCATTAATGCCAAGGTCCGCAACCAAACGACCCAACCAAATGGCCTCCTTGCAAGCCTCAGTGGCTGCAACATACTCAGCCTCTATAGTAGAAAGAGCCGTGCATTTCTATACCCTAGACATCCAAGAAATAGCACCTCCAGCATAGGTGAATACATAGCCGGAAGTGGACTTCCTACTATCTGCATGTCCTGCATAATCAGAGTCAGTGTACCCCACGACTCTTATATCCTGGCTGCCATAGCATAGGCACATATCTACAGTGCCCTTCAGGTACCTCACGATATCCTTCACGACATCCCAATGCTTTTTGCCAGGTGTAGCCATATAGCATGCCACAACACCAAAATTGCGAAGGCAATATCTGGACGAGTGGCTATCATGGCATACATAAGACTGCCCACTGCGGATGCATAGGGAATCTTGGCCATCTCGGCCCTCTGCTCATCTGTCTGTGGACAATCAGCCTGTGATACCTTCACATAAGAAGGCAATGGATAGCCAATAGGCTTTATGTCCTCCATGCGGAAGCGCTCAAGGGCTTTATGAATGTACTCCCTCTGTGACAAGTAGAGGAGTCCCTAATGCTTGTCGCCTGTAATGCGCATACCAAGTATATGAGCGGCTTGTCCCATATCTTTCATCTCAAAGCTCTTCTTGAGCTGAGCCTTAAGAGCATCTAGCTCATCATGAGCTTTCCCTACTATCAACATATCATCCATATAGAGTACCAAAATCAATAAAGAACTATCACGGGCTTTGTTCTGTAAAGACACGGATCCATAGCACTCCGGCTGTAGCCCTGTGACTGCATAAAGGCATCAAACTTATGATACCACTCCCTAGGTGCTTACTTCAAGCCATAAAGGCTTTTCTTCAATTTGCACACTAGGTGCTGTCTGCCAGGTTCTGCAAAGCCCTTTGGCTGCTCCACATAAATCTCATCATGCAAGTCCCCATGTAAGGAATCCATCTTGACATCCATCTGGTATAAATCCAAGTCAAGCTGAGCAACCAAAGCCAAGACTAAGCGTAGGGTGGGCATCTTAACCACAGGAGAAAAGATATCATCAAAGTCCACACCGTGCTCCTGCTTAAAACCCTTTGCTACCAATTTAGCCTTGTATGCTGGCTTGGGGTGTCCAGGGGTACTTTTTAGCTTGTACACCCACTTGCATGGCAAAGCCTTCTTGCTCGTAGGCAAGGAAACCAAATCCCAAGTGTCATTCTTATGTAGGGAGTCTATCTCAGACTGCATAGCCCTCTCGCAGGAGTAACTCTCACCCTTGCGCATAGCCTCATCATAAGTGAAAGGCTCTCCTGCATCTGTAACCAAGACATAATGCGTCGAGGATTGAAATCTATCAGGTGGACGTCTGTCTCTAGTAGACCATCTCACGGCAGGCTCTGTTGCCTACCCAGCTGCCTGTCCAATGCCCTGACCATGAGCATATGCCGCAACTATAGGCTGTCCAACTGGCTGTGTGGGAGCTCTCGGCTCCTCCTGAAATATGACCCTGCAGATCTCAACAACTCTCTCATGGTGCCTATGCATCTTGTCTTCATGGAAGACTACATCATGACCGCGGATGACTTTCCGCCCCTTGCGGATCCCAGAGACGGTAACCCATCTCGCCTGCATCCCCATAACCAAGGAAAATGCATTTGATACTCTTGGGATCTAGCTTACTTCTCTTGTCCCTGGGCACATGGCAAAATGTCTCACATCCAAAGACACGAAGATGCGCATAAGAGGGAGGTTTTCCAGTCCATACCTCCTTTGCAACCTGGAAATCCAAACCACTAGAGGGTGATCTTTTTATGACATGCACAGCTGTACTAACTGCCTCAGCCAAAAAGCTCTATGGTAGGCCTGCATGGCTAAGCATACTGCGTACACGCTCCTGGATGGTTCTATTCATCCGCTCAGCCAAACCATTCTGGGGGGGTGTAGGGGGCAGTCAATTGCTCAAAAGCACATGAGACATACTCACCCCCATTATCTGTCCTTAGGCATTTTAGCCTTTACCCAGACTTGTTCTCAACCAATGCAAGCCATATTTGAAACACAACCAAGACATCAGATTTCAGCTTAATGGGATAAGCCCAAATATTCCGTGAAAAATTATCTATGAACGTAACAAAATACTTGGCACCACCCATAGACTGACAAGGCATAGGCCACAGACATCCGAATGTACCAATGCCAAGGGCTCACTCATGCGTGGCCTACCAGACTGACAAGGCATGGGCCACAGACATCCAAATGCACCAATGCCAAGGGCTCACTCATGCGTGGCCTACCAGACTTCTTATGCATAGACCTAGTCTGCCTGCCATAAAGACAATGCTCGCATGAATTAAAACATGCATAATCAAGGGGTGGTAAGTACTGCAAACCAGAAAGCATTTTCATTCCCTTCAAAGACATATGGCCCAAACGGGCATGCCAAAGAGATACATGTGGGATAGAACCCACAGACAAAACATGATCAAGGGAAGAAGCTGATACAATCAAGGGGTAGAGACTGCTAGCCTTGGCACCTCTCACAATCACAAGTCTGCCACGAGTGATTTTCCATGTAGAGTCTCCAAAATATACATGATATCCTGTGTCATCAAGCTGTCCAACTGACATGAGACTGTGTGTCAAAGCAGGTACATGATGTACATCCTGCATAACAAAACTGCTGCCAGAAGGAAATTGCAGCCTAACATCACCAATGCCCACAATATCAAGAGGGCTGTCATCACCCAAGCGCACAGAACTCGAAACAGTACGGTATGAATGAAAGCACTCTCGACAAGGTGTCACATGAAAGGACGCACCTGAGTCCAAGAGCCAACACTGTGCATACATAGAGTGTATCTCTGTCATCTACGAAGCACTAGAAGAAGCTGTTAGGATATAATCATCATCATTAGCATCCTTAGGCTGGATAACATTGATCTCTTCAATTTTAACACTGGACTTTGCAGGTACTATGCTGCGATCAGAAGACTTATCCTGCACTTTGTGTCTTTCCCCTTATCTTTGCATCTTTCATTGCGCAATTCATGGCATTGAGGCCTAATATAGCCCTTTTTCCCACAATGGTGACAAGTAACATTTGCATTCCTGCCACAGGATTTGCTACGTGACTTCCCACGAGACTTGGACCAAGATTTCTAAGAATCCTGTCCACGGCCACTACCACTGCCATGCTTTCCATATCCATCATTCCTACCTCTAACTGTCATAGCATGAGACACACGAGAGACATCCAAATTCTTACGGTTAACCTCTTCCTGCAGAAGAGCACTCTCAACATTAGAAAATTTCAAGGTAGTAGTAGAGGCACATAATGCAGTGCAGAATACATCCCATGACTCATTAAGAGTACCAAGCAAGAAAAGAGGAGTGACATCCTTTACAAAAGCGATGTCCTGCGAAGTCAAGTTCTTGAGTATAGCATGGAACTGACTCAAATGAGTAGACATAGTCACATTCTCCTTCATGCGTAGATCCATAAGCTGCTTCAGCCAATACATGTGACTCGCTGGACTTTTCTTGTGATAGAGATTTTTTATCTTATCCCACAACTGCCATGCACTCTGTTCTTCCTCAAAGACATTATAGTGAACCTGTTCTGTGAGAGATAATACAATAGTGGACTTGCATAACTCATCAAGCTCAAAGCCATTCCTCATCTAGCTCTTCCAATAGGAGTAATTCGTACCACCAAGCTTAGTGATGTTGAAAATAGCATGATCAGTGGATGAACTCGCCATAATGCAGGATGGAAGACTATAGACAGTTCAAAACTGCTTGTTGTTTACTGCAGAAAATGACCAAAAAATCACCAAAATCGAGGTAAAATGGTGAGGAAAGTGGAACCAATGCTGCTGCCCACCAAGTGCTAGTGAAAGTACATCATGTCAGAGTGTTTCAACATGAAAAATCCATGTCAGTCCATACATATATGCTTGCTGTAATAAATTTCAGATTTCAGTAAAAGAGAGCTAACAATGTCAAAATTGGATCCTAAGACAATCAGATACTGCCAAGACCAAAGCCGGCATCATGCGGGCATAGCATAAGCATATGACGGTCGATAAGCATGAATCCAACACCCAAGTATGTCATACAAACATCTGCCAGTGAGTAGGCACACCCCCCAGTCAACGGGGCAAAGTGTTATTGCCACTGCCAAAACTTGACACAAGTAGGTGTCAGTTCACAAAGATACGGATCCAAAACTAAGACTTAGCTAATAAGCATACAGTGAACCAAGACATATGATGTATCATCCCAAAGGGTAAGAAGTCCCAAAGTCTCAAGTGTCTGTAATTGCTCAATAGCATGTAACAGCTCAATGCATAAAAGTACTGCCTGCTCAATGTCTGATAAGCATTCAAGAATGCTCCCACCGGCACAAAAGCCGTATGTACAAGCTCAAGAGATCAAGACAAGGCAAGACACAGTGCCAATAACATAAGTCCAAGACAATACATCAATAGTACATCCTGAACATGTAGGCGGTAGAGCATCCGTATGTAGCATCCGTAAGCATGTAAGACATCAAATACATCCCAATCCAAACTCCCACAAGCCAAGTAACATCCAAGATTACTCTAGATGATCCAAAATGTATCCAAGGTGGAGCTTCAATGAGCACTCAAGCTCAACATATGCATAGGGTAATCAACCGTGACATGAGTATCAAGTTGTAGGCAATGGGTATGCATAACCCAAGAAGCATCATTGCCAAAGCATATACCACTGTCAAGCATGAACCATGTCAATGAGTGCGTAATTTCAAAGCTCTTCCAAAAGCATCCGGAATGAAATCCAAGGTCGAAGTCGTACCGTGAAGATCAACACTTCATGGCATATATCCTAGACATAGGCTGGAACCAATAGGCATAACCCAAAGCATGTAAAGTAGCTTCAACCCACTTTTATTACAACATGAAATGACTGTAAAAACTGAGAAATTTCAGTCCCAAATCAATGCCAAAATGATGGTATAACATGTGCAATCCATCCCCAAGTCGATCGGCATCCAATAGGCATCAAACTGATTGACTATGTATGCCTAGACAAGCATAGCATTTACTGTCAATGTAGCATCAGCATAACATGACTGTTACCATGTTTCCTGCAGCACAGAGGAGCGGAAAATGGAAAAAAGGAAATAGCAAAAAAGGCGCACGGTAAAAGCAGAAAAAGGCACCTTGACCGATAACCAGACCCTAAAAAATTTAAATGTTTGGGCACGACCCTCAGAAAGTCTCAGTGTCGCCCCGAGACAACAAAAGAGTACAAGGCACACCATTAAAATGTGGAAGCCCTCCCGAATCCTTGTAAAAGAGCGCCAGGCTTGCTCTTGTGCAAAGTGTACGCATTAGTTGGGAATAGGATAAATTAGAATGGTGGGAAATGGGAAAAAGGGCCTAGGCTACGACCGGCCATGTAAAAAAGGGAAAAGGGGATGACCGGCCAAAAAGGATTTAGGGCTTTGTATATAAAAATGAAAAGTGAATGAGAAGCTCATTCTTTTGGTGTGTGGCAAAAAGAGTCTTCTTCTTCCTCTCTTCTTCTCTCCTTCTTGCTTGTGTGTGCTCTTGAGAGAGGGAGTGTGAGAGTGTGAGGGAGTGAGTGTCTGGGAGTGAGGGATCAAGTGGGTGAAGCTCTTCACCATCTCCACTTCTCTTCTTCTCTTCTCTTCTTTTCTCTTTTCTTGCGCGCACGGCTATGGAGGATGGAGCCTGGAGATGGAGGAGGATTGAGGATGCTGAGCTAGCATCAAGAATTGTGGAGCTACCGGAGTGCAAGAGAGAGAGGAGGGTACTCTCATAGGATCGACGGCGCATCGGCTAGGTGAGAGATAGCCATTAGAGCTCCTTGGAACGCTTGAAACAATAAGCGGTCCGTGGGTCTTGGCGGTTGAGCGAAAGCTCCCACATTTTGGTTCCGTTTGCCGGGACCAACGGATTCAAGCTTGAGCACTTGCGCGCCTCATATCGAGTATCGAAGTAGGGGATTCATCCCCGAAACGGAGCTTGAGATAGGTAGGAAGTTTGGGTGTTTTTAATCTTCAAAACAAGTATTTTGGGATATTTTGGTTATTTGATGATTGGAAAACATAGAGAAATTAGTTCAGTTTTTTGCTTTTGATTTTTGTTGCGTTTAGAGTAGGCTAACATTGGGAAATCACACCCGAGAGGCATAGGGTTTGCTACTGTAAAACATGGAGAAAATCGGGGAAAACAGGTGGAAAATGGAGGAAATGCTCATTTGAATGTGTAGGAATTGCAAGGAGAGTGATCGGTAACATCCGGGTAATGTCCAATAGGGATATAAGTTCTTGGAGGGCAAGGAAATCCTCATTTGCAACCAGTTGAGAGAGAGAGAGAGAGAGAGAGAGAGAGAGAGAGAGAGAGAGAGAGAGAGAGAGAGAGAGAGAGAGAGAGAGAGAGAGAGAGAGAGAGAGAGAGAGAGGGAGAGCTTGGGTGACCCGTTCGATCGATCAGTGCGAGGAGTGACGTTGCTATCGGCGATCCCCAGGTATATAGATCTCTCCCCCATCACTCCAGTATCATTCCTGTTGAATCTTGTAGCCTATAATAATCAATATCTTAAGATCTTGGACGATTTCATGCTCGAAAGTGCGTTCGGATCGGCGGAATCGAACACCCGATTCAGTGTTCGATTCTCAGAATCGGACGTTCTGACAACCGTCCGATTGGACCAACCCGTCCGATTTTGGGAATCGGACTACTCAAACCACTTGGACTTGGACCACTCGGACACTTGGACCAACCCCGTCCGATCGGACACCTCGTCCGATCGAGGAAATCGGACACGTCAACAATCAGACCACACACTTGGTCCGATCGGACCACTTGTCCGATTTTGGAAAATCGGTCACTTAACCCCCGTCCCATTCTGAGAATCGGACGGCTCAAACTCCCGGATCCACCTGGTCCAATTCCAAGAATTGGACCACTGGAGAATCGGACCACTAGTAAATCGGACGTTTGATTCTCAGAATCGGACACACCCTTAGGTAGAAAAGAAAAAGAAAACATAAAAAATTTACCCCCGCGACCGACTGGAAGCGCAACCCGCTCCAGGACAATATAGCGAATGCCTTGTAGGCAGTTCTCGACGTAGGAGTCACGACCAAGGGACAGGGGGACAGTGCTGGAGCACTCCCCAACGACTTGATGCATTGAGAACGGAAATCCAATCGGAGGACTTGTGATCGACCCCCTAGTGAACAACAAGAAGCAGCACAGACCCTAGAACCCGCTAGAACGGCCAGGACTTGAGCAACAAAGCTTATCAGGCTCGAGATGAGACAAGAGGGCATAAGCATATAGAGATCGATTTCCACACTCACATTGAATTCCACACTTGAAGTACACATGAGAGAGCTGAAAGCCTGATTGACCACAAGTGCACGAGAAACGACGCACACTGAGTGATCATAAATTGAGGACTGTATTCAATAAGTCAAGGAACTCACTTAGATAAAACCACTCAAGGAACCCACCAGAGGAGAGAACCAAGATATAGACAAACCATCAAAGCGCAGAACAGGACCAAGCGATGAGCACCAATGACAAGGATCTGTCAAGTCTATTCAACTTGATCGACATCATAGTGGAGAGCGAGAACTCGACCATGACGGAAGAGAGCTCTGACCATCGGTCTAATGAGGAGCTTGATTTGAACGTACCAGATGCTATTCAGCAGGCTGGTGAGCAGTTACGATGCGCACGCCCGGTACAAGCACCGCGGCAGGACAGCAGACGCAATCATTGCAGACCTAGAAGAGGAGAGAAGGCTAGCCCATAAGGCATTGTAGGGCATAGCCGAGTACAATAGGGATCAGCAGGCTAGGAGCCAAAGGAAAAGCATGGAGCTGCATAAGGTGTAGCGAGTGCTGAACTTGGCTGGCCGAAACTGAATAGACCATGAGAGAGCACTAGAGGGAGACTTGACATTGAGCGAGCTTCTCATGAAATGGTTGCTCGATAATATGGCAGTAGATCAGAGTGCCACCGCACTAGTGACATCGCTGCTCGCAGGATTAGGGGCGAACCAAGGCTCAAAGAGCTAGGCCAAGATACCGATTGTTGCCAAGCAACTCGATAAGTACCAACCTCACGACGACCCATATAGCTTTGTTAGCAGTTTAAGCAAGTCTGCAAAGCCAACGGCCTCAACAACCAAACTCAATGCTTGCAAGCATTCGGTCTTTGCCTAGGTGACAAGGGTAGGACGTGGTATACGAGCCTAGATGCGGTAGAGTGAGCCAACTTCAATGACCTCAAGGATCTCTTCGTCAAGAGATTCGCCGAGCCCGGATACTCTGATAACCTACTAGTACGCTTGATGAACATTAAGCAGAAAGAGAAGAAGGACATCCGTGACTATGTGACCCATGTGAGGAGTCTCTTTAAGAGAATCCCTCTGGGCGAGCGAGACTGAAAGAGCAGTTTCAACTGTATTCATCAGCGGAATTCGAGACGAGGAGTTATATAAGGCTTTGGCAGGCAATTCAAGCTTGCAGCGGGACGCGGTGGCTAGAGTGTTTGAGGAAGCCATCAGAGTCGATGATCAGCTGAAAGAGCGGAGCTCCAGGAGCTCAAATCTAGAGCAGACCAACTCTCGAAGCTCAGAGAGAACGTCAGCCTCTAGTGAGTGGTCAATCCCATCATCCCAAGATAAGGGGAACGCCACCGAGATAGACCAGGGCTTGGCTGAGGTCAAGATGGAATTAGCCAAGTTACAAGACATGCTGAGACGACCAACGCGCCCGCACGTCGAATGCATGTACTGTGGCGGAAACCACTTGTCGGCTGAGTGTCAAGACCCTAGGTCAAGACCCTAGGTCAAGACCTTGTGCTAACTGTGGTAGGTTCGGCCATGATGTCGCGCATTGTAGATTACCAAGAAGACTTCCATACTCGCAACCCTATGGCCAGCCTTACCTAGCGAATAGGTTGCAGCCATTCTTCGGAAGGGGAGCCCCATTGGCTCTTCTCGCACCTAACGATATGAAACCAGCCGTCCCTCAAATGAACATAAACCCTACAGGCATTCCTAGATCACTTGGTCCTTACGTGACCCACCCACCAAGCGACGCTCCAGTCCACTACGCGAAGGAGCCGAATGATGAAGAGACCTACATATATCCTTATGTCTCGCACGACAACGAGGGCAACGCGGTCCTCATGGATTATTGACCCTGTCGGTGATGGCATTAGGACGAGGACAAGGTAGAGGCCTAGGAGGGCAGCTACAGGATCCAGTCACTTGTTGGACTTGTGGTCACCCTGGTCATGTCTCATCACACTGCCCTGAAAGAGAGCAGTAAAACAGAGACAAGGCTGACCAAAGGTGCGTAGAGTGCAGAATCACCCATCTTTTTGTAGATTGCCCAAAGCAAAAGCCATCCTCTAGCTCAGCCAACTTGCCATCTGTCCCATTGGGGCTGTTTGGTGTCGAAAACCTCGATGGGGAGGCCACACCTATTCCATTGAGGGTCATGACCAGAGCCCAAACAAAGCAGGCCAGCATCTCTCTGCCAGGACCTAGCAATCTTGACGCAACCTCGATAGGGAAGAAAAGCCGCAGGCGGAAGAAGAAGAGATCGGAAGCTAAAGTCGCACTAAAAACCAAGAGTGCTATGACTTTGCCTGCGGGAAAGAAGGTTTCAGATGCAGAGGCAAAGACTTTAGCCCCTAAGACGACCGAATAGGGAAGCACTAAGATAGGGGAATACCCGCATCTGAAGAGACAATTAGAGGCCATAGAAAAGGTAAAGGAATGGGTAAAGGAGGCTCAAGAGCATCTCAAAGACGCTGAGCCCATCATAGAGGATGAGATCGATGATCTCTCCAGTATAAGCATGCCGATATCACCGCCTCAACCTAAGTCGGCAGAAGCAACTGTGCCACAAGCAGTGCCGCTAAGACCAAGCCTTGACATGACAGAGCCGCAGGTCAGTCGTGCAGCCAGTGGCCCGGACAATCTGGGTTAGGGGAGAGATAAGTATCCAACGATCTCCTGACCACGTTAGTGACTACCCCTGTAACACTTAGCCTAGGAGATCTACTTAAGCAGCATCCTACCCTATGGCAAGATCTTAAGCAGTGGGTCGAAGGGTCACAAGAGCAGGTCACGGCAGACCCTCAAGACCATGATGCAGAAATGCAATTACCAAGTTTGACGCTGCACTTCGTGCCTAAATCCTTGCACGTCAATGCCTTTTGGGAAGGCTCTGAGATGCACGTGGTCTTACTGGTCCTAGCCCTAGGTGACACAACAAGAAAGGGGATTGTAGACACGAGAGCTGGGGTTAGTGTGCTTAGCCACACAGTGCTTCAGACTTGGGGAAACCCGCTTGTCGAAGCTGCTAGGTTTAATGTCACGTTAGCAAACGGTTTGAGAGTGAAGCCATTCGGGGTACTGAAGAATTGGCCAGTGAAGATCGCAGGTGTCCAGTCCTCTGTTGACTTTATAGTCATGAAGGGAGTGGACTACGATATCCTATTAGGCCGACCCTGGATGCGCAACACTAGAGTCATCAAAGATTGGGGTAACGGCTTGATCTTCCTTGGTAATAGAACGGACGCCGTAAGAATAGAGATGGACACTTGGAAGACCTCACCAGTCAACCTAGATGCCATCTCTGCTATGCTCAAGGGGAACACTTAGGTCAAGAAGCCCTATGGGCCCTTGACCAAGTATATCCCATGCCCAGAGGATGAGCGGGATTGGATGCACGTTCTTACTGCAATCGACCTGCCATTCTCAGATCATGAGGCTTATGAGCAAGCCATCAAAATGATCGGCAAGTCTAACGAAGCACTCTCTACACCAGTATGCATGATGGTAGGAAGCCTCCGTGGAAAGCCTAAGCCTGTCACCTTCCATGTACCATCCAATAAAAGGGAACTCCAGGGGATACTGGAATACCTAACGAACCAGCTAGTTGGCAATCTAGCTGCAAATTTCAAACCACTCCAGGATCTCTTGGAGGAATCCAAGTGGCAATGGACCAGGGTCTACGATTTAAACCTCATGTATAATTGGGCCCTAGTTCCTGACCAACGGCACGAGACATACCAAACCCTAGGAGACGACGAGCAGTCGGATGACAAAGATTCCAGCGACGAATACGAAGACTGCCAATCCTTCAGTGATGAGAGCGAGGGTGAAGTAGATATCATAGAATACGACACTGAAGGACGAGAAATTGAGCAGATATGAGAAGACACCAATCGCAAAAAAGGCAGACCCTTAGAGTAGAGCGAGGAATCATGCGCATGGAATGTGATCGCGCTTGGTTGGAACACATAGGAGCCATAGGCCTTGAGTAAGCAGGCCTAGCCCAGCTAGGAATGACATCAATACTTAGGACCGAATCGCCATCTGAACTGCGGCCACCAAGGGAGACCACCTCTTCTAGAGAAGATGGAGGGTTTGAATCTAAATCAGAAGTTAGTTCGGATAGTGATCCAGATATCCCTAGACCGCCCACGACCAGATGTACCAAGGGGGACCTACCCGCCCACCTGAGGTGCAGATGGTTAAGGTAGGAAAAGGCAAAGCAACCCAGGGATACACGATCAGAAGAACAACGAAAGTCGCAGGACCTCCCTAAACGCTTCACAAAATTAAAAAAAGGGGATATGGTAATAGTTCTGTTAGGTGCCAAACATCAAGGGCAGACGAGCGAACCAATCGAGGGACCAGCCAAAGTCAAGGATATAGACTTAGCCCAGGAAGGGGAAACACCCCGACCAGTGTTCATTGCCGACGACTTGACTGGTGAAGAAGAAACAAGTCTTGTCGCTCTCTTGCGAGAGTATATAGACGTGTTTGCCTGGTCCTTAGAAGAGCTACAGGGGGTAGATCCGAGTGTTGTGACTCACAACATACCCATGACGTTGGACGCAATGCTGGTTAAGCAGCGACCATACCTTATGAATCCAAAACATGCTCATGCTGTCAAAGAGGAAATTGACAAGCTGATGAGAGCTGGATTCAATTACGAAATTGAGCACACAGACTGGGTATCACCCATAGTCATTGTGATGAAGAAGAACGAAAAAATCCGAGTGTGAGTCAATTACAAGAAGGTGAACGCTGCTACGAAGAGAGACAACTATCCATTGCCGTACACTGAGCACATAGTCGAGAGGGTGGCGGGCAAGGAAGCCTACAGTTTTCTAGACAGCTTCTCGGGGTACAACCAGGTGCAAGTGTATCCTACGGACAGCACAAGACTGCCTTTGCCACTGAGTGGGGCGTCTTTGCATACATAGTCATGCCCTTTGGGTTGACCAATGCCCTCGCCACTTTTCAACGTCTCATGTGCACCATCTTTAAGGACATGCTTCACAAGGAGTTAGAGGTCTTTGTCAACGACCTGTGTGTCCATTCGACCTGGATCGAACACTTAGACAAACTCCGCGCAATCTTTGAACGGTGTCGCTTATATCATCTCTCCTTGAACCCCTTGAAGTGCCAGTTTTGGGTAAAGCATGGATGCATCTTAGGACACGTGGTGTCGAAGAACGGCATTGCCACTGACTTCTCGAAGGTCAGGGTTATTGTTGACCTTCCACCCCCAATTAATTACAAGGGAGTTCAATGCTTCTTAGGCCATATACGATACTATCGGCAGTTTGTACTGAACTACGCGCTGATCGCCAGACCATTGTACAAGCTGCTGATTGTCTTTGAGTGGACCGAGGCATGCCAACGAGCGTACGAAGAATTGAAAAAGGCTCTAACAATAGCACCAATTCTACGAGCCCCAGATTGGACCATTACCTTCCACGTGCACATCGATGCTTCTAAGTTTGCCATGGGGGCAGTGTTGTGCCAACCTGGTGAGCACAACTTAGATTATCCAGTGAGCTTTACTAGCAGACAACTCACTGAGACGGAGATGAACTACTTGACAACAGAAAGGGAGGGATTAGCCATGGTGTTCGCTGTGAAGAAATTTCGGCATTATCTATTGGCCACAGCATTCATCGTTTTCGTGGACCATCAAGCCCTGCTCTATTTAGTAAACAAACCTTGTGCTATAGGGCGCATAGCTCGATGGATCCTCCTACTTCTAGAGTTCGATTTCTCTGTGGTAGTATGAAAGGGAAAACAACATTACATGGCTGATCACATGTCACGCATCCCCATAGGAGAAGCCGCTGGACAAGGCATTGTTGAGGAGTTACCCGACACCCACCTATTCCACCTGTCCGAGAGAGACTTATTTAAGGCTGATCTAATGCCATATTGGGCGGACGACATAGTCCAAGTGCTCGATCACGGACTACTTGAGCGACCAATAGAGAAAGCCCGACTTAGGCGCTTGATCCTGAAAATCTAGCCCTACCAGCTGATTGCAGACCAACTCTATAGGCTGGGGCAAGACGGATTGCTGCATAGATGCGTATGTGAGCATGAGATGCACGATGTGCTCTCAGAGGCGCACAGCGGCATCGCGGGAGGACACTTTAGTGGAGACACAACAGCACGGAAGGTGCTGCAGTCTCAACTATGGTGGCCCACACTTTTCCGCGATGCCAAACGATTCGTCAAGCATTGTGACGAGTGCCAATGGACAAAAGTCCCGATTCATAAAGATCAAATGAAGTTGACCCCAATTATTGCTCGCCAACCCTTCGAAAAATGGGGAATCGACTTCATAGGGCCCATCAGTCCTGCGGTGCAATACTCACAAGCCAGGTACATCGTTGTGGCCATGGATTACCTCACAAAATGGGTAGAGGCAAGAGCCACACGAAAAAATGACGCTAGGACGACTGCCAAGTTCTTATGGGAGCAAGTGATCTCGCACTTTGGCTTCCCCATCGAACTGGTTAGTGACCAAGGCATACACTTCATCAACGAAGTGATAGCACATCTCCTATCCACCTTTCTCATTATCCATCGCAAATCCTCACCATACTACCCTCAGGCGAATGGCCAGGCAGAATCAACTAACAAGATTCTTATCAATGTCTTGACTAAAGTAGTCTCAGCCTCACACAGCGACTGGGACAACAAGCTGATGGCAGCCTTGTGGGCCTACCGTACAGCTTATAAAATGGCTGTCGGCCAAACCCCCTTTAGGCTGACCTATGGAACTGAGGCAATTCTACCATTAGAATTCTTCGTTCCTAGCATGCAAATAGCACTTCAAGAACGATGGGAAGGGAAGGATGCATGGACGCAATGCCTGGTCGAGCTTGAACGCCTATCAGAGACTCGTCTTCTAGCCACCCACGCACTTATCTGTGAGAAAACCCGACGCAAGAGCTGGTTTGACAAGCATGTCAAGCAACGTGAGTTTGGACAGGGTGACTTAGTGCTCCTTTACTCAGTTAAGGGGCATAAGCAAAAAATGAAATTCAGAGGTCTCGGACCCTTCAAGGTTCGTGCAATCAGTCGGACCGGCAATGTCGAGCTTGAGACACTAGACGGTGACGGAATAGGCTTCTTCAATGGCAGTCGTATCAAGAAGTACTACCCTCTCACGCATCCTTGGCATGAGCCACCATTGTTAGAACTGTTGGTCAAAGTACGAGTAGCTGCAATCACCGAAATCAACGAAGAGGATGAGGAAGCCATAGAATCTGCTTACCTCTGTATCACAGTCACTGCCAAGCAAACATGCACTTTCGACGCCTTGATCATCGACGAGGGAGCAGATTTCAATGTCTTAATCCACCGTCATTGGATCCAACTTGGCAAACCACTACTCCAACCCACAACTGCCAAATTAAACCCATACGGGGCCCAAACATACGCACTGCTTGGCAAGTGCAGAGTCGCCGTTTCTATCAAGTCTGAGATTGTTCCAATGCTTTTTTATGTATTGCCAAGTGCTACAAAAGCAGGCACGGAGTCATTGCTGGGGCGAACCTTCAAAAAGCAGACTCATTGCAATGTTGATTATGAGTCGCAGCGCATCCACCTAGCAATAGACAACGTGCGCATTGTCACAGCTTTCAGCAAGGGCTGCATGACACCATCACCGTCCATAAAGCCACTGGTAGAAACACCTGTAGGCAAGAATAAGGAGGGGGTAGTGCGCGGCTGCCACTCCCCAACTTCCATAAACCACAACCCGCAGCAGCCAAAGCTAAGGCCCAACAGCCTTGCTTTCAATGGGTGCCTAAACAGCTGCAACAACCGCCTAGGAGTCGACGCTCCTATCCTCATAAGACCCAGAACTCTAAACCTAGGAGGCCAAGACGGAATCACAGGAAGCGTCGCGTGATCAAGCAAAGATGGGTCCCTAAAGCCCTCTTGCATGCACAAGGCTACTACAAGGGAAATGCTTGGCTGTGGATCCCTAAGGCCCCCATGGCCAAAGGAACTATTCATATGCCACCCTTAAGCTTGATCAGCCCACGTCCCATAACACCTCAAAACCATAAGCTGCAGTGCTCTCCAGAGCCCTAGCCATCCGACTCATCTACGCTTTGCCAAAGAGAGTCGCACAAACCTATCGGCCCAAGAAACAGCCACCGTCACAGGAGGCATCATCCGACCAAGTCAATCCGACTCCCAAAGCAAAGCTCACTGCAGCAGTCCATCTATTGTGGCTGACCCTAATCCACCCATATTCCAAACAGCCCAACTGCAGGCTCAAGGAAACTCCCAACTGCAACTCTGTATTATCAAGGCCTGTAGTTCTAGCAAACCTCGACCACCCGTCGGCCTCATGCCCTCCTATGAACGAAAATCCTTTCTAGCGCTAGCCGCTGACCTGGCTGAGGACACCGGGGATGACGTGGTGGAATGCATTAAACAACTCGATGCCACCTTCGTGTTGCTAGCCCTCAGCTATGAGCGCTTGGACTTAGGTCTATTAGAAGAACCCTTTGCAATGGAAGTGCGCAATATGTCTTGCTCTTGGGAGACTTTTGAATTTGCATTTGCAAAAGCTTCTCGCTCTGCTGCTGAGTTGCTCAACAGCGAGATCTCCAAAGAGCAAGCCATTAAACAACGTCTCATCACATCCTACGATCAGCAAACCACTTTTGCTATCACTGATCAGGAAATCACTGAGTTATCCAAGCTCGCTGATACTAACTCCACGTTTTTGAAGCATTGGTACACTCTTAGGCTGCAATGGGAAATTGAGGGGTGCCGCATAATGACCAACACTGAGCAGCGCTGCGCAATCAAAACAGCAGAGTACGACCCCACCTACATCGGGCCAACCTCATATCGAGTATTAACCACTCTTCGTGGCCGACCCATGGAAGAGCACATCAAGGGGCATCCCTACCTTGACCGCCTCTTAACAGAGGAAGAGCTCCACATTGCAAGTTGGGTCGATTCTGGCGATCTCCTAACCGATGTTCTGACATACATCATGCACGTGGGTATCCGTCCATTCGAATTAGACCGTGAAGCTTAGCTAGAGTACAACCCCAACTTCTATGCTTGGCTCCTGCGCAAATAGACCGACGCTCTTTATGCTGAATGCCCTTGTCCTCTCAACCTCCAATCTTGGGACGGATTCTTCTCGTTCCAAAGGGGGAGGGGGTAAGGTGGAATTTAAAAAGTGAACCAAGTATGAAATGTCGATAAAATTTGAAATGCAATGGTAAAAAGTAATGGTAAAATTCTGAAAAGAAAAGTTAAGGCTACTCAAAATATTTCAGATCAATAAAATCTGTTACACTTTTCTTCTTTCAGCAAGTTACTTGTAAAAAAAGCACTAATGGTGGAAATGCCTGAACTTGCAGGCATCGATCATGGCAAGCCAGGACAAGGCTGGCAAGCTCCCCTTCTCAGAGGAGGAGCAAGCGAAGTACGGCCTCATGGTGGAGACTAGAGCCTTTAACTAGTTGAAGTTCCGTCACATCTTCAACCTTGAAGACGTGGCCATCGAAGAGCCAGCAGTGCGTCAGATTATAGACCAGTGCCATCTGAAAAAATACCTAGACGCAGTGGGCCAGAGGGTGGACTACACCTAGTGCACTGACTTTTTGTGCACCTTTAACAGAAACAGAGGCACCATCACGGTGCACGAGAATGAAGCCACACAGCAAGTACAGATCAAGCTGACCCCGGAGTTGGTGGAAAGGGCACTGGAGCTGCCAAATAAGGTGGAAAGAAAGCCGAAGAGGGACATCTACGCCATGTTGGGAATGGACAAGGTGAAGGTCCATACCAATGATGGGATTAGCTTGGCAGACATCCCAAACCCAAACATCCAGCTGCAAGCAAAAATGGTGCACGCTTTGTTCTCGAGCTAGAGGTACAATAGCATAATGAGCCGGATCAACGTGCCTCTGCTCTCGACAGCATTGCGGCACAATCAGTGGATGAGGTAAACCTGAATGGGTTTGTGAGGAGAACCATAGAGGCTTCGGTTAAGGCCCTAGCAATAGGAGGAAGAGCCGCTGGAGGAGAATCCCCATTGTCCCGATCAACACACAAGGCATCATCCTCCAAAGCCTCAACCATAGGGTTTGGAAGAGTCCTTACTGCCATCATCCAAGAAGCACTAGGGCAAGGACGGGAAGAAGAAGATAAGAAGGGAGGCGAAGAAGGAAGTGACGAGTCACTGTCACAATCCCCACCTCACACAGAAGAGCAGCGTAGATCTTTAGATGAAACAGATACTGATGAAGACGAAGAGGGAGAGTCCCAGGGCAGCCCATAGAGGCACGCAGAACAAAGAACGAAAGCCTTCCATGGAAAGAGGGAAGAGGAGCGCAAGAAAAAAGAAAAGGAAGATCTGGAGAGGGCTCAAAGGGAGTCGGTCAGGGATGAGGAGGAGAGAAAAAAGAAAACTGAGGAGGAGTTGAGAAGAAAGGAAGAGGAAGAAATAGCGCTGGCAACCCGTCGCTCCATTGAGGAGCAACACAAAAGAGACGAGGAGGGCGCAAAGAGCCCACACAGAACAGAAGCATCTGGTTCCAGTACCAGTGTGCCAGAAATCACACCCCCGCTCCCAGCAGAAGGAAAAGGCAAAGAACCGATGACGCCAACTCCCCCTGTCTTCGTACCTTCCACACCAGCCACTCTCATCATGACAACGCCCACTGCCACCGCCACCCAAGGCACCACTCCAAAAGTCGATGAGAGCAATATGGTCACTTGGCTACAATTCCTGGTGGAAAGGGAGTTGGCAACAGAAGCGGGCATGGCCACCCCAGCGTAGGAGTGAAGAGGGCAGCCACGGCTGATATGGAGCCAAGGCCAGAGCTTAAAAGAAAGAAAACAAGAGCCGTTGTCACCACCGCCACCATGTCCCATCCCCCACCTCCAGTAGGCCAATACGATGAATACGTTAAGGAGCTGCTCTCGCAGCTAGAACAGGCCAAGGAAGAAAAGAGAACCGCCATGGAAGAGCTGACAACAGAGCGAGAATCATGAGCCGCTCTCCACCTGGAGAAAACTAAGCAGATAGCAGAATATCAAAGGGAGATTGTTGTGCTAAAGAAAGAAGCTAGCAATAAGGATGCAGAAGAATCAAAAGCCCTGAAGGAACGTGACGCTGCTTGGGAAGGAAGAAGAAAAATCTTAATGGATTGCCTCAACGGAGAGAGGGAGACCAATGCTCACCTCCGGTGCAAGAACGACCAGCTCTTTGCAGTCAACCTGGAGGCACAAAACCAGCTTGAGAAGATCAGACAGGAGGCTGCAGAGCTGGACCAGCTAAGAGGAGAGCAGGTGCGAAGGATGCAGGTGAAGCTGGACCAGCTCAATGCACAGATCGCCAATGAACACCAAGAGCAGTCCTGCCTACACCGTGAGCTTGAGGACCAGCAGCAACAACTCATGGCTATGACTCTCCATCAGGGGGAGAGCCTGGAAGATATGGAAAAGAGAGCGAAAGAATGGGCTGACCACAACGAGAGGAGAATACAAGACCTGGCACGCCGGCTGGCCAAAGCAGAAGGAGATAGAGTGTTGGCTGAGAATCACGCAGAGGCGGCCCAACTCTCCATGATAGCCCAGTAGCACACCTTCCTCAACACGCTGCTCCACTCCACCAAACCGGAAGAAAACGAAGCCAATGATCAGCTAGCAGAAGAAGCTAGCCATTGCATGCAGAGCCCTAACAGCAGGCCTGCATATACCACTGCAGCTAGGAGGCCCGCCGTAGAGCTTGGAGGAGCAAAGAAGATATCCTGCACAGGTAGGCCTGACGGTGCAGGAAATCGACGAACTCGGCTTCACAGAGGCGAAGGCGTAAGAATACGTGCAAGCAAAAGGGGGTGAACCAGAGTTTGATCTGGGACCTTAGGAGGAGGACTATGTACCACCACCCCCTCCTCCACAACAAGATGAAGTGTAACCCCCTGACATATCTGCTAAGAGGAAAGCAGCCCTAGCTAAGCGCAGGAGAGAAATGGTTGAGAAGGCAAGGAAAAAGCTGAACGTTAGACCTGTTGCAAGACAACCTGCCCCTCTACCACCGCGCCCTAAGAATCTCCCCACTGAATTCCATGCAGATTTGATTATTTGGGAACAACAGGAATGTGCCCGCGATCCCTTCGACTTGAGCTTTGAGCTTCCCGCTACACTAAACAGAGTAATGCCAATTAAACTTGTAAATGACGTAATCGCTATGGGTGCAAGGCTCAAGGACAAGTGGCTAGCGGAGCGAGAGGCCAACCCAACTGCTTGGGGAGCCAAGGACTGCAAATTTTGGCAGGATAAGGTCCTCCAGGTGCCTAGATCGGTGAAGGGCTATAATTGCCAACCCACCTGGAGAAGACGCATTTTTGATGTCAACCTTGACGCTTGGATGGCGTTTTGTAACACCCTCCCTTCTGAGAGAAACGACCCTTTTTCATGCCGTATCCTCGAAGGGTAGGCGTGGATTTTAATCCGTCCATCCACGGCAGGTTCAACTTCCCCATCATCTATAACGCCAATAGCACCTCCTATAAGGATGCCCTTGTATTTATCCTCCCTAATTTGTACAGTTCTATAGATAGATTCCTTAGTGAGTTCACCTCCTGTCCTGACCCCGCCTTCATAACAACTTGTAATTACCTCAGACTAATTAGAGTCCTATTCCACCAAGAGCCTGCCCCTCAAGAACGCCACCTCCCACCCCTTTTCTTCGACCCCAACGCCATAGACAGCAGCACCATGACTCGCCTCATGATGCGCGCTACTCTTTTGCCATCCTTCTGCGTTGCACTGCTTGAGGATATGAGCAACAGCAAATTCACACAGTGCAACCACCCCTTCCTTTCCACCACCACTCTCAAAACCCGCCTCAATCTCAAGGGCTACTTGCTGAGTTGTAGATTCCTTAACAAGGCCCCCCGCCCTCCACAATCCCCTACCCGCCGCCATTCGGATGACAAGGATTAAACTCCCGTCATGCCCTTGTATCACATGCATCTATGTATAAGCCTCTTTAAAAAAAAAACGAAAAAAGAAAAAAAAAAGCCACAAGGCAACAAAAGAAAAGGGTAAATTGGAAAGAAGAGACAACAGCAAAGCATAGCAAAGACAAGGGATACATCTACTATTACGCAAAGATAAGAGAGAGACCTTTGCAAGATCCGCTTGCAACTCCCCTTCACCTCGTCGTGCACCATGTCAAGATTGTGGGAGAGAAGGAAGGAGTCTCACTTGTAGCTTTCTTGCTTGCACAATGGGGGAATACACACAAGGGTGGAGGCTGAAAACAGTTTTCCTCTTCTTAGTTGTGTAAGCCAAAAGAACTCTAGTACAAAGAAATAGAAGAACCCTATATATGGGTCTCAAACCAAACTCAACTAACTAAGGTGGCATACTAACTGAGCCACGAACTAGAGTAGATAAGGATAGCTGTCATCTAGCTATTATTCATGGGCGGTGTACCAACCGCATCTGCAACTGACAAGTCGGTGACATAAATACACAACGGTCACCCTGGCGTATCACGAGTGGAGCTCGATATCTCAACACTCCCCCTCGAGCTCAATCCCAATTCCTGCACACCAAGCAGGTCTCTGAACTTGCGCAGCTTCTCTGCGCCCAATGCCTTCGTGAATATGTCAGCTACCTGATCCTCTGTGCTGACATAAACTAGATCAATAAGACCTAGTAAAACCCTCTCTCGCACATAGTGATAATGCACCTCAATGTGCTTTGTTCTAGCATGATAGACTGGGTTATTTGCCAAGTGTATACTACTCATGTTGTCACAATAAATGACAACTGGCCCATCTGTAGACTGATGCATATCATAAAGTAGCTTATGCAACCAAGCTACCTCACATGCAACCATTGCTGCACCCCTGTACTCAGCCTCTGTGCTCGACAAGGCAACTGTAGGCTGTTTCTTGCTGCTCCAAGTGACTGCAGCACTCCCAAAAGAGAACACATATCCACTGGTAGATCGTCTATCAGAAATACTACCAGCCCAATCAGCATCAGTGTATCCATGCAACTGTATCTGAACCCCAGTCTCATAAAATAGTCCATACTGCAATGTGGACTTCACATACCTGAGTATGCATCTAGCCGCATCCAAATGTGGTTTCCTTGGAGCTTGCATAAACTGACTTACCAGTCCAACAGCATAGCTCAAATCTGGCCTGGTAATAGTCATATAAATCAAGCTTCCTACTATGCGTCTGTACATAGTAGGGTCTTCCAGAAGCTCACCTGCATCTGTGCTCAGCTTCACATTCTGCTCCAAAGGAACTGAAATAGGCTTACAGCCTGTCATCCCATATTTGGACAGCATGTCCAATCCATACTGCCTCTGCAAGAGCTGTATCCCACTTGGTGATCTAATCACCTCAATGCCCAAGAAATAACGCAGCTCTCCCAAATCCTTCATCTCAAACTTCTGCTTCAATAGCATTTTCACATGAAGGATATCTTCATCACTGTCACCTGTCATAATCAAATCATCAACATAAATGACAAGTAGCATAATATCTTTCTCTGTTTTTCTCACATAAAGTGAGAAATCTGCCTTGGAAATCTGAAAGCCAATAGTGACAAGATACTGTCCTATCTTGTCAGACCATGCTCTAGGTGCTTGCTTCAAGCCATACAAAGCTTTCTTCAACCTGCAAACAAACTTAGGATGAACAGCATGCACATAACCTGGTGGCTGCTCCATATAGACCTCTTCTTGCAAATCACCATGCAAGAAGGCATTCTTTACATCCATCTGATGTAAAGACCATCCCTTTGACGCAGCCATAGCAATGACTGCTCTTACGGTTGCCATCCTTGCAACCGGACTGAATGTTTCTTCATAGTCAATGCCATATGTTTGTGCATACCCCTTGACTACTAATCTTGCCTTGTATCTGTTCACAGAACCATCTGCATTGTGCTTCACCTTATAAACCCACTTACAGCCAATTGAATTTTTACCTTTAGGCAAAGGTACCAATTCCCATGTAGCATTTGCTTCCAAGGCATCCATTTCTTCATCCATGGCTTTCTCCCATTTTTCTTTTCCCATGGCTTGCTCAAAAGATGTGGGTTCTGGTTCCTGTATCACTTTGACCATATATGCATAGTGAATGGCTGTAAATCCATCATATTTCAGCCTATCCACAGGATACCTAGCTCTCGTAGACCTGCGCAAAGTAGGTTCACTCCCAGGTGCTCTCAAAACATCCCTGGTCTTCCTTACTCCAGGTGTAACAATAGAAGGAATACCCAACTCATCATCAATGCTCTGTTCTGAGCCACTGGATTCACCATCCACATAAGAGTGACCTGCATTCACATCAAACATGGGCTGATCAACCTTCTCTTTTCCTTTTCGTGATACCTGCATACCACTATCTGCATTACTTTGAGAAGATTCTCCTGATCTCAATCTGCCTGTCCAAGGCGAAGAATGTGAACCACTGCTAGAGGACGCTCCAGGTCCACTAATATTTTGTGACTGCTGCTGTGAATTCTGTGCAGCATTACCATTTTGTGCATCTACATCATCAATCACATTTACTGGTTTATACCAGCTACTCATCTCATCAAAAACAACATCTCTGCTCACTGTAAACTTACGAGTAGAAGGGTTATAGCATCTATACCCTTTTTGCTGCAGAGAGTAACCAATAAAGATGCACTTCTCAGCTTTTGGATCCAACTTGGATCTCAGCTCATCTGGCACATGTACATAGGCAATGCAACCAAAAATTTTCAAATGAGAAATATCTGGTTTCCTACCAGTATACCTCTCCTCTGGAGTCATTCCATGTATTGCTGCAGTGGGAGTCCTGTTCATTATGTAGACTGCTGTAGCAACTGCTTCAGCCCAATAAAAATCTGGCAAGTCTTTTTCATTGAGCATGGCACGAGATACCTCTCCAATATGCCTGTTTTTCCTTTCTGCAATTCCATTTTGTTGTGGGGTATAACTGCATGAATATTGCTGCTTTATGCCATGCTCCTGCAAGAACTTTGCAAACTCATTTGAGAGGTACTCTCCCCCTCCATCTGACCTCAGGCATTTTATTTGCAGACCTGTTTCTTTTTCAGCCATAGCTTTAAGGGTTTTGAAATGCCCAAAAACTTCACTTTTCTTTTTCATAAAATACACCCAAATTTTTCTGCTATAGTCATCAATAAAAGTGACAAAATAATGACAGCCTCCAAGAGATGCAGCTTTAGTAGTCCACACATCAGAGTGGATTAATTCCAATGGCTTCTCACTCTCTTGAACATGTCTAGGAAATGGTTTCCTTGCCTGTTTTCCAAACTGACAGGCTTCACATACCTTATGCATTTCTGCAACCTTGAATTTTGGCAATCCTGCAACAATATTTTGGGCCTGCATTGATTTAAGTCGCTGTACATTAACATGACCAATGCGTTTATGCCAGATATCAATATCTGCAACTACACCGGTCCCATGTGCAAACATTGCTGCACTCAATTCAGACATGTCTGCATCCAACGTAAACATTCTGCCCTTCTTCTTTCCTTTTGCTATCAAGCGACCTTTATTTTTCATATCCTCAACAAAGCATCCATGAGGATTAAATCTGACCTGCAAGCCCTGCTCAACCATTTGACCGACAGAAACCAGATTCTTGGTGATATTCGGGACATGAAATACATCGGACAGGTATTTCTTTTTCCCATCCTGCATAGACAAAGGAATTTTTCCAATCTGCACAATCGGATGTGCAGTATCATCACCAGTCTCCACAAATCCTGGTTTTTCCATTTTCCTTGCATCCTCCATCCATTCTGCATGACCTGTCATGTGGTTTGATGCACCTGAGTCAACATACCACACATCGTTGCTTTCTTCTGCATTTGTCACAGAATTGTTCATGTGCTGCACCATAAACAAATGCTCATTTCTGTCATCACCCTGTCTACTAGAGGATGCATAATTTCCTTGTTGCAGTTTTCCATTCATGATGTCATTCTGCTTTTTATAGCAGTCTTTAGCCATGTGACCCATTTTACCACAATAGTAGCATTCAACATTACTGTTTGCATTTTGACCTCTTTGCCATCCACCACGACCTCTTTGGCTTCCCCTGCCTCTAGAGTTACCACGTCCTCCTCCATAGGACTGGTTTTCTTGAGTTTGCTGCATATTCTGATTTCTACCACGGCCTCCAAATCGGCCTCCTCTACCTCTGCCTCTACCTCTTCCAGTATTTGAGTAGAAGACAGCTTCTTTTGAAGTTCCTCCTGAAGAAGATGCACCACCATTTCTCTGCTCCTCAGAAATTAGAAGAGCAATCAACTCCTCAAAATCAGGAAATCTTTCACGAACTGAAATGGATGTCCGAAACTGTGCATAATCCTTTCCTAGACCATTCAAGGTCACAGAAACTAAATCATCATCTTCCACTGGCGACCCAATGGAAGCAAGTGCATCTATAATCTTCTTCACCTTCATGTGGTAGTCATTGATGCTCATACTTTCTCTTTGCACATTATGCAACTCTTGCTTGAGCTGCATTTTCCTGGCTTGCGTATTTGTGCTATACATTTTTGACAAAGTATCCCATGCCTCCTTTGGCGTACTTGCATCCTGAATATGCACAATCATAGAGTCTGAAATACTGATAGACAGCCAGTACATAACTTTCCTGGCTCTCTCATGCCATGATTTGAATGCCTGCATTTGCTGTTGATTGGGAACATCAGGAAGAACTGGTTCTTCTTCATTTCCTACAACAAATTCCCAATATCCTTTTCCCATAAGGAAATTCGTCATTCTAAACTTCCATGCCTGGAAGTTGTTCTTGTCAAGCTTTTCAGTGACAATCTGTGAAAGAGAATCAGATGCCATTACAGAAGACTGCAAAAAATTCTGTCACTGCAAAAACCACAGCTTCACCCTCACAAGGGAAAATCTGCAAAACTGGCGAAAGTGGTATTTGACCACACAGTCACTTCCTAGTGACGATCTTGCATCAACAGGCAACAGGGATGATTCTGTAACTCCCAATGTCTCTGCGCATAAGCATACAATGCAATTTTTATAGTAACTATTCACCGACCTGTAGAACAGTGGCTGCACAGCAGAAAACTGGGCCTTTTCCTGAGTGCGTGCAGAAAACTTTCGCCTCCAAAACAGGCCCCGAAATGGCCTCAAATCAAAAAAATAAGGTCGCCGAGGGCTAAAGCCCTCGCCCGCAGCATATACTGCCCTCTTGCTTCACCGCGAAGGGCGTCTCAACCTGAGACAATGCACTCCTGCACTTTCCGGCTGTGCTATCTGCAGAGATCTGCTCCCAAAATAGAAAATGAAAGCAACACTGCTCCTCTTACCAGAACATCGCGAGCTTGGCTTGCTTTCTTGAGCTCCTTACCACGAACAAGGCTCTGATACCATGTCAAGATTGTGGGAGAGAAGGAAGGAGTCTCACTTGTAGCTTTCTTGCTTGCACAATGGGGGAATACACACAAGGGTGGAGGCTGAAAACAGTTTTCCTCTTCTTAGTTGTGTAAGCCAAAAGAACTCTAGTACAAAGAAATAGAAGAACCCTATATATGGGTCTCAAACCAAACTCAACTAACTAAGGTGGCATACTAACTGAGCCACGAACTAGAGTAGATAAGGATAGCTGTCATCTAGCTATTATTCATGGGCGGTGTACCAACCGCATCTGCAACTGACAAGTCGGTGACATAAATACACAACGGTCACCCTGGCGTATCACGAGTGGAGCTCGATATCTCAACACACCACAGTCACTGCACCTAGGGTTCTCCCTAGCCCCTTTCCCACTTCACGCTTAGGGCACATCAAGGGCATGACTTTCAGACCTGTCACCCTAAGACTTGCACTGCACCTCCAACGACACACGAACTGGGTCCTCAAGTGTGGGCATTACCAAGGACTTGCCCAAGGTTATGCCCAAGGTTAGACCCATCTCCTAGTTCCACTGCCACGGGCACCACTCACTACACAGAGAGGCAGACACACCCCTTAGGGAGTGCACAACTTTTCTTGTAGGTTATGTTCGAGTTTCAAGAACTGGCTATTCAGCTGAAGAAGATCACCCACGACATCCTTGAATGACCAAAATCTGTTCCATATGCCGGATATGACACCATTGCTGCTATTTCAGGAGCTTTTCTGCATTGGAGTGGACAGACCAATGTGCTTCATGCTGCCAACCTTCTGCCTACTGATGGCGTACTCAGTAATAGACCTGCCATTGGCATAGATCTTGGAACCTCATCTTCCAAAGATGCATGAACAACGCCTCAAGATCTACGGATCACTTATTGATTCCACAAGCCTGAAGAATTTCAATGCAAGGTTGAAGATCTTGAACGAAGCACTGAAGACCTTCAACTCAAAGACAAAGATCTTCAAATCAAAGACACAGACTTTCAATGCGAAGACAAACCATATCATTGTCAAGGTAGAGTTCGGGAGGGGGGGGCTTCTCCAGGATAAATCCCTTCAACACCATCCTCCTAAGGGATTGCTTATTGCTTCAAGTGTTTCTGATGCTCAAGGGACGACCGGCTACATAATGGATGCCACAACTGTGTGAAAGATGTCGAGCATCTTCATGAAGCCTAAAGCACGCCGAAATCTCTCCTACTCATCGTCATTAAACTCCATCACCTCTCATTCACACAACCACCTTGGAAGCAGTGTCATCCACCTACCAGTTCCGCCTAGCAAGAGACCTAACTAGCCATTACTACCCACCACAGTGCCATGGGACTGGCACTTGGCTACGAGGGGAGTAATGTTACCGTGTTTCCCGTAGCACAGAGGAGCGGAAAATGGAAAAAAGGAAATAGCAAAAAAGGCACAGGGTAAAAGTAGAAAAAGGCGCCTTGACCGGTAACCAGACCCTAAAAAATTTAAATGTTCGGGCACGACCCTCAGAAAGTCTCAGTGTCGCCTCGAGACAACAAAAGAGTACAAGGCACACCATTAAAATGTGGAAGCGCTCCCGAATCCTTGTAAAAGAGCGCCAGGCTCGCTCCTGTGCAAAGTGTACGCATTAGTTGGGAATAGGATAAATTAGAATGGTGAGAAATGGAAAAAAGGGCCTAGGCTACGACCGGCCATGTAAAAAAGGGAAAAGGGGATGACCGCCCAAAAAGAATTTAGGGCTTTGTATATAAAGTTCAAAAGTGAATGAGAGGCTCATTCTTTTGGTGTGTGGCAAAAAGAGTCTTCTTCTTCCTCTCTTCTTCTCTCCTTCTTGCTTGTGTGTGCTCTTGAGAGAGGGAGTGTGAGAGTGTGAGGGAGTGAGTGTGTGGGAGTGAGGGATCAAGTGGGTGAAGCTCTTCACCATCTCCAGTTCTCTTCTTCTCTTCTCTTCTTTTCTCTTTTCTTGCGCACACGGCTATGGAGGATGGAGCTTGGAGATGGAGGAGGATTGATGATGCTTGAGCTAGCATCAAGAATCGTGGAGCTACCGGAGTGCAAGAGAGAGGAGGATACTCGATCAAGCATCAAGGTAAGCTCACTACACTCGTAGGATCGACGACGCATCGGCTAGGTGAGAGATAGCCATTAGAGCTCGCTTGGAACACTTGAAACAATAAGTGGTCCGTGGGTCTTGGCGATTGAGCGAAAGCTCCCACAATGACTGTGAACTACTGTAAACAGTCCCAAACAGTGTTTGAATCAGCCCCAAATCAATGTCCAATGCTCAAGCCTTCAAGACCCAGCATCAAGTATGTGCAAATGCCTTAGAGGAAGCTTGTGGAAGTGTCCAATGGCCTGGAGCTTGAGGAGGACCGAGATGGAGCAGATATGGGTCAGCCTAAAACAGGTGCAAATATTGTGTTGCTATCCTAGGGGGCTTGCAGCCCACGTGGCATACTTGGGGTGGAGTCGGGGCTCAAGTAGGTGCCCAAGGGGGCACACACCAAGCCTCAAGGGTTCTTGAGCAGGGGCAATGAAGATATGAAGCACCAGAGCTTCAATGGTGGCTGCCCTAAACTGTTCACTACATGTGTGACCAGAGAACTAAAGTAAACCTTGAAGAAAATGATCAAATACCTCTAATATAATGCCCTGAAGGTGCCCAATAATGCTGGGAAGGTGCTTGGGAAGCTGGGGAGTGACGGGAGCTCGAAGGAGTCGGATATGGTTGCTGGGAAGGAGACCCAATGCGAGTAGGGAGTCGATGGAATGCTGAGAATGCCACAAACCAAGCTCAAGAGTTGGAAAGCAAAGCTATGATAACAGTTGAAAGGGAGCGACGGATCGAAGGTTGGAGTTGAGAGCTATGGTGAGAGAGCAAGAGCAAGAAAGGAAGAGACTAGAAATGGGAACTCCAACAGTCACAATGTGTGACCGGGCCTTCCTTTATTCAAACTGTCACTAAAAGAATAAAGAATAAAGTGACAGTGACGGGCGCTCACCACCTGCAGTGTGTAGTGGCGGTGGCTGTCAATGTAGTAATACACGGGCGGCTAGGAAAAGGCGCCTTTATCCCCAACACTTCAGGCGTTCTTCTACTTACTCGTTTTGGAGGGCCAGAAGAGGAAGGCCCTGGTTCATCTTCTCTTCTTCTCTTTTCTTCAATCAAGACTTCTTTATAATTGACGTCAGCCTAATTTGTAAAGGCGAAAAAAGAATCTACCGGTTCTTTCCAACCAGTTATTCGAATGCACTGATTGGTGTTAGCCAAATCTTCTTTAGCAGCTTTACCACGTTCCATTTGATCTAGTGCCTGCATCCATACTTTAGATTGCACATTAGTTTTACATGCTTTCAAACTTGATTTAGTTGGCTCAATTTTTAGCCCATAGGTAGCTGCATCAATTGCTGCATAGGCATTCTTTACAGCTAAATCTTCTAATCTTTTCTTCATTCCACCGTTGCCAAAATTTGGCTCCAGTGGAAGACCAATTTCAGTTGCATGGATTTTTTCGTCTTTCCAAAAGACGAGCTTTTGTGCTTCAGCGTCACGGAAGGCAGAACACTCCCTCTTGTCATGTTGTTGGTGGCTATCGTACCAAATACAGCGCCTCTTAAAGCCTTCTCTCATGGGTCTTTGAGTTGATGATCGTCCTCATTCTTCAACTTTGACATCCAACAACTTCTCTACTTTGAAACTAGTTTCAATAAGATTCAAATGAAGGTCACACATGCTTTTAATAAGTTCATCCATGACATCATTTTTAGAATAAACAGAAGAATAAAGAGTTGGTTTATTAGTCAAAGGAATAGGAGATTTTGAAGGTGGAACAAGCTCCATCAATGGATTTGTTGAAGTTGAAGTAGAGCCCAATCTTAGTCGCATTCGCTCTCTTCGAGCAATCATGTTAACTACATCAGTAACATCTGTCCATGCAGTCTTGACTCCTGATTCGGAGGTAGCATCTTCTAGGCGATCAACAAGCTTTTCTTGCAGAATGGGATTTGCAGCCTTAAGGAATAATTCAATCTTCTGACTTTCCATACTTTGTTGGTCTTCAGCATCAAGTTGTCCAAATTTACTTTCAAATTCATGGTATAGAGCTGTTGCAGCTATACCTTTGTTGGGTTTTTCAACCCATTCAGTGAAACGTTTCTTCGTCATAAGGCCAGAGTCTTCTAAGAAGAAATCTTTGCGTAGGGCTTTTTTGAATGCAGCCCAATCTGCATCTTGTTGGAAAAGACCATGGATTCTTTCTTGAAGAACAAGCTTGACTAGTTTGGCAAAATAACGACTCCATGCATGTTGCGGTACACCAAAGAAGAGCATTTTCTCAACATATAAACGAATGAAAACAGAGACATTTTGACCATTAAATTGTTTTAATTCATGTCCAACTTCTTCTAGGGCCTTGATAGCTGTGGAATCGATCTTCTCTTCTTCTTGCCTTTGTTGTTGTTATTGTTGTAACATTTGGATTTTTTGTTGTTGAGTCTGCTGTAGTATGCACACCAATTGTTGTAGAGTATCTCCTGAAGAATCCCCCATCTTAGAGTTCTCTTACACTGACCTTCATGTCGGGTTCACCAATATCGCAGCGCGTAGGGTTGAAGGTCACCACAGGGGTTTGGCAAGAGAAGAATGTATGGGGGTTCAAGAGCTTAGACTCCAGAGATGGTAGAGACAAGAGAAGGGTTGAAGGCTTCAAGCCAAGTTCTTGAAGATAAGTGACAGCACGGTGAAGGTAGATTCAAGGAGAGGAGTAGACGAAAGAGAAGGGGTTTGAAGAGATTGAAGACGTAGAAGAATACTTCTAAAAATAATTAGAAAATATAGAAGAATACTAACAGAGATGAAGCTTGTCAGTTTCTTTCAGCATTATGAGAAAATATAACTCTAATAGACAAAAACGTGTACAAAATAATACCTTCCTCTATGTTGCTCAGATCACCAATCTGATCCTTCCAATGGCTCCAAAAGGGGGGGTTAAATACTAGGACACCTGGCCAGAATCCTGCCAGATCACTCCTTCTTCATCTCCCACTTTTGGAGTACTGTTCACTGCCTGAAAACAGCGATCGCGCATTGCGCGATTTTGCTAATCTCTTTTTTTTACATAAAATCCTCTCAAATTAGGTGAAAGCTACATGCTTTCTTTTACATGTCATCCTAATCTAGAAGTTGCCTATAGTTTTGTAGATTTTTTTACAAGAGATAAAAAGCACCATCAAGGCAATCAGTCTAATATCATCTTTTAGTGAAACATTCCTTTATTTCCCATGGCTACTTGTAATTATTAACCCTTGCCATGCTTTTACCATCAAACACAATCACTTGGAATATTTATCCAAATCACAAATGCAACAATCAGTTGATTGAAAAAAAACATTTAGGGTGTTTTTCAATCAACCAACAAAACTAATTGTCTTTTTTTCAAACAATACAAGAATAGACGCGATAATAAGTCCATCACATATTCGCTCTCTCCCTTGGGATCAAAGAGCGATTCTATGCAAAATTTACTTAATACTTGTATGCACAATTCCTAATGTTATTTTTTTTACGATTATGCTATTCATAACCTCTAATCGATTATTCTATGAATGAATAAGCCATACGGAACTAAGGGCAATTAACTTCCCTTATTAATATATGCACTTTGCAAACTCCATCTTTTAAATATGTGAGAAGAGGTCTATCTCTTTCCATGACCTATTCTCGTATATCATAGTATGGAGCCTAATGTATCTCATGCAAGAATCAAAGAAAGCATCTATCAATTTAGAAATACATTACTTACGACCGGAACCATAGTTGGATTGACGGTGATGCCTTTGCTCGAAGCTTTGTTATTGGTTGTAGGATTGCCATCCGTATGTGACATTCTTCGCTTGGAGGCCATCCTTTGCAAGTAGACTCAAGAGATTAAGAAGGCAAAATACATTCGAGATGGGAGAGTGTAAGAGAAGATGGCTAAGTAGAGCTCAAGAGATTAAGAAGGCGGAATACATTCAAGATGAGAGAGTGTAAGAGAAGATGGCTAAGTAGAGGATTAAGATAGAGGGAATTGATCTAACTCTCTCTCTTGCAACCTCTTGGGGTAACTATTCTCTCTCTCTCTCTCTCACACACACAATCTCTTGGAGGGTTATCCTTCTCTCTACCTCTCTCTTGCAGCCTCTCGAGGTCTCCTTATGCTCTCTTATGCCTCCCCATGCCTCATATTTGTAATGAATTAGAGAAGAGGGGATGGGTTGAGAACAAGAGTTCTTAGTGGAGGGACTCTTGAAAAACTCAGTGATCTGATGCTTAACTCATAAATATGATGATTCCATTAGCTCCAAAAGGGGGGTAAAACCCCAAGACACTTGCTTGAAAAGCTTTCAAATCACTCCTTCTTTCTCTCCCTGTTTGAAGTGCATCTACTGCGTGTGTAGACTGTGATCGCGGTGTGTGTGATTTCACCAATCACTCTCTTTATCTTTTATCTTTTTATAAAATCTCCAAAACTATCTAAAACATCACTTGTCTTTTCTTTTAAGTGACATCCAATTCTAGAAATCTCCATATCTTTTTAGGATAATATCTAAAATATCTAGAATATGCTAGTTTTGCCCAAAATCCAATATTTTTGGATCATCCAAACTATATACATTAATACTAGTGATTAATATGGCTCATAAGTCTCATTCACATTGTAACTTCCGTGAAGGGTGGCTACGGTCCTTGTCAATCCAAGAAAAATATCATATTTACGACTCTCGATTTTAAAAAATATATATTTTAATTGAATAAAAATTGTTAGCTATTAACGTTAGTTAGTTTTTACCTTAGTTAGTCTTTAGTTAGTAATCTTACTAACTTATTAATTGACTAGCTAACTTTTAACCAACTAACTTTTATTGTGTGGAAATATTACAATGGCTGAGATGAAGAGCTCTTTGTGGAGGGAATCTTGGAAAAATTAGTGATTTGATGCTCAAATCATAAATCTGATGGTTTCTTTGGCTCTAAAAGGGGGGTAAAACCTCAAGACACTTGGTTAGAAAGCTTTCAGATCACTCCTTCTCTGTGTTCGAAGTGTTGTTTTTTGTTTGTAGACCGTGATTGTGACGTGCGCGATTTCACTAATCCTTTCTTTTTCATTGAATTTCCGAATCTGGCTAAAAAATCACTTGCCTTTTTTTTACATGACATCCAGTTCTAGAAATTTTCATATCTCTTTAGGATATTTACAATAAATAATATCTAAAATATACTAGTCTTGTCCAAAAATATAATATTTTTAGACCATCCATACTATACACATTAACACTAGTGATTTATATAGCTCATAACTCTCGTTCATGCTGTAACTTCCGTGAAGGGTGGCTACAGTCCTTGTCAATTCGAGAAAATTATCGGATTACGACTCTCGAATTTATTTCTAGTGTTATCTTTCATTACTTGATTGCAAGTTCATCGTTCTACATGTGCTTCTATTACTAATGTTGGATAAAGAAAGCAAGATAATGGATTCCCTTAGAGTCCGTTGAAGACGTGGGACATGAATTTTATATTTAAATTCATATACCACGTGAAATAATGGAGTCAATCATAGTGAGTGATTGTTGGAGTCTCCTAAATCTGTCGAAGCATCTTGTCTTGATGGGTAGAAAGAGCTTCAACTTCTCTATTGGTGGTAGAAATGCAAGCTTGTTTAATATTGGAATTTTTTTATTTTGGTTGGCACATAGTATTTCAAATCTGAATAGAACCATCCAGGAGCGTGTACGTAGTATGCTTAGCCACGCAGGCCTACCACAGAGCTTTTGGACTGAGGCAGTTAGTACAGCTGTGCATGTCATAAACAGATCACCTTCTAGTGGTTTGGATTTCCAGGTTGCAAAGGAGGTATGGACTGGAAAACCTCCCTCTTATGCGCATCTCCGTGTCTTTGGATGTGAGGCATTTTGCCATGTGCCCAGGGACAAGAGAAGTAAGCTGGATCCTAAGAGTGTCAAATGCATTTTCCTTGGTTATGGGGATGCAGGCGAGATGGGTTACCGTCTCTGGGATCCGCAGCGCGCGAAAAGTCATCCGCAGTCATGATGTAGTCTTCCATGAAGACAAGATGCATCGACAGCCTGAGAGAGTTGAGGAGATCCGCAAGGTCATATTTCAGGAGGAGCCGAGAGCTCCCGCACAGCCAGTTGGACAGCCTACAACTGCAGTAGATGCTCATACATTAAGCGAGTAAACATCCTTTTTTTGGAATATGGTTGTAGGGAAAATTGATAATTAAAAATGCATGATTTCCCAAAATGTTACCCCAAATATCAATATTGCACAAGTTCAAGAGAAGAAATTCATTCTCAAACAGTACAAGCCACTGGAGTTTGATGGTAAAGGGAGAGACATTCCAACTAAAGTAGAAAAATGGATAGAATCTGTGGAAGACTATTTCATTGTTGTAAGGTATACCATAAAATCAAGCCATGATTGC
The DNA here is from genome assembly GCF_053477565.2 of Lygodium microphyllum. Lineage (NCBI taxonomy): Eukaryota > Viridiplantae > Streptophyta > Polypodiopsida > Schizaeales > Lygodiaceae > Lygodium > Lygodium microphyllum. The sequence continues at coordinate 144,765,851 of NC_141148.1, read as the reverse complement.
CAAACTAAAACTCATAGGAGATGCCCATCTTTGGTGGAAACAGTGGTGCAAGGACCAAAGAACATACAAAAAGTGCTATCACTTGGAACAAGATTAAGGATGTTGTGTGTGGGAGATATCTTCCACCTACATATCAAGCCCAAAAGATGAACGAGTTCTTCAACCTAAAGTAGTTAAGCCTAAGCCTAGAATCTTACTAATCCAAATTTGTAACACTTCTAAAATATGCACCTATATGGATGTTTTACATCAAGTATCCAAATTTTGCAATGGTCTAAGTCTGCCCATGAATACATGCCTTGAATCAATGAGACCATCGGATTTACATGATGCATTGATTCCAGTAGCTACAATAGTTTAGAGATCGAACAAAGGCCAAGGAATGAAAAACTTTTGAACACAAATAGTCAGATTAAGTGAAACTTCCAAGGTTATGCAAAAAGATAGCTAGCATCATCCTTCCTTAATTATTCCTTTAGGAAATCAACCACAGCTGAAGCAACCAGCATAGCAACAATTTCTAGGGAAAACATCCCTTTTGTTTTCCAATCAAGAAAATATCACTTTCTACGTCAAGCAATCACTTTGCTTATAAACTACTTGTCCTCAGTAGGATCTCCTCTTACCAAGGCAACTAGTCAATTCACTTAGAAATATCCTTTTCAAAACAACCAAGCATAAGCCTTGATCAACATTCCATTTAGAGTCAGCTTACTAGCCTAGCTTAAACTAGGAGGGTATCTACTTCCAATAATCCAAGACAAGTTCATTAAGAACAACTCACAGCAGTGTGTTTAATCACTCAACTTCTTTTGAATCCCTCTTTCCCTTGGGTTTTATCCTAGGGTTCCAAGTTGTGAACCCTCGATTCTTTGCACGTCTTTTAACATACTTGGTAATCTATAAAACACAATATACTGCAAGACTTGTCATACATTCTTTCCATCCTCTCTTAGTGCCATGCTATGCAAAATTTTCTAATCAAACTTATCTCGCATGCACATGGTGCGTTTAATATATTAGTACAACCTAAACAATCTTTAACTCTCTTCCTATCTATCACCTCTATGCTCTAACATAGGTAAAAGATAATCATATAATGCATAAAAATCTTTCCTTGTAAGTGATCCATGAAATTCTAAGAACCTGTTAGTATTCTAAATGCAATTTTACCCTAATATTTCATGCAGTCTCCAAACATAAACATTGGCTATCATAGGATAAGACAACCTAATTGTGGTATGCAAGATCAAGACCTATCTTTCGCGTGGAATGCAAGATAGATGACAAGTCCTCTATGCTTCTGTGCAGTTGCATCCTATGAATGGAAACTAATATTTCATGTATTTATTTTAATCACGGAAGTAAACCATGAATTATAGTTAACAAATCATGCACTAAACTAAGTGAAAGTCTATCATTTTATGTGACATATTATGAAAACTTTATCATTTCATGTGGTGAAATGAAATCAATAGTTCTTCCCTAGGCCAACCTGGTTCCGCGAGACGGGGTCTGGAGTTGTGCTAATTCCCGCGTTGGCTATACTCGGTGCTCCATTAATGGCTGCAATTCCAATAGCTCCAATTGCACCATGAATTCCATCTATACTTGTCCCTTGAGCAACTATGGTAGCTCCCGCAGTCTTCACTCCTTCACGACGCTTAGGGGCTATGGTAAGTAGCTAGCCAAAAATTGCGGATATGATATCAAGAGGGTAAGGTGATGATGGTAGTCAAGAGGGAGGATAACAAAATCTAACTCTATCCCTGTCCCTTATCTCTCTCTTTCTCACTATCAATTCACTTTCCCCACCTCTCACCTTCTCCCTTTATTTCTACCTATTTATTTTTCTTAACCTTTCTCTCTTAGCCTATATTCTCTCTATTTATCTCCCCTATACTCTCCTTATCTTCCTTCTCTTCTCCTCCTCTTCTCTCTCTTCTCTCTCACCCTTCTTCTTCTCCTTCTCTTCTCCCTCCTCTTCTCTCTCACCCTTCTTCTGCTACCCTTCTCTCTCCCTCTTCTTCCCCTTATTTCTCTCCCTTTTCCTCCTTCACAAGGATCAACGGCCGGGGGGGGAGGGGGGGTTCCAAGGCGCCACTGAACTGGGGGAGGGGGGGCCGTTGTTATCGCCAACAGGGGGGTTTTTCGTTGTAGTCGATGATAAAAGGGGGGGGGTGCTAACATCACAGGGGCAGAGCCTGCAATGGAGGGGGGGAGATTTTTCTATCGACGGGGGAAGGGGGCGCAGCCTGACAGTGAGGAGGGAGGAGGAGGGGAAGCTTCTCCCTTTCTTGACGAGCCCCCATTGGGCTTTATAGAGGTGGTGTGGGCTGCATGCCCCCCTCTCCTTCCTACTTCCACACACTCTCTCTCTCCCCGCCATGCAGTCGGCAGGGGGAGAGAGAGGGGTTTTTTTTTTGAAAATTTTGTCTTGGGGGGGTTCCTATGGGGAGCACGGGGACATTATATCCTCTCCCCCTTAGAGGAATCGAGATGTCCTCATCTCGAAAAGACCTGGGGGAGACAAGCACTACTGGGCCTTAGAGCCTGTGGGTTAGGACCCATCATGCTTCCGCTGCACTACTCTGATTACTCAAATTATTAAGATGACAACTTGTCACAACTCATAGGGTTCAATTGGATTTATTCCAAGTACAAGACTCATTATCTCAAGAGGATCTTCTTACGATATCTAGTCATCCTCAAAGGTTACAACAGGCTCCAAGCCTTCATCATCATGTGGTTCATAATGTGCGCCAAAAGCAGAGTTTAGACGACTTCATTTGACTACACGTTCCTGATTCTCAAGGTCCAACTCAGGACAATCTGTTTGGATGTGTCCTAGTTCATTATAGTGGAAACATTGGCGGTTGGGACATCTCTTACGGATGTGTCCTACCTCACCGCACTTGTGGCACCTCTTCTCTTGATCTCTGAGTCATCTACATCATAGTGGCCTAATTTAAGCTCTTGGACAATTGGATTTACTCGGAGTAATGCGTGTTGCAAGTCCGTTGGGCGCATTGATTCCAATTGAGTGTTTATGGATGGATTCAACCCAGCACAAAACTTTGACACCTATTGCATCATATCCATTTGTGGCGCGTATTTTAAGAGAGAGATGAAATTTGAATAGTATGCATCAAGGGATAGTCCAAGCTGCTTTAATTCATAGAATTCGTTCATCTTCTGTGTGCGATAGGCAGGTGGCAGATACCTCCCTCGCACAGCTTCCTTAAGCTTGTTCCAAAAGTGATTGTTCCCTCCAAGATCGCTTGGTCTCTGCACCACTGTTTCCACCAAAGTCTTGCTTCGCCTGTAAGTTTAAGTTTGGCGAGCATGGCTTGGTTAGCAGGTGCAGTTCTTGCTGCCTCAAAATAGTCCTCCATGGACTCAATCCAGATCTCGGCGTCCACTTGAACAGTCCTTCCCTTGCCATCAAACTCGGGTGGCCTAATTTGCTTGAGAAGGAACTTCTTCTCTTGCATATCAGCATTCGTAGGTGCAGAAGGTGCCTGATAGTCAAGCCATACCACTTAGGTTATTTAGGTTATGTCTATAATCTGAACATTAATCAATCATGCATCATTAGGAAGTTTTGCTTTGATATCAACTGTAATGTGCCCGCCCCTCAAATCGCGGGACATGTCTTAGCAGCCCATCGAGAGATCAATCTAGAAGATGCCACCCGACACTCCCAAGGAATGACACGGGGTTTGCCAACTAGGGACTCTCGAGTCTACCCCGCAACAGAACTTATCCGGCCGTTCCCACTAGGATCGACCTGAAGTCCGGGTTCCTAGCAGTCGAGTCTTCCTAACAGCCTTCTAGCATCGGTCTACAGCCACTCCACTTTGCGTAGATACAACTGGACCCAAGCAGACTCATAGCACACTTGGTTCAAAGAGAATGGGAAACGAGAGGGATGCATCGCTCGACCTCTCTGCCCGTAGGGCATAGTCCCATTCTGGTCCCCTAAAACGGTATGAATCAGGATTCTAACCAACATTGTCTAAGGTCATCGTCCATCCTTCCCTAACATTCCTTGTTAACATTTCCTTTTGAGAAAAGCTCTCGGCTAATCGAGACCACCCTTTCGTAGGATAGACCCATTGGTCACATCCACCACACTTCCCTCGGGGGTTGTTTTAGTTATCTAATTACCTACCAAGTTATGTTTGACACATAAAAGCAGCTTCCTTAATTAACCCGTTAGTCACAGGTTCCTTTACGTAATTTAGGACACTAACACAAAGACAAGATAAAACAAGATCAAACACTTCCTTAACTTATCTTAAGATTAATGTTTGTCTCCTGCCCATACAGAAGAATTAAGTGTTCCTTTCTGCCTTCGCAGAAAAATCCTTCCGTCTCCCGGCAACGATGCTATGCAGAATTTTCTAGTCAAACTTATCTCGCATGCACATGGTGCATTTAATATATTAGTACATCCTAAACAATCTTTAAATCTCTTCATATCTAGCAATGAGTACTTGTTCCTAAAGTGCAGGGTCTCATGTGACTTGAGTATATAAAAGTTTAAACTCAATTCACTTATCACCTTTGTGCTCTAACATAGGTAAAAGATAATCATATAATGCATAAAAATCTTTCCTTGTAAGCGATCCATGAAATTCTAAGAACCTGTTAGTATTCTAAATGCAATTTTACCCTAATATTTCATGCGGTCTCCAAACATAAACATTGGCTATCATAGGATAAGACAACCTATTTGTGGTATGCAAGATCAAGACCTATCTTCGCATGGAATGCAATATATATGACAAGTCCTCTATGCTTCTATGCAGTTGCATCCTATGAATGGAAACTAACATTTCATGTATTTATTTTAATCACGGAAGTAAACCATGAATTATAGTTAACAAATCATGCACTAAACTAAGTGAAAGTCTATCATTTTATGTGACATATTATGAAAACTTTATCATTTCATGTGGTGAAATGAAATCAATAGTTCTTCCCTAGGCCAAGGAGAACCTGATTCTGCGAGACAGGGTCTGGAGTTGTGCTGATTCCCACGTTGGCTATACCCAGTGCTCCATTAATGGCCGCAATTCCAACGGCTCCAATTGCACCATGAATTCCATCTATACTTGTCCCTTGAGCAACTATGGTAGCTCCCGCGGTCTTCACTCCTTCACAACGCTTGGAGGCCATGGTAAGTAGCTAGCCAAAAATTGCTTATATGATATCAAGAGGGTAAGGTGATGATGATAGTCAAGAGGGAGGATAACAAAATCTAACTCTATCCCTGTCTCTTATCTCTCTCTTTCTCACTATGAATTCACTCTCCCTACCTCTCACCTTCTCCCTTTATTTCTGCCTTTTTTTTTTCTTAACCTTTCTCTCTCAGCCTATATTCTCTCTATGTATCTCCCCTAGACTCTCCTTCTCTTCCTTCTTTTCTCCTCCTCTTCTCTCTCTTCTCTCTCTCACCCTTCTTCTTCTCCTTCTCTTCTCCCTCCTCTTCTCTCTCACCCTTCTTCTTCCACCCCTCTCTCCCCCTCTTCTTCCCCTTATTTCTCCCCCTTTTTCTCCTTCACAAGGATCACGGGGGAGGGGGAGGGGGGGTGCTGTTATCACCAGCAGGGGGGGTTTCGTTGTAGTCGATGATAAAAGGGGGGGTGCTAACGTCACGGGGGCAGAGCCTGCAACAACAGAGGGGGGGAGATTTTTCTACCGATGGGGGAAGGGGGCGCAGCCTGACAATGAGGAGGGAGGAGGGGGGATAAGATTCTCCCTTTCTTGATGAGCCCCCATTGGGCTTTATAGAGGTGGTGTTTGGGGGGGGGGGGGGGGGGGGAGGGGGGAGAGGCAACGCCCTCCCGCCACCTGGGGGCTGCATGCCCCGTTCTCCTTACTACTTCCACTCTCTCTCTCTCTCTCCCCACCATGCAGTCGGCAGGGGGAGAGAGAGGGGGTAAAAAAATTTATTATTATTATTTTGAAAATTTTGTCCTAAGGGGAGGTTCCTATGGGGAGCACGGGGACATTACACAAATAATGCCCATAGCCATTGCGAAAAGAGCCAAATCACATTTCAAAACTCAAAGAGAGAACAAGTAACCACTTAGGGAGAAGCAAGGAACCCTAAGGCTCAACTGGCTAAAGCTTCTCGAATAGTAAAAGGGCTAAAGAAAGGAATACACGTCTATCTAATTAAACTCAACAAGGCCAAGTAGGATAGCAAAGCCAAGGATCAACCATCTTGGCTAAAAGAATATGCGGATGTTTTTCCAGAAGACCTAACAGAACTTTCACTAGCAAGGAAAGTAGATCACAAAATTCAACTCATTCCAGGCGCTACCCCCGTCGCCAAACGGGCCTACCGAATGTTAATTCCTAAAGCCATTGAGCTAAAAGAACAATTCAATAAGCTATTAGACCAGGGATACATCTTGCCAAGTAATTCACCATGGGGAGCCCCAGTACTATTTCAAAAAAAGAAAGATGGAACACTCCACCTTTGTATTGATTACCATGGATTAAACCAAGTGACAGTGAAAAATAAATACCCAATCCCCAGGATAGACGAGTTGCTTGATCAACTCCAGTGAGCAAAGGTCTTTTCAAAGATCAATCTCAGATTAGGCTATTATCAAATAAGAATTAGGGAGGAAGATATTCCTAAAATTGCTTTTAATACAAGGTACGATCATTATGAGTTTATTGTGATGTCATTTGGATTAAAAAATGTTCTTACCACCTTCAACAGGTTGATACAAGATACTTTTTGACCTTGGAATATTGTGATTCATAGTATCGGCAGATGGCATTTCAGTGGATCCTGCCAAGGTCCAAGATATACAATATTGGCCATCTCCAACAATAGTCAAGGAAGTGCAAAGCTTTCTAGGGCTAACGGGTTGGTATAGAGTCTTCATTAAAGACTATGCCTCAATCGTTGCGCCTCTCACCAACCTTTTCAAAAAGTAGGTCTCCATTACATGTACGTCTGTCGAACAATCTAGATTTGAGAAGCTTAAGCAGAGTTTGGTAATTGCCCCTATCTTAAGGCCACCCGACCTAAGTAAAGAATTTGAAGTCATAATTGATGCAAGCTCTCTTGTGCTTTGGGTTGCGTGCTTATGCAAGAAGGACATCCAGTAGCTTCAGCTTCAAGAAAATTAAAGGTCCACAAAATAAACTATGCTACACATGATCTAGAATTACTTGTTGTAATTCATGCGTTTAAATTATGGAGACATTACCTGCTTGGTAATAGGTTTTCTCTAGTCACACTGATCATAAAAGCCTAAAGTGGATTTTTACTCAACTAGATCTCAATATGAGACAATGCGGATGGATTGAGACCTTTCAAGAATTTGACTTTGAAATCAAGTATAAACCAGGCAAGGAGAATGTGATTGCGGATGCTGTAAGTCGTAAATCATTTCTTAATGCTCTAATCCTAGAGGAACCCTCTAGGGCTAGAAGTCTTGCTACAATGATTTTAGTGCCCAGTAATCCTCTCATATAAATGGCTAAAGAAGAGGCAGTAAAGGATCCAAGCTATTAGATATTGTTAAGAGAAATTTCAGCCAAGGATTCAAATCCAAAACTCAAGACTAAGTATCAAGATTTTTCCATAAACGAGGAGCTTGCCTATTTCAGGACAAGACTGTGTATTCATGCAAGTTAGGAACTAAAAAAGAAAATACTTTGGGAAGCTCACGATTCTCCATTTTTGGGTCATCCTGGTTATGTCAAGACTCTTAATACAATTAGAAGAAGCTTCTATTAGGAAAAACTCAAGGGTTATGTACTCAAGTATGTCACTGAGTGCCTGTTACCAACGAATTAAGGTCAAGCATGTCAAGTTGCTAGGAAAGCTACGGCCACTTGACATTCCTCAAATGAAATGGGAGTATATCAGCATTGACTTCATTGTTTGATTACCCCTAGTACAAGGAGGATATAACTCCATAATGGTAGTCATTGATATGCTAACAAAAGTTACACACCTTATTCCTGTAAAAACTAATTACAAGGATTTTGATATTGCTAGGCTTTCATTAAGGAAAATTTCAAGCTACATGGATTACCCCAGAGAATCATCAGCGACTATGATTCTCTCTTCACCTCAAACTTTTGGAAGAGTTTGTTTGAACCTCAAACTTTTGGAAGAGCTTATTGTAATAAGGAACCCCAATGGTGGATCCAATACCTACCTCTAGTTGAATTTGCCTACAATGCATCATACCATTGAAGTATTCAAATGACTCCTTTTCAGCCACTATATGGGCAAGATTGTCTCACACAATTTAAATTTTCCAATTCTACCCTACAGGTAGAAGCATCTAGGTAAATGTCAGAAGAAATGGATCAACAAGTGAAAGCTATAAGGCAATATATTCAAGCTACTAAGGATCGATAGAAGGCATATGTCAACCAACAAAGGCAAGAATGCATTTTCAAAGAAGGAGATATGGTTTTCCTACGTGTTCGTCCAAAGAAAAGTTCCTTATCTTTGGGGGAATTCAAGAAGCTAAGTCCCAAGTATTGTGGGCCATATAAGGTACTAAAGTGTCTAGGACCAAATGCCTATAAGCTGCAACTCCCTAATAACTTGAAAATACATAATGTATTTCAAGTTAGTCTATTGAAAGTGTATGTTCCTAACCGGGACCATGTAGGGAGAAGACTCTAAGAAGCAAAACCCTTAGAGAGTATCTCGCCTAGTGGAAAGACTACCATGAAGAGGATGCCACTTGGATTGACTGAAAATCACTATGTAACCAATATCCCCAGTTTCATTCAAGATGAGGACATCTTGATTCCTCTAAGGAAAAGAGGATGTGATATTCTGACTTTATTTTCAATCTTCCTGACTTCTCACAAATTTGATTTAAAAAACTGTAGACCATTAAATAGAGGAAGTCTCAATAAAAATAGTTCAAGGTTCGCAACTTGCCGACAGGAACTATAGCCATCCTTCACAGAACTTACCACATGAACGCGAGTCATGGGTCATAAGTCAAAATTAACCAAACCCATTTAAAACTTAGCAATTTGAAAGCAAGATAGCTCTCAAATCTTTAAGATTAAAAGCTTAAAATCTTAAGTAAATAAGAAGAAAAAGAAGAAAATGATGATGAATAGGCTGCCGCCCCCTCCCCCTATTTTTTAATTTAAAAAAATGGCACCTCATGCTCCCAAATTTGGAGTCCTTGATTGCTGAATAAAAGCCTGAATCTCCTTTTGTATAATAGCAGATAACTCTAGCAATCTCCCCCCTCTTTTCAGTTCATCATCAAGAGGCTTAGATTGAAGCAAGAGCATCTGAGAGCCAAGCAAATCAATGATGGCATCTCTGAAAACCTCTTTGGATTTGAAAGATCAAATCACTAGTATCTGATTGTATCTTGAAAGCTTCTAGATTGCTAATTTGCCAAGATACCCTCCATAAAGATCTCTTCTTCTTGGCCATAACCCTTCTTCGTCAATGTAGCTATAAATATGAGGCATGAGGAGCTGTTGGAGGGTAGTCTGAGCAAGAGAGGAGAGGCCCTTCTCGAGAGTATATATAGCAATAGGGAGTGGGGCAAGAGAAGGCAATAGAATTTTGGTGATAGTAGAGAGTGCTAGCATTGTGATTAGAAAGACCACACTTCTAGAAACTGCTTAAAAAAGAATGCCAAAATTAGAAATGCGAAAAATCACTAAGACAATTATGTATCCAATAACATAAGCAATGATGACACAAGTAAACAGTTGCTTGTTATACAACACTTTATGAATACTATGATTGCTAATGGTTCATTTAAGAATGATGTATATTATGTAGAATCAAGTGCCTCTAATCACATGACTTCTCATGAAGAGTAGTTTGCATAGATGGGCAATCCAAAGTCTCCAAGCTATGTGGAAACAAGGGATGAACTCACCCCATTACTCATGCTAGAAATATTTCTTTAAGTATGCAAGATGGTAAAAACTAAGTACTTGGCTAATGTGCTACACATTTTTTAAATATTTAAAAAAATTATTTCTATTGGTATGATGGTAGAACAAGGATTGCAGGTTTGATTCACATCTAATGGTTGTTATGTAGAAGATCCTAAAAATAATTGCAAGTTAATTGCAAAAGAGAAATGTACTAGAAGATTATTTACTCTTGATGTAAGTCTACCTGAAATGGATGTTGTCATGTTTGCATATGATTGATATGCTGTGGAGGATATTGAAATTTGACTTAAGGGAATTGGTCATGCAAATGTGCAGTGGGTAAAAGGTATGCAATCAATACAGATTGTGGATGGCTTGTGCAAGTTTAGAGTTGATGTAGTGCATAAAGTATGTGAAGCATATCAATTTGGAAAGAAAGCAAGGCATACATTTCCATATAGAAAGCATGCATATAAGATACCACTTGAATTGATACATTTTGATGTGTGAGGTCCTATAAAGACTACAACTTTGAGTGGTTACAAGTTTTATGTTTCCTTCATGGATGATCATATTCACAAAATATGGGTTTACTTCATGCATGAGAAAAGTGAGGTATTTTCTCACTTTAAAAGCTTTAAGGCTTTGGTTGAGGAGGAGATAGGGTTGCATACTAAATGCCTAAGGTCGAATAGAGGGGGAGAATATCCCTCCAATGAGTTCTTTGATTGTTTGCTTAAAATGGTATACAAAAGCAATATACATGTGGATATATTGTGTAGAAAAATGGAGTGGTTGAGTGAAAAAGCAAGCATATTGTACAGATGGCTCATGCATTGATGTTAGAAAGAAAATTTCCTTATTATTATTGGGCTAAAGAAATTTTGTTTACTACAATATACATTATGAACAAGACACCCACTACTATTGTACATGATATAATACCCTAAGAGAAGTTTACATGTGGAAAGCCAACCTATCCCATCTAAAAGTATTTGGACATATTGATTATGTGCATATTCATGATGAGTTATGTATTATACTGGATCCCAAAGCAGAAAAGTGTGTATTTGTGGGATATTATGTTGAGCAAAAAGGATATGGATGTTATAATCTTGTTGCACATGAGCTAAGAGTTAGCACGAATGTTGTTTTTGATGAAATGAGTAGCTAATATAGTAATGTGTAGAATGCACTTGGGACTAATGAGCATGAGAGTGTGGCTATGCAAAAAATAGGTCACCAATAAAAAACATTGAGTGGACCATAAGAGTCTCCTAGTCATGGTTCTATTAATAAATATTGGAGTGGTAGATTGAGATCATAGGTTACTGCACTAAGAACATCATAGATTTCAAGAAAAGGTAAAGAGAAAATTGGGACTTACCTATTATGATATATGTATCATTGGGTTTCTCTCATGTTGATATTGATTTAGATGGTTGTGTGAGCATAGATTGGATGAGGAGTTTGGGATCACGTCTATTTAAACATGTGGTGTGTGAAAGAAACTCAGGGAAATTAGTCATAAACATATGTATGCATCACATGGGTTCAACATAAGGGATTTTTAAAATATTTTTACACATTTTGTACATATAGAAAGGTCCCATGTATAGGGATTACTTATGGATTGAATAGAAAAGGGTTATGTTTTATCAAGGCAAAATTCATAGATAAGGATATTTATAAATAGGCCTTGAATGCACGTGATATAGAGGATATATATATAGTGAATTTCCTAGGGAAAGGAACAAGAAGATCCTAAAGCACTTGATAGTGATCCAAGTCCATGCATATCAAGTAGGGTAAGAAAGGCATCATAGTGATTGACATATGATAGCTATGTAGTTGATCATTATCCACACATGGTCAAGGTTGTTCATGATATGGAACTCACTTGTTTTGAGGATGGAATGGGTAATGAGTATTCAAATCATGCTATGGATGCAAAAACGGCTACACTTGAAGATAATGACACATAGATATTGGTTCCTTTAGTTGAAGACAAGAAAGCTATTGGCTAGAATGGGTTTACAAGGTCAAATGGATCTATTGAGTGCTATAAGGCATGATTAGTTGCCAAAGGGTATGCATAGACTCATGGTATGATTATGAGAAATTTGCTCCAATGGCTAAAATGACTACTATAAGGATTTTCATAGCAGTGGCTACATCAAAAGGTTGGATCATGCATCAAATTGACGTTGAGAATGCCTTCTTGCAAGGGGAGTTGCAAGAAGAAGTTTATGTGGAGGAGCCACCTAGTCATGTAAATGAGAGTTGTCTAGTTGCATCAAAAGGTTGAATCATGCATCAAATGGATGTTAAGAATTCCTTTTTGTAGGGGGGAGTTGCAAGAAGAAGTTTATGGGGAGCATCCACCTAGTTATGTGGATGAGAGCCATCTAGATTATGTATGCATGCTTCATAAGGCCTTCTATGGGCTGAAGCAAGTACCCAATGCATGGCATGAAAAGATGGTAGAATACCTTGTCAATATTATATTTTGTAGAGCACTAGCTGATCACTAACTCTATGTACATGAGAGTGATGTAGGTATTGTGGTCATTACTATATATTTGTATTATTTGATCATTGTGGGTGATAGTGAGACAAAGATTGACAATGTAAAGGGCCTCCTCAAGACTGAATTTGAGATGAAGGATTCGGGAGAGCTATGCTACTTTCTCACTATAAAGATAATCAAGACTCTTGAGGGTATATGGTTTTCACATAGGCAATATGCATTAGATATGTTGAAGGAGTATGGTATGGCTAATTGCAAGCCTATTTCTATACCTTTGGATATTAATACTAAGCTCAATGCACATGAGGGTGACTTGATTGAGGATGTCACTATGTATCGAAAGATTGTGGGAAACCTTATCTATTTGATGATCAATCGGCCAAATCTAAACTATATAGTTAGTTTGGAGAGTCAGGCTATGCAACTTTCATGAAAGATATATTTGGATGTAGTATGGCACACATTATGCTATGTCAAGTCCACATTGGATTATGGCTTATTCTATGGTGCATCCATACCATTGGACTTGAATGGTTACGTAGATGTAGATTCAATTGGTAGTATTTTAGATAGGAGGTCTACTAATGGTTTTATGTTTTCCTTTCGGGTTGTTGCTCTTGCTTAGAGTATCAACAAGAAACGGCTCAAACTTGCATTATCTAGTAGAGAGGTAGAGTACAGAGGTGCTAAAATTATGGCATATGAGGTAGCTTGGTTATGCAAGCTACTTGGGGATTTCGAGATGCAAGTGGATAAGAAGATTATCATCTATTGTGATACCTTTAGTAGCATTCAATTGACCAAGAACCTACTGTATCATGTACGGACCAAAAACACATAGAGGTCCATTACCATTTCATTTGAGAGCAAGTTTTGGTAGGTGATGTTGATTTGGTTTATGTCAACATAGAGAATTGAGCTACTAACATTTTTACCAAGGCCTTGGGAAGTATGAAGCTTCAATGTACTTTGTTACTTTCATAGATGATTACTCACGTAAGGTTTGGGCTTATCCCATAAAGAGAAAATATGATGTCTTCGACACATTTCAGCATTGGCTTGCATTGGCAGAGAACTAGTTTGGAAAAAGGCTCAAATGCCTAAGGTCAGATAATGGGGGTGAGTATGTATCACGTGCTTTTGAGCAATTTTGTGATGAGCAGGGTATTAAGCATCAGTTGACCGCCCCTTACACCCCACCCCAGAATAGTATGACTGAGCGAATGAACAAGACCATTCAGGAAAGGGTCCGTAGCATGCTCAGCCAGGATGGCTTACCACATCACCTTTGGGCTGAGGCAATTACTACTGCAGTGCATCTCATTAACAGGTTTCCTAGCAGTGGCATTGACTTTCAGGTTGCAGAGGAGGTATGGGCATGCAAACCCCCCTCTTATGATCATTTGTGTGTCTTTGGCTGTGAAGCATTCTGCCATGTGCCCAAGGACAAATGCAATAAGCTGGATCCTAAGAGTGTCAAATGCATTTTCATTGGCTATGGAGATGCAGGAGAGATGGGTTACCGTCTATGGGATCCGCAAGTGTGGAAAGTGATCCACAACAATGATGTCATCTTTCATGAGGACAAACTGCATATGCAGCCGGAGAAAGTGGCTGAGATACGCAGAGTTATCTTTCAAGAGGAGCCACTTGCTCCCGTTTAGCCTACCGCTCCACGACCAGCTAGACAGCATGCAATATCACGTGATGCTCATGACCCAGATGTTAGACTTGTTGACGTTAGACAGGATGTCGATGAGGCAACAAAGCCTGGATTGATGTGTTCTACTAGAGATAGACAATCTCCTGACCGTTTTGTGCCCTCTATGGATTATGTACTAGTTATAGATGCAGGAGAGCCTCTCACTTATGATGAGGCTATACATTGAGGTGATTGTCACTCTTGGGAGAGGGCTATGTAGTCTGAGCTTGACTTATTGCATAAGAATCAAACTTGGGATTTGGTTTCCTTGCCTCAAGGTAAAAAGGCTTTGCTATGCAAGTGGGTGTAGAAGCTGAAAAGTACCCCTGGACACCCCAAGCCGGCATACAAGGCTCGATTGGTTGCTAAGGGTTTTAAGCAGGAGCATGGTGTTGACTTTGATGAAGTCTTTTCTCCTGTGGTCAAGATGACCACCCTACGCTTAGTCTTGGCCTTGGTTGCACAGCTTGACCTGGACTTGTACCAGATGGATGTCGAGATGGCTTTTCTACATGGGGACTTGCATGATGAGATTTACATGGAGCTTTGCCTTCCTTAGGAGATTAATGGGCATTGGATGATATGATGTCTTTTTCCTCATCCTGTTGTACATGTGTACATGTTGTACTGTCTTTTCCTTTTTCTCTCTCACTAGGGCAGATTTGCCTTTAAGTGGGATGTTGTTGGAGGTAAAGGCGCCTCTGCCTAGCTGCTCGTGTATTACTACACTGATAGTACCCACCACTGCACATTGCAAGTGGCGGGTGCCCATCACAATCACTTATTCTTTATTCTTTTAGTGACAATTTGAATAAAGGAAGGCCCCCGTCCACACATTGTGGTTGTTGGAGTTCCCATTTTTTGTCTCTCTCTTTCTTGCTCTTGCTCTCCCACCATAGCTCTTGCGTGCAAGCTTCGATCCTTCTCACCTTTCAAACACTTTCTTTTAGCACTTAGCTTTAAAGCTTATGCGTTTTTTTCACTTTTTTTTTTGCCATGCAACTTGTTTGGATCATAATTTTGTTGTATGAACTCCAAATATAGTCATTTGGGTACTTAAAATGATCGGAATACATCTGATCAACAAGTTATCACGAGCAGAATTGCGAAAATCTATCAAAAATAGATAAAAATGACGATTTTTATAAATCGTATTATTTTTATCAATCTTTTAGCTTGGACGACTTATTTTCTTCAAAATAAGTCATAGTATATATTTGGATCCATCTAAAGTGGGAATTAAGTCATCTAAACATGATACTAGAGATTTCAAACTATTCTAGTAAACGAGTCCTGCTTCCTATAAATCTTGTAGAGATTCTATAATTTTTTTAAATGTGTGGACGTGTAACATAAATCAAAATTTTTGGTAATGTATACACACATTGTTTATTAAAATAAAATAAGTAATGGAAATATTACAAAGAGTAAATAGTCTACCAACACATTTTTCTTTTGCAATCAACTTATAATTATTTTTAAGATCTTCGACACAACAATCGTCAGATGTGAATTGAACTTGTAATCCTTGTTTTACCATTTGACTCTACCATCTAACTAGTAGAACTCAAGTTTTTTGTAATATTTGGTACATGTAGCACATCAACCAAGTACTTAATTTTTCCATCTTGCATACTCAAAGATATATTTTCAACATGAGTAATGGAGTAAGTTGTATCATCTCTTGTATCCACATAGTCTAAAGACATTAAACTACACATATCTCTAAACCACTCTTCATGAGAAGTCATGTGGTTAAAGATATCTCAATCTACAAACCATACATTATTCTTCAATGAAGTATCAGTAGTCATAGTATTCATAAAGTGCTGCATAGCAAATAACCGTTCACTTTTATCATTATTATTTGTCTTACTAGATGCATAATTGCCTTGTTTTCTTTTTCAATTTCTAATTCTAGCCTTCTTTTTAAAGTAGTTTCTAGAAATGTGATTTTTTTTACCACAATACCAGAACTCCTTGCTATCACCAAAATTATGTTGCATATTAAAATTTGCAACTTGACCTCTTTAACTTCCCCTTCCTTGGAAATATCCTCCTCTATTTTTCTTTGCATTATACCTTTGACCAAGACCACCATCTTGGCCTCTACATGACCTCTACCTCTGCTAGTAGAGTAAAACACCTGTTCAAACTTATTCCTGCTTTGAGAAGAAGAGAAATCTAAGCCAATGTTTTTTTCCTTAAATATCAACATAGAAATCAAGTATGTAAAGTCAGGGATATCATCCCTCATATTCATAGATGACTTGAAGCTCTTATATTTATATCCAAGTCTATCTAAGCATGCACACACAACATCATCATCATTAATTACCACAGTGATAGATCCAAGAGCTCCACAATACTCTTGATCTTCAAGGCACAATCATTAAGGGATAAGTTTCCTCTTTTCACTAAGTTTAGCTTTGACTTGAGCCGTAGGTTTTTGGCCATTATCTTTACTTCAAACAGCTTCGCTAGATTCTTCTATGCAATAGTGAGGGTATCAAATTTCTACAAATAGCTCATCATGCCATATGTGATACTAATAAATAGTCAATAAATGATTGTACTCTATGTCTGCTCCCAATCTTTCTTTGCCTTTACTTGTTCTATAGTAGCATTTTGCAGAGAAACTTCAAGTGCTACTTCCATGTCTCCTTTAATGTACTTCCAAATACCTTTTTCCTTCAAGAAATTTGTCATCCTCACCTTTCATATAGTATAATTGTTCTCATCAAGATTCTTGTTAACAATTTGATTGAAGTTGTTAGATATTTTAGCAAAATAGACAACCTTGCAAAGGACTACAATGTGCACAAGCGAGCTAATACCACGTGCACCATAACTAAACACCCATCCTTTTTAACTAACTACATAGCAATAACTGCAATATAAAATCTTTATGTAGATACCTTCTGTGTTTGCAACACCGAGTAAACACTTGAAACCTTAAGAATTGGAAATATGTAACATGTGCACCTATAAACCATCGACACAGCTCAAACTATAGTTGTTCAAGATTCAGAGGAAGAGAGACAGACAAAGACATGGAGCTATAACAAAGAGTAGTGAACTCTCATTGTTCTCTTCTTCTCATTCTTCCATAATTCTTACTAAAGTCTAATCACACATAACTGATAAACACACTAGGTTAATAAACTAACTGTACCACAACTGTAGCTGAGTCTGATCGGCTCAATTATTACAATACACGAGTGATAGCTAAGATGACAGCTATCTAGATAAGGTTGGTCATGTTGGTGATACTGATCACAAGCTTGATTCTCTACACTCCCCCTCAATCTCAAGCTAACTGTTGTACTCCAACTAGCTTTGTGAAATGCACAAACTTCTCTTTACCAAGTGATTTGGTAAAGATATCTACTACCTAGTCTTCACATGGAGTAGATCAATCTTTCTAGCAAGTACCATCTCCTTGATAAAATGGTAATGAACTTCTATGTGTTTGGATCTAGCATGATAGACGAGGTTGCTAGCCAGCATCACACTACTAAGATTGTCACAATGCAAGGTGACCTTCTTCTAAACTGTATACACAAGTCATGTAGTAGTTTCACAAGCTAAACTGCTTCGCATGTCGCTAAGGCTGCACCCTTATATTATGTCTCTGTATACTAGATAAAGAAAAAGTTAGCTACTTCTTACTACTCCAACTGATCATATTGTTTCCCAAACTAAAAGCATAACCACTGGTTGACCTCCTGTCGTCATAGATACAACCAGCCCAATCAGCATCCGTATAACCTGCCAAGTCGAATGATTTTCCATGCTCATAAAACAACCCATAATCAACAGTACCCTTCATGTATCACATAATCCTCCTGACTGCATCTAAGTGTGGCTTACGAGGTTTGTGCATAAATTGGTTAATCAGCCTCACTGCATAACTCAAGTCAGGACCGATAATAATAAGGTAAATCAGGCTATCCACCATCTTTCTATACATAGTGACATTCTGGATCTCAGTCCCAACATTAACTGCAAGTTTGACATTCTGATCCAATGGTTTTTCCATGGCTTTACACTCCATCATGCCATATTTCAACGATATATCATGAGCATACTATTTTTGTAATAGCCATATGCCTTCAGGTGTAGACACAACCTCAATCCCAAGAAAGTACTTCAACTCACCAAGATCCTTGACTTTCAATTCATCATGTAACATTGCTTTAATTTCAACAATCCCATGATCATCATCTCTAGTGATTTATGTCGATGATCAAATCATCGACATAAACCACCAAAAAAACATAACCATGCTCTGCATTCTTTGGAAACAAGCTATGATTTGCATGACCTATCTGAAAACCAAGCTATTGCAAATAAGTTCTTATGCAAGCATTCCATGCTCTCGGTGCCTATTTCAGCCCATACAAGGCCTTTTTCAACTTAGACACATATGTCGGATAATCAGGGTGTACATAACCTTCATGCTGCTCCATATATAACTCTTCAAGCAAGTCACCATTCAAGAATGCATTTTTGACATCCATCTACCATAATTTCTAGCCCTTAGAAGCCGCTAATGTAATAAATGTTCTCACCGTTGCAATCTTGGCAACCGGACTAAAAGTCTCCTCATAATCTAGACCACCGTATTGATGTGCATATCCCTTTGCAAACAACTAGTCGAGCTTTATACCTTTCCAATGAGCCATCTAACTTGAATTTCACTTTATAAACCCATTTGTATTCAATGGGTACTTTGCCTTTAGGCAAATGGACCAATTCCCATGTCTCATCTTCAGCCAATGCTACATATTCCTCATCCATGGCAACACACCAATTCTCATTTGTAACTGCCTCACTAAACTTCATAGGTTCTTTGTAGCCTAACACTTTAGTCATATATGCATAATGTATGACTGAATACCCACTATATGTCAGCCTCTCAACTAGTTTTCTGACCCTTTCATACATCCTCAAGTCCGGTGCACTCTGGACTTGCCTCTCACAAGGTGGCACATACCTACTTTGCCTCGTACCAGGAGTCATAAGTGATGGTATGCCCAATTCACATCAGGACTGTCACTGCCAAGTGACTCATATCCAGCTATAAGCAGGCCAGTCACATCGTCAAAAATCTTTTCTTTGCCTTTATCCAATCTCCCCCTCACTAACATATCCGTGTCAATGGATGCAGTAGTGTGACTACGGAGTCATCCTGTCCAAGGACCTATTGGTCCACTCATAAATGTACTAGCTGAAGGATAATTTTCAAAATATAAGTAGGGCTAGCTAGTCCATTAGAGACCACTACATTCGATTACCATACCATGAGGCCAGCTCATCAAAAACTACATTCCTATTGATCGAGTGGACGACTGATCATAGCATTTGTAAGCCTTTCTCTCATGTACATAGCAAAGAAAAACACTTTTGATCGCCTTTAAGTCTAACTTATTCCTCTTTTCATCAAGCACATGTACGTAGGAAATGCATCCAAATACTTTTAGGTGACCAATGTCGAGCTTGTGCCCATACAGTTTCTCATATGGAATCAAATCATGAATCCCAATTGTAGGTGTTGGATTCAACACATAAACTGCAGTTACCATTGCTTTAGCCCAACAAGCATTTGGCAAATTCTTTTCATTAAGCATTGCCTTGGCAACTTCCATGAGCACCCTATTTTTTCTCTCTACCACACCGTTCTGATGAGGTGTGTAACTACATGTGAGCTTTCTTTTAATGCCATATTTAGCAAAGTACCGATCAAAATCTCTGGATACATATTCTCCACCTCCATCTGATCTCAAACAGGAAATATAATAGCCAAGTTCATTTTTAGCATGCTTCTTAAAGTCCTTAAAGACATCTAGCACCTCATCCTTGTGCTTCAGAATGTATAGCCATGTGTATCGGTTGAAATCATTAATGAAGGATACATAATACCTAGCACCACCAAAAGATGCATTATGGGTAGAACCCCATACATCCGAATGTATCAAAACTACAAAAGCCAAGAATTGTTTCTGACATGTCTCATGAACAGGAATCTCACTTGTTTCCCAAGCAGAGCATACATGTCCAAGATCAATGTACTTGAACTTTGGCAAGCCAAGTACAACCTCTTTCTATTGCATATTTTTTAGTTTCTGTACATTAACATGATCGATGCGCTTGTGCTATATTTTTACATCCCGAACTACTCCATTATCATGGGCAAACATGGTTGCTTTCAATTATGGGATAGATGCACCCAAGGTAAACATTCTGCTGCCATCTCTCTTGCCTTAAGCAATAAATTTATAGCCATTTCCATATTCTTCAATAAAACAACCATCCCTGTTGAATCTAACTTGCAGATTTTGTTCCATCTATCCAATCGACAGTAAATTCTTGGTAATAGAAGGTACATGTAGCACATCATGTAGGCTCTTCTTTCTGCCATCAAGCATGAGCAATGCAACCACACATGTATGCTAAATATCATGTTGTGTATCATCACCAATACATACAGATCCATGAGACCCTGCTACTAACTCATCAAACCATTCACTATAAGGAGTCATATGATTGGATGATCCTGAGTCTATGTACCATTTCTCATCTTTGTCTTGCTTAGGCGTATTCTTTCATACATGTTGCATAGCAAACAATCTATCTCCCTGGTCATCTTGAGTATCACTGGAAAAATGTATAATGTCCATGTTGGCTACCTTTTCCCTTCATATTAGCTTTCTTTTTATGGAAATCCTTCGTGATATGCCCATATCTTCTGTAATAATGACAATCTTTATCCCTATTAGATTGCTCATGTGACTGGTAAGATCCACCTCTTCCTCTAGGTGATCTCCCCCTGCCTCTAAAGGCTCGAGATCCTCGTTGTCCTTGCATATGCCAAGCATTTTGCTACTGCTAACCATGTGTGTTTTGAGTGTCTCCTCGACTGCAAAAAGCTCCATGATCTCTACCACCTCTTGCTCACTAATTAGAGGAAAAGACAGTGTCTCTTGAGATGTGCTTGAACTTGTATTTAAGCCAAGCTTTACTTCTTCATGTAGCAGCAGTGCAAGTAACTCATCCTAATCAGGGGGTTCTATTCTCACTGAAATGGACATATCAAATGCTTTATACTCCTTGCCTAGCCCATTCAATGTCATTGCAATCATATCATCCTCTAAAACACGAGATCCAATAGTAGCCAAGTGGTCAGCTATGGTCTTTATTTCCGTCATGTATGCTTGAATGCTCCTGCCATTCTAGACATATTGTTGAATTGCTACTTCAGCTATATCTTCGTTACCATAATTCTTCATGAGTGCATCCCAAGCATCCTTCGGGGGAAAAAAATTAGTAATCTACATAGCCATCACATCAGAAATGCATAAAGAAAACCAATGCAATACTTTACTAGCTCTTTCCGACCACTGTTGGTGAACTCTTCGTTGTTCTTGTGTAGGATTCTGTTTAGGCAATTCGGGTTCAACTTCAGCCCCGGTACACAAATCCCAATAACCTCTACCAATTAAAAAAATTTGCATCCTAAACTTCCATAGAGCAAAGTTTTTGTTATCAAGCTTCTCTCCCACAATGTGAGTGATATTGTCTGTGCCTTGAGCATTTGCCATATTTGCAACAAATATATGCAATTTGTAAGTGCTTGATCCCCTGCAATTCAAGAATAGACTTTCTGCAGTTTAGGAATAGTTTTTCTATAGTTCAATAATAGTCTTCCTGCATTTCAAGAACAATCTTATTGCAGTTCAAGAATAGTATCTTGTAGTTCAAGAACAGACTTTTTGCAGTTCAAAAACAGTCTTCCTGTAGTTTAAGAACAATTTTCTGACACCTGCTTGCTGTAAATTGTATTACAGCAATGAAAAAAACACAGTCAATTAAGCATAAACCAAGCTCAAATCAGTTCAAAACATTCTATGGTAGTGGCAAAACATCCTAGCAAAAAACTATATCCATACAAGCATCAATGTTGAGATGACAATCTCAACACATGCGGACATTAATGATGGACCGCCTGGTTAGATGGGTCCACATGTCTACACTTAGCATGTCGATGGTCATTATGACTCTCACATGGCCACTGACTCATTACTTATTATATTCAGGTTGTTACACCTATTTATAGCTGGCATAGTTATAGCGCCAGTCGACTAGGGTAGTCGGTTATGCATTGTTTGACTTAGTAGACCACTTTCATTTTATATTGTCTCTTATCTATACTTTGTGTACATTGTAAAGTGTGTGGAAGAAGAAGAAGAAACTAGCAAGAAAACGTTTTGGCCTCCATCTCTCTTCTTGTCTCTTGAGTGAGCTTCTCCTTGTGCATTCTATGTGTGTTTGGCGCAACATCTTGAGCAAATCCCCCCACCATACGATTCGTGACATGGTATCAGAGCTGCACAACTGATTAAGGCTGGTTTTGAAGGCTAAAGCGAAGGAGAGGAGCCAAGGATTCGAGCAAGCAAGCAACGGGTAAGAAGCTCTTCCATTCTCTACTTCTTCTCTTGGACAGTGCTTGTGGAGGCATCGGAAGCAGGGTAGAGTAAAAATCTCAGATTGCAGTGAGATTTGGTGTACGCGAAGAGCGCTGTGTATTCTGCAGATAAGTCTTTTAGGGCCTTTCCATTGCTATTTTGGCCATCCGAGGTCATTTCAGGCCCCATGTTAGACTCGCAAGGTTGCAGATAGCAATTCGAGGTATCCTGCAATTTCAGCTGTGTCTGTCGTATACAGGTGCATAGGTTACAAATTTCAGATCTGTAAGTTCAAAGGTGTTTACGAGCGAATAAACACAAGGTTTATCTTCAAACTGGTTGCAAATTGCATGTATTGTTAAGCAAACAGTGAAAAAGGCTGTCTGGTATATTGCTGTGCACTACAGGTCGAGGGTTGCAGAAGATTTGCTTGTTGTTTGGTATTAGTTTTGTGATAATGGTAGAGAACAGTGGAAACCCCATCATTGAGAAGCTCGACAAGAACAACTACCCTTCATGGAAGTTCCGTGTCACAAACTTCCTTATTGGAAAAGGCCTCTACGAGTTTGTTTCAGGTGAAGAAAAGGAGCCGGAGGTGAGTGATCCTCCAACTGCAGAAGAGACAAAGGCACGGAAGGAATTGAATGCAAAAGACAAAAAGGTCATGTATTGGCTGACTGCAATAATTGACAATAATATGATGGGACATATTAGAAATGCAGAGAATTCATATGCAGCTTGGACCATACTTGAAAGTATGTTTTCCATAAATACAAAGGCACTAAAGATTCAGCTCAAGCAAGAGTTGAATACATTGAAGAAAGGGAAGATGTCTATCAATGAGTATGCACTGAAGGTGAGGAGCATTGCAGATGCCTTGGCAGCGATTGATGCAATGCCCGATGATGATGATTTGCTGTCGTCTACCTTGGGTGGACTTAACAATGAAAAGGCTTGGAAGTCTTTTGTAACTTCCGTATATGTCAAAAAGCCATTTCCAGATTTCGATGAGTTGGTCTCCCTTATGATCACTGAAGAGATCAAGATGCAGAGTGAGACATCTAAAAAAAGTGGTGAACAGGTCCAAGCTTTCTACTCCAGTTCAGGAAGGGGACGTGGCAGGTCCTCTTCAAGAGGCCGTGGTACAGGACGTGGTAGTGATAACCAGCAAAACAGATTGAATTAGCAATTTGGCGATATGCAGGTTTTAGGAGGTCGTGATAACTTTAGATGCAGGGGGAGCTTTAGAGGAAGAGGTGGATGGTAGAATAGAGATTCTAACAACTCTGGTATTGTGTGTCACGACTGTGGCAAAACATGTCATATTGCAGCCCAATGTTATGCTAAGAAAGATGATATTCGCAGTGGTAAGTTGCAGCAAAGAAACTATGCATCGTCTTCACGACAGAATGAAGACAAAAATGAACGTCTGTTTGTTATGCAGCATATGCTGAATGCTGTTACAGGAAAGGGAACACATGATGATGTTTGGTATGTTGATTCAGGTGTATCCAATCATATGACCAGCCATGCAGAATGGTTTGGAGAGATGCACGATTTGCAAAATGCAGGTTATATGCAGATGGGTGATGATTCATGCCACCCAATTTTACACATTGGAAAAGTTTCCTTGTCCTTGCATGATGGCAAGATAAAGAGTCTTTCAGATGTATTACATGTGCCATCTATTATAAAGAACTTGGTGTCAGTCAGTCAGATGGTAGAGCAAGGACTGCAAGTCAGATTTAATGCAAAGGGCTGCTTTGTAGAAGACTTCAATGACAAGTGTAGGTTGGTTGCAAAGGGAAGTAGAGTTGGACATATGTTTACTCTGGATGTTGGAATTCCTACTATGAATTACTCTAGACGTATGCAATTCTAAATGAGTGCAGGATGATTTTCTAAGGTCTCATGGGATAAAGAGACAGTTCACATGCAGGTATACCCCACATAAAAATGGGGTTGCAGAAAGGAAAAATAGGCATATTGCAGAAGTTGCACACGTCTTGATGGCTGAAAAGAATATGCTTAAGTATTTTTTGTTTGAGGCTATTCATACTGTTATTTATACCCCCGAAGAATGTTTTACAAGTAAGAAGCTTGATGTCTCATACTTGAAAGTGTTTCGCTGTATTGCATATGTTCATGTGCCTGATGAGTTGCAGAAGAAACTAGATCCAAAGGCTGAAAAGTGTGTCTTTGTTGGATACTCTTTAGAGCAAAAAGGGTATCATTGTTATAATCCTGTCACATGTAAGTTTAGAGTGAGCAGGGATGTCATCTTTGATGAAATAAGCAATTGATATGCATCTAGTGGTGATGCATTGGATAATGATGATGATTATGACACTCATGTGCAGGCTGAAAAGCAAGAATAGCAAACTCTTAGTGAACCAGAGACATCATCTGGTAGTCCTTGGTCTGGGAGACTAAGGAGTAGCTCTACATCTTCAGGTGCATCTAGTAGCACTACAGGTAAAGACAAAGGAAAGAATAAAGTGTCAGATGGCATTGATGCAGTTCTTGATGGAGACTCTAGTGGCTCAGAGAGCTTGGATGATGAGCTTGGCATTCCTTCAGTGAGGACTCCAAGTGTGCAAAGAGCACGCGTCAATGCAAAGACTCCATTGAGTGATCCAGTGGTACGCAGGTCTAGCAAGGTGAGATACCCTGTTAACAGATTTGGTTTTGAAGGTTATGCAGCTCACCATTATACTTATATGGTGAAAGTGATTGAGGATGTTGAGTCCACATGTTTTGAGGAGGCTGTTGGTCATGCTCATTGGGATGCAGCAATGGATGAGGAGATGGCTGCATTAGAGGCCAATAAGACTTGGGATCTAGTATCATTGCCAAAGGGCAAGAAAGCTATTGGATGTAAGTGGGTTTATAAGATTAAGCACAATGCAGATGGTTCTATTAGTAGGTACAAAGCTAGGCTGGTTGCAAAAGGCTATGCCCAGACATATGGCATAGATTATGAAGAAACCTTCAGTCTTGTTGCTAGGACTACCAACTGTCAGATGTGTGATTGCTTTGGCAGCAGCCAAAGGTTGGAGGTTGCAATAAATGGATGTGAAGAATGCCTTCTTGCATGGTGATTTCCAGGAAGAAGTGTATATGGATCAGCCAGTAGGTTATGAAGATTTAGAGCATCCCACGTATGTGTGCAGGTTGAAGAAGGCGCTCTGTGGGCTCAAGCAAGCACCTAGAGCATGGTCTGACAAGATCAAAGATTATCTTGTCAATATTGGCTTTTATGTTTCTGATGCTGATCACTCACTTTATGTGAGAAAGGGAGATGCAGGTTTGGTCATCATAGTCATCTATGTGGATGACTTGATCATTACTGGTGATAGTGATAGTGGGATTGTTGAAGTCAAGGACTTTTTGAAGAAGAAGTTTGAGATGAAGGATTTAGGTGAGCTAAGATACTTCCTTGGCATTGAAATGATCAGATGTGATGATGGTATATGGCTATCCCAAAGACAGTATGGCTTGGATATGTTGTCCAAGTATGGTATGACAGCATGCAAATCACTTTCAGTCCCATTGGAGCAGAATGTAAAGTTGAGTGCTGATGTTGGGGATGAGATAGAAGGCCCTACTATGTTCAGGAGGATAGTGGGGAGTTTGATCTACATGACCATTACAAGGCCAGACTTGAGCTGCGTTGTTGGTCTTGTGAGGACAGTGGGGAGTTTGATCTACATGACCATTACAAGGCCAGACTTGAGCTACGTTGTTGGTCTTGTGAGTGAGTTTATGCAAGTACCTAGAAAGCCACATTTGGATGCAGTCAGACGCATATTGAGATATGTGAAGTCCACATTACATTATGAACTTTTCTATGAGGCAGGTATAGATGTACAGGTGTTTGGATACATAGATGCAGATTGGGCTGGTAGCATGTTTGATAGAAGATCTACCAGCAGATACATGTTCTCTCTTGGTAGTGCAGCAGTTACTTGGAGCAGCAAAAAACAATCTACAGTTACTTTGTCGAGTACAGAGGCTGAGTATAGAGGTGCTACTATTGCAGCATGTGAGGTAGTATGACTGCAAAAGTTATTGGCTGATTTAGATGTGCAGGTGGAAGGTCCAATTGTCATTTATTGTGATGAGAGCGGAGTTTTGAGCCCAAGATGTGTCTAAAATTTGCCAAAAAATCCAGAATTTAGGGAAAAAATATTCGACATCGAAGGCGGCGGCTCCAGCTAGGATGATTTTAAGCACCAAGTGAAAGGCGACTTTTAAAAGGCGCCCAAGTAACACTTGTGGATTTTTGATAATTTTTTCGACTGCCCTACGGGATGTCAGGAGTTGCCAGTGGGATGTCAAGTTAGACGCCTAGGATTTTTCAGAGCTTGAATCGGAGTCAGGACGTGGAAATGGCCAAGAATCGGTCAAGATTTGAAGAGATGGACAAGTTTGTGACCAAAAGGGGTGGTGCCCTTTGGGAGCCTTGGACCCCCCAAATTTTATGCCACATGAAAGATGAAATTCTGGAAAGAGAAGATGGAGAAAAACGTGGGAAGATGGCGCCATCAGGCGGCCAAAAAATGCGCCTCATCTCCATGGATGTTGATTTTCTGGATGTGAAGAATCCATACAACCGATCTTGGGGCTGATCTTCTCCCTCTTTGCTGGTCTTATCACCGCCCTTCGCTCATGGAATGATGGACTGAATGAAGAGAACTAGATCTAGTCTTTCTCTCTCCTCCCTCTCTCTCTTCCCTATGGGCTGTTCATGTGTTCTCTCTTGAAGAAGGAATCCGTGTGGAAGAATGAGGAAAGTGATGATGAAGATTGATGAAGATGCTGAAGAATGAAGTGCAGCATTGGATTGAGAGCTATGGAGGCTCCGTCTGCTGGTTATGCATGCATTCAAAGCGTCTTGGGTTACGAAAAACACGGTATGAGCATTTTTATGAAGGAAAATGAAGGATTTTTTATAGTTTATGATTATAATTATGTTCTTATTGGATGAAAATTTGTGTGTGTGCTGTTTGCATCATGAGTAATTGCTATTTATCAGAAAATCTTGGTTTTTCAATTATTTACATGCTTTATTTAATTTTCCTAAGCCCGAAAAGCGGGCTTTAAGTGGTAAAATGCTAGTTTTTCCATTTCGGGTGGGGGAAATATGTTCCCATGGGGGGAATATGAAAGATAAATTGATTGGTAACATGCTGAAGTGAGTGGAATAAGAAAAACCAGAAAATGGCTTGTTTTATTAATAAATAAATTAAGAAAATAGGGAAAATGAGTGAAAAAAATAGAAATACGACTTGGAAAAATAAGGAAAAATACAATAATTGTTTGTGGATGTATGGTAGTGGCAAAGCATGAGGTTTTCCCTATATCTTTGTTAAAGTTGGTGATTTATCGCTTTCTATACATAAAAAAATCACAAAATGAACCTCTACACCTATGCAACGAAGCAATACCTAAACATAGGGGGTTGGGAGGTTTGAATGGTGTGATTTGCGTGCTGATTGTTGCTGATTTTCTGATGCATTTCATGTCATAGAGTTTCGTGTTATTTGAATTTAGAGGATAGTAGCACGAGTATGATCTCAGTGCTATCCTTTAATCGCTGCAACGGGTTAGTGAGTAATGCATGATAAAGCCTGATTGTGCACAAGCACATTGCTGAGTTTTAAATGATGTTTGAGCACTATAAAATCATTCCCTTTGCATGTGCATGATGATCATGGTATTGGAATAAAAACCTGGATGCATGGCACTTGTTTTCAATGACAATGACCCACGCTGAGTGTGGTGAGGCATCCTAAGCCGTAGGATAGATGTTGGGTTTTGTGGGGTTATGGATTCGAAATGAAAGAGTGGAGTGTGTTTGTTTGTTTTATATGTTGAGTAGTGCATCAAGGGGCTAATCCCTGCGATGTAGGAGAGCTGCAGTGGGGCCGCGGTGTTTCTACCGAGAGGTTGCCTCCATGTATGTGATTATCGTGGTATTTATTGCCAATGTGTATGGGTTCTCCCTCTGTGGAGTTTATAGAAAGGGAAACATTGGACTACAAAACTACAAAACTATGAACGCATAGATTAGGCTTTAGGATAGTTTGTCCTTTAGCAGTAGATAGACACTCCTGGTCCGCAAGGTCGTGAGGGTGTGTTTTTCTATCATGAGCATGAGGTCCGGCTAGTGCCATGGCCAGTGCCGGCCCAGTTTAGGTCCCATTAGTGGTGCCTGCCGAGAGCTGCCAACAAGTGGTGGTTCTCGAATCTAGGGTTTCTAGGGACCAAAAGAAAAATGGTTTATGTCCTCTGACAAGGAGCCAAAATACAAAAAGCAGAACGTGCTGAGAGGGCTAGACAACGGTTGGAGATTGTAAGTCGCTATTCTCCTCAAAGGAGTAGCCCGATACGCATAAGAGGCAGTGGTCTTAGTAGCCCAACTGCTGCACATAGTCCTTTAGGTGCAGGAGGAAGTGTAAGTTCTTCCTCTCTTCCATCGAGTCAACCCACTTCAA
The DNA here is from genome assembly GCF_053477565.2 of Lygodium microphyllum. Lineage (NCBI taxonomy): Eukaryota > Viridiplantae > Streptophyta > Polypodiopsida > Schizaeales > Lygodiaceae > Lygodium > Lygodium microphyllum. The sequence goes on along the minus strand of NC_141148.1, from coordinate 144,736,736 downwards.
GTGGGGGTGTGATCCCATTAGTTCAAAATCCTATTGTCAATCCGATTGTCGTCATGGCAAAACCCATTGCAATTCCTGTAGGGACATCGGATCTGCCAACTTTAGGAGTTCCTTTGCCCATTTTTAATGGGTTAGCTGAAGAAGATGCAGAGTTTCACATTTGTGAATTCCAAATATTAATGTTTAATTACCGCATCCAAGATGAGGGACATCTTATGATGTTCTTTAATATGACATTGAAAGGAAGGGCTGTAGTATGGTATCATAGCATAGAGATTGGAACCACCACCACAATCGACCAATTTTATGCAGCTTTCCGAGGAGAATATCCCCCTGAAAGAGGTGGCCAATACTGGTTGCGTTTTTTGAATGTAACACGCCAAGACCCCCATGAGAATGTGAAAGCCTATGCCAATAAGCTTAAGGAAGTGTGAAAGCCTATGCCAATAAGCTTAAGGAAGTGTTTCGTAAGTTACAAACTTACATTCCCATTCTGCCGGTTGCCCAATTACAATACTTCTTACATGGATTGGATTTCAATATTCAGGTACAATTGAGCAGTGTGGCTTTGGCTGATATAGACACCGCCATTGCGCGGGCAGAAGGAGTAGAGTCATGATTAGAAACGGCCTACTCCTCTTGAATAAATCTAAATGCGGGTTTAGTACCTAGTGGCAATTTACCATTGATGAATGGAAGTCAATGGATGCTTATGAATAACCCTAATGGGGGAGGGAGCGTGGTTCAAAATGTACCTTTGCTGCCAGCTCCTCCCAGTGTGACTATGCCTATGGCTAGTCAGTTGGCTCCACCAAATGTTGGAGGCAAAGTTTCGAACCCTAATGTTGTTCTTGTGAGTCAACAACCAATGCCCAATCAAATTGTTAGGCCAATGGAACGACGGATAGATGATCAAGGCTATGAGTCGAGTGCCTCTAATGTCCTTGGCAAAGTTAAGGATATGATGAAGCACTACACTGACATGATTTCTGAACAATATCGGCAAATAGCTGTTGGCGTCAATTTCTTGAAGAAGCAGCAGAATCTGATAGGGAGTCGACGCCCTGAAGAGGGTGGACCCTCAAGATTTAGTTGTAAGTGGTGTGGAAGATAACATTTCCCTAGAAACTGTCCGAATGTTAAATGTGACATTTGTGGGAAGTCGGGCCACTTAGCTGCTACCTGTTGGAGTAAGATTAGTTCCCTCCAACAAGGGTGTAAACAGCCAGGTCCAGTTAATCATAGAGCACAAGGTAATAACCTCCAAAAAAATGATGGACCAAGACAAATATTGCAAAGGGGAACAACCGCTATAGAAGAGCTGCCACAAGGCAATGGAGTTAGCCTTATTGAGGCTGTATGCATCAATGGTGCTGAAACCTCTAACCTACGAGCCGTGACAAGAGGCCAAAAGGCTAAAGAGGGTGATAAAGATAATGCAAAACCGGTCGAGGGAAACCCTAAGCAAGGGGATAAGGGGACGCAGGTCCTGAATCCTGGCGTGGAAGATGGACCTCTAAGGCTTGTTGACAAAAAAGTCGATCCTAAGAAGGATGAGGAAGTGCCAACAAAGAAGGCAAGAGCTAAAAGAGAAGCAACAAAGACAGTCCCGAGACTAAAGGAAAGGATGGTTTGGCGAGAAAAGAGAGCTTTAGCTACCTATCATTTTGATTTAGCAAGTTCTCTTTGTGAAGTCAAACCAGATGTAAACCTCTTACAGTTGATTAAATTATTTCCAGGAGTACGCAAGGAATTCAAGAAGATCCTGCGTATTGGGTATATTGTAGAACCTTTGGGCATAGCACGAGTAGGGGAAGATTGGTTTGATCATGCTGAAAAGAATTGCCCTAGGGTTCTAGCATACATGGATGGAATATTAGTAGAGCATGCTATCATAGACACTGGATCCTCCATCAATATCATGAGTTCAGAGTTGATAGAGAGGTTGGGTCTAGGCATCCAAAAAGATAGCTCCACCCTTCTTAGAATGGCTGATGATAGTCTAAGGCAACCAGAAGGTTGCATTACTAAAGATCATGTTACAGTTGCAAGTATAGAATGCTTCTTGGACTTTAGGGTGATAAGATTTGCAGGACATCCTAGCTATCGAGTCTTGCTAGGTAGGCCTTGGATCTTACGAACAAACTGCCAAGTCGATATACTCGCCGGTCGAGTGGTTCTAGATAGAGGTGCTAATCGAGTAATAGTTGATGCTTACCCTCCTTAGAGTGAGAGAGCTCCTTTATCCTCTACTGAATTAGAAACAGTAGATGATCCATCTGGTAGTGAGACATCATCTAGTGATGAATCTAAAGAGGGGTCCACTACAGAGGATATTTATCAGATAACTCTAAATGAGCCGATAGAGCCGCAAGATAGGATAAGAGATGCAGATGTGATTGAGTTAGACCTTGGCATGCCGAATGATTCGCGGCCAATTAAATTAGGTTCCATGCTCAGTTCAGCAAAAAGGGAGGAGTATGTGTCCTTGATTCAAGAATTCCGCGACATCTTTGCTTGGAGTTATAATGAGCTGATAGGCATTCCTCCCAGCTTGGCTGTTCATACTATTCCTGTAAAAGAAGGCAGTCGTCCTGTGCGTCAGAAAGTAAGGTGTATGCCTTTTGAATTGAGGGACGAGTTGTTTGAGGAGTTACAGAAGTTAAGGAAAGTTGGTTTAATCTTCCCTGTACAACACACAGAATGGTGTTCACCAGTTGTCATCAGGAAGAAGAAAAACAACCAGATCCGATTATGCGTAGATTTTAGAGAGCTGAATAAGCAGACGGTTAAAGATTACTACCCGTTGCCATTTATTGACCAGATTTTGGATCAATTAGCGGGTAGGAAAATATATTCGTTTATGGATTGCTTTGCAGGATATAACCAATGGCAATTGCAGAAGAGGACAAGTTGAAAACAACTTTTATTACTGTCTTTGGTACTTTTGCATACCATGTGATGGCCTTTGGTTTGTGCAATGCACCTAGATCATGGCAACGAACAGCAAAAAGACCTTTGTTGACATCTCCCCAGATGAGTTTAAAGTATTTATTGATGACTTGGGGGCAGCCACTGTAAGGGAAAGGATGTTGATTATCTTAAGAAAGTGCTTTGAGTGGTGCAGACAATTTTGTATCGCTCTTAATCCATGGAAGTGTGTCTTTGGAGTGCCTTATGGGCTATTGCTAGGCCATGTGGTCAGCTCAGTAGGGATCACAACTGACCCTGAAAAGATCAAGGTTATAGTCGCTATGAGTCCACGGAACTTATTATCTTTTAGCTGTCTATTTGTATGGAGCGACCCTTATAAGGTAGCTTTCGAGGATGTGAAACAAGAGCTAGTAAAAGCACCAGTTTTAAAAGCACCTAAAAGAGGCGAGGTATTTTACATATTTTCAGCAGCCACTATGCATAGTATCAGTGGGAGGAAAAGTGGTATCATCCGATAGCTTTTGCTAGTCGAAAATTGGACATATCAGAAATTAACTATACCTACATGGAGAAGTTGTGCCTTGCGATGGTCTTTGCGACTAAAAACTTCAGGCACTACATCCTCTATGAGAAGGTAGTTTTCTATACGAAGGCGGAAGGGCTTTGATTGCTTATGAACAAGCTGCAACTGCATGATCGTCTGGCAAAGTGGTTAATCACTTTGCAGGAGTTCGATTATGAGATTAAGAGTAAGCCACCAAGGTTCCAAGGTATTGTGGAATGCCTTGTGGATTTCGAGGAGCTGAAAGAGACTTTGGTTGAAGGAAGTGATCTTGAAGAGATGTTTAAAATTGATACAGCTTATATTCCATCTTGGTATGCTGCTATTACGCATTATCTATCAACAGGAGAGACTGGAGCTGGTTTGTCAAAATCTGAAAAGAGGAAAATCAGACAACAAGATTTGAAGTTTTCCTTGATCGTAGAAACACTATATCGGTAGGGTGTTGATGATATCTACCGCCGATGTGTGATGCCTGACAAGGTTCCTTTCATCTTGGAAGAGTGCCATGACTCTGCATATGGAGGGCACTTCGCTAGACGGTTGACGGCACAGAAAGCTTTAAGAGCTAGATATTGGTGGCCGTCCATCTTCCAAGATTCCTTTGAGTATGTTAAGAGATGTGATACCTGTCAAAGACATGACAGCAGAGAGAATAGAGACCATCCACTTACGCCTATCATGGCTATCCTTCCATTTGAGAAGTGGGGCATTGACTTTGTGGGTCCTATTACCCCGTTGTCTACTACCCAGAAGAGGTACATTATAGTAGCAACTGATTATTTTACAAAATGGTCAGAAGCGCGGGCGACAAGGCAAGACAATGCAAAAGAGACTGCAAGTTTTCTTTTAGAGCAGATTATCTGCCATTTTGGTCCACCAAAGGAACTAGTGTTGGACCATGGAACCCATTTTTTGAATAAAGTGATCAAAAGTCTGACTGAAGCTTGGCAAATCAAGCACAATAAAACGACCCCCTATAATCCGCAAGCCAACGGACAAGTCGAAAGTACTAATAAGCAACTTGTGGGTATCTTGTCTAAAATAGTCTCAGAGAAGAAACGAGAATGAGACAGGAAGTTGTATGTGGCAGTGTGGGCGTAAATACAACGTTCAAGCAAGCTACCAGCCATAATCCATTTAAATTAGTTTATGGGGAAGAGTGTGTGTTACCCCTCAAAATCGAGTTGCCAACCATCTGGTTTACAATTAACCACTCTTTGGGAGATGAGGATTCACTCTTTGAATGTTTCACAACCATAGCCCACCTGGATGAGCTGAAATTGCAGAGCTTATTACACCAGGAGGTAGCTAAACGTCGGATGAAGCAATTGCACGACCTTAAAGCAAATAAGTATACATTTAAAAAAGGGCAATTAGTTCTGTACTATGATGTGCATAGGGAGCTATTTCCAGGGAAGCTGGAACCTAGATATGGGATGGGCCCTACAAGATTGTAAGGATAGAGAAAAATAGGTCTACGGCTCTACTAGCTGATCTGCAAGGAGTAGAATTTAAAAATAAGGTTAATCTTAATAATATTAAACCTTATTATTTCTAAGTATGCTAATATGAAGAAATGCATTCCAGGTCCATGCTGGGGTTGATTTGAGACCTGCAAAAGAGCTTTAAAGCTGGTTGATGGGGCGGTTAATTCCTTATTTGGAGCACCCATATCTGGAGCAGAGATATCATTAGGTGAAACTTATCTGGTGGAGCAAAGGATACAAAGTGATTGAGCAAGAGGACGGAACCTTTGTATGGGAGATCAAAGTCTTCTGTCATCACTGCTTATGAATGTTGACAAGTATCCCAGTTGAGTTTAATGAAGAAGGTAGGATGGAGCCGTCAGTTCATCCTCTAAACATGCTGAATTTTCACTATCATAATTACGAATAGAGGAGTTCGTGATGGCAAGTTGTGTAAACCCATTGTGGATGTACACATTATATTTTGACGGAGCGTCCAAGGGCCCTAATAAAAAAGGGAGTGTTGGAGTAGTAATCCGAGATCCCCGACGTAGAGTTATGATGAAGCTAGTTGCTTATCTCGAGGTAGGATTCACCAACAATATGGCGGAGTATAAAGCCTTGATTATGGGACTGCATATTGCCAAGCAAGGTGGTATTCGGCAGTTGTTAGTAAAAGGGGATTCCCAGTTGATCTTGAATCAGCTAGATGGGATGTACACAGTGCGGAATCCCATCCTTTGTATGTATCATCGAACTGCTATGACCCTACCTGAGGAGTTTGAGAGAGTGTCTTTTCAGCTAATTCCACGTTATTGGAATCAGTTTGCAGATTCACTGGCAAATCTTGCTTATGAAGAAGACATTTTCTTCAACTGTGGTCCTAGTTTGGATATTGCTATCAATAATGAGACAGGACCTGGTCGCTTGTGGGGAATGTTATCAGAGCATGCAATATATGGCAGGCGATGGTTGATATGGGTGATACAAAGAATAGCCGAGACCAATCTACCGTTGTTATCCTGGACCCATAGGTTGATTAGACAACATGTTATGCATACACCTCTTGCTATATATGCAGGAGGGATGGGTCATAATCTTATGCATTTAGTTTAGGGCTGTGAGCCCTGTTTTTCCTCCTTGGAAAGGAGCATATTATTGTATATCTATACTATTCCGGGGAGGGATGTGCAGGTGCTATTCTATTTGATCTCGTTAGGCCAAGAGGGCCCGTTTCGTGAGGTTTTGACTGCTTTATTTCATTAGGCCAAGAGGGCCGATCTAGTTTTTGTAGTGAAGCGCTTTATTTCGTTAGGCCAGGAGGGCCAGTTGTCTGTTTAGTACAGGTGCAGTTAATGGTTTCTTGTTTTAGTCCTATGCTAGACAGGTTCGAAGAAGAGCTTGGAAGAAGCCTTCGTTGCGTGGAAGCTTCTTGTGGCCCTATCCAGGTGATATCTCTCCTTTTACGAGAACCGTGTTTTTATGCTATATGTGTCTATGTACTTGTAGGGGATTTTCTTTTCTTGTTGGGGACCGGAGTCCAAGGCATAAAGTCCCAGGTTTAGGTTAGGTATGTCTAAGGGAGTTCTGAGTAGTTGTTGCCCCCTGTAAAGACATCGCCAGGCATCGAAAGACCTATTTTGAAAAGTAGTCCTAGTGACCCTGTTCCGCTAGCCTGCTAGGCAACCGTTCTAGGAGTTCTTGCTAGTTGTGAGGCAGTTAGAGAAGCCTACTAAAGGAAAAACTGATGATGATAGGAAAAAAACCTTGAATATTTGAAAGAAAATAACTATATACAAAGGTGTGTAAAAAGGGGTTCTAATCCCTATAAAAATAGAAAAGGAAAGAAAGGAAAATTTATAAGCAGTTGATCATCACCTTGCACAAAGGTCTGGTAGGTTCCTGGGGACGAGTCAGACCCGGGGCCGATGCCTTGTCTTCCTAGGGGTGGCGGTGCGCTGGAAAAGAAGAAAGTAAGGAAGGTTGGAGCGAAAATAAAAGGGAGCGTCAGAAAAGGATTAAGTGTCGCCTTGCGAGGGCTTGGTAAGTTCTTGGGTACCGAGATAGGATCTGAGGCCAATGCCCTGTTCTCCTTGGGTCACTACGCTCAGCTCCCTCCTTTTTACATGCCCGAGTATGGAAGAATAAAAACCCTAAAAGAAGAAATGTGCTAAAAGAGAATACTTCTTGATCAGGCTATAGGATTCCTCGCCTAGTAGGAGCTCATGGTTGTGTTGTTCTTAGTTAGATAGGTAGTTCAAACCACCACTTAGGGCAACCTCTTTGCTAGTTCTTTTAAGTTTGGCCATGTTGGAGCAGTCAGTTAGTGACTAGCTTTGGACCTTTTATCAGATTATGCTCGGCCTACTCCTTGTGGATGTCATGCCTTGGTTTTGTCAGGGGGGAGTTTTGAGCCCGGGATGTACCTAAAATTTGCCAAAAAGTCCAGAATTTATGGGAAAAATATTCGACATTGAAGGCGGCAGCTCCAGCTAGGACGATTTTAAGCACCAAGTGAAAGACGGCTTTTAAAAGGCGCCCGAGAGACACTTGTTGATTTTTCTTAATTTTTTCAACTGTCATACGGGATGTCAAGAGTTGCCAGTCAATGTGGGATGTCAAGCTAGACGCCCAAGATTTTTCAAAGCTCGAATCGGAGTCAGGACGGGGAAATGGCCAAGAATCGGTCAAGATTCGAAGAGGTGGACAAGTTTGTGACCAAAAGGGGTGGTGCCCTTTGGGAGCCTTGGACCCCCCAAATTCTATGCCACATGAAAGATGAAATCCTGGAAAGAGAAGATGGAGAAAAACGTGGGAAGATGGCGCCACTAGGCGGCCGAAAAATGCGCCTCATCTCCATGGATGTTGATTTTCTGGTTGTGAAGAACCCATACAACCGATCTTGGGGCGGATCTTCTCCCTCTTTGCTGGTCTTATCGCCACCCTTCGCTCGTGGAATGATGGACTGAATGAAGAGAACCAGATCTAGTCTTTCTCTCTCCTCCCTCTCTCTCTTCCCTATGGGATGTTCATGTGTTCTCTCTTGAAGAAGGAATCCGGGTGGAAGGATGAGGAAAGTGATGATGAAGATTGATGAAGATGCTGAAGAATGAAGTGCAGCATTGGATTGAGAGCTATGGAGGATCCGTCTGCTAGTTATGGATGCATTCAAAGCGTCTTGGGTTACGAAAAACACGGTATGAGCATTTTTATGAAGGAAAATGAATGATTTTTTATAGTTTATGATGATAATTATGTTCTTATTGGATGAAAATTTGTGTGTGTGCTGTTTGCATCATGAGTAATTGCTATTTATCAAAAAATCTTGGTTTTGCAATGATTTACATGCTTTATTTAATTTCCATAAGCCCGAAAAGCGGGTTTTAAGTGGTAAAATGCTAGTTTTTCCGTTTCGGGTGGGGAAAATATGTTCCCATGGGGGAAATATGAAAGATAAATTGATTGGTAACATGCTGAAGTGAGTGGAATAAGAAAAACTAGAAAATGGCATATTTTATTAATAAATAAATCAAGAAAATGGGGAAAATGAGTGGAAAAAATAGAAATACGACTTGGAAACATAAGGAAAAATACAATAATTGTTTGTGGATGTATGGTAGTGGCAAAGCATGCGGTTTGGCCTCAGTTTTCCCTATCTCTTTGTTAAAGTTGGTGATTTATCGCTTTCTATACATCAAAAAATCACAAAATGAACCTCTACACCTATGCAACGAAGCAATACCTAAACATAGGGGGTTGGGAGGTTTGAATGGTGTGATTTGCGTGTTGATTGTTGCTGATTTTCTGATGCATTTCATGTCATAGAGTTTCGTGTTATTTGAATTAAGAGGATAGTAGCATGAGTATGATCTCGATGCTATCCTTTCATCGCTGCAACGGGTTAGTGAGTAATGCATGATAAAGCCTGATTGTGCACAAGCACGTTGCTGATTTTTAAATGATGTTTAAGCACTCTAAAATCATTCCCTTTGCATGTGCATGATGATCCTGGTATCGGAATAAAAACCTGGATACATGACACTTGTTTTCAATGACAATGACCCACGTTGAGTGTGGTGAGGCATCCTAAGCCATAGGATAGACGTTGGGTTTTGTGGGATTATTTGGTGAGGAAACATGGTATATCTCCTGGATTTGAAATGAAAGAGTGGAGTGTGTTCGTTTGTTTTATATGTTGAGCAGTGCATAAAGGGGCTAATCCCTGCGATGTAGGAGAGCTGCAATGGGGCCGCGATGTTTCTACCAAGAGGTTGCCTCCATGTATGTGATTATCGTGGTATTTATTGCCAATGTGTATGGGTTCTCCCTCTGTGGAGTTTATAGAAAGGGAAACATTGGACTACAAAACTACAAAACTATGAACGCATAGATTAGGCTTTAGGACAGTTTATCCTTTAGTAGTAGATAGACGCTCCTGGTCCGCGAGGCCATGAGGGTGTGTTTTTCTATCATGAGCATGAGGTCCAGCTAGTGCCATAGCCAGTGTGCCAGCCCATTTTAGGTCCCATCATGTGACAACATGAGCAGTATACAGTTGGCTAGGAACCCTGTGTTCCATGCCAGGACAAAACATATTGAGGTACACTACCACTTTGTGAGAGAGAAGGTACTAGCACGTGAGATTGACTTGGTGTATGTCAGCACACAGGTTCAGATAGCTGACATCTTTACAAAGGCATTGGGTACAGAGAAGCTTCAAAAGATTTGAAGCTTACTTGGAGTTGCAGAGATGCAGTTGAGCTTGAGGGGGAGTGTTGAGATGACAAGCTCAACACATGCGGACATTAATGATGGACCGCCTGGTTAGATGGGTCCACACGTCTACACTTAGCACGTTGGTGGTCATTATGACTCTCACATGGCCATTGACTCATTACTTATTATATTCAAGTTGTTACACCTATTTACAGCTCGCATAGTTATAACGCCAGTCGACTAGTGTAGTCGGTTATGCATTTTTTGACTTAGTAGGCCACTTTCATTTTATGTTGTATCTTATCTATACTTTGTGTGCATTGTAAAGTGTGTGGAAGAAGAAGAAGAAACTAGCAAGAAAATGTTTTGGCTTCCATCTCTCTTCTTGTCTCTTGAGTGAGCTTCTCCTTATGTATTTTGTGTGTGTTCAGCGCAGCATCTTGAGCAAGTCCCCCCACCACACGATTCGTGACAATCAATAGATGCATAGAACTAATGCTGACATTCACTAGACTTTCCCATATTTTATGATAGGCAAGCAACCTATTATGGATTAGCAGCATAAAGTCTCTAATAATTAGGGTATTCTCAGCTCAAAAATATCCTTAAACCACCATAGACATGTTCCAATACATTAGGGATTCAACATGTGACCAAACAAGCATCAATGTTTGTATTGTATGCAAGTAGTAATATCAAATACTCGAACCATAGGTTTTTTGCAGCCAGTCCATTACTATAATCAATAGTATTTTATCTGCTAAAATGTAATATTTCTATAACAAAATATCAAAGACCCTAGATCCCGTGCAAAAGCGGTTCAAAGTAATCTCCCGCAACAGGAAAAAACTTTGGGCTAAGTGCTCCATCCTCGTGTACTAACAAACACTAGCCCTGTGTTGTGCATAGGAAACCGTGGCTCAAAACCGTAACCCACTGTGGGAACTCCCCTTCAAGGGAAAAAGGATAATGAATTATTTACAAAAAAAAATTTATAAACTCCCTCCCCTTCGCTCGTTGCATGGCAAGGAGAGAGAGTATGAGTAGGTGTTGTGGGGGGGCATGGGGAGAAGGGCATGCAACCTGCCACCTGTGTGGCCACCCCCCCCCCCACCCCCCACCTTATATATGAACCCCCCTACCAAGCTTCAAAGGGAGAGGGGCATCATGAGGAGCTACCCGCTGTCGTCCTGCTGCCACCGCCATACTGTCCACACTGCCAGGCTGCCGCTGCCGCCAACGTCGTCATCATCATCATCATCATCATCATCATCATCATCATCATCATCATCATCATCATCATCATCATCATCATCATCATCACCATCATCATCCTCACCAACACACGTCATCTCTGTTTCTTCCAGAAGCTTGAGAAGCTTCTATTGAGGCTTCTCTAGGCCAAGTTCACCTGTGCCTCCCGGTTTTTTTTAGACCGTGTCTTGCAAGGCCTGATTCCTGTGCAGCAAAGGAGATCTCGGGCAGTACCAACTTCGAAACTCATAAGGGGTGCCAAGGGGGAATTCGCTAAGTCGAAATCTATTTCGAAATCTATTTCGTCAATGGATCCTAAGCAAAAGTCCAGAGGAGCGCATGCAGGAGCTTCCACCCAAAGTACAAGAGTGGACAACGCCCCGGACAACGCCCCGATTTTGAATGCCCAGATTCTGAAAAAATGTTCCCGCATGGAAAGGATGCACAAAGCATGTTTTAATTCACGTAGGGAAACTTAAATGCATTGGAAAATATATATACTTGTTCGATTTACAAAGTTCAGTTGCATGACTAGTACTTGCAATTGCTTGCACTTCCACGGTCAAGGGTAGTCGCATTTTGAACGTGGGATGCATAAATTAAAGATGAAATTGTGCTAAGACCGCGTCCTTGTCGCATCAGCAAAGGATAGGGCATATAACACATAATGCACTTATATAATAAATTCCTGGGTTGTGACTCATGTATAAGATAATCGTAGATGGTCATTAAATGATGTCTAAATAGTTACAATGTAGGGAAAAGATTTATGAACTTGGCAAAAAAAAAAACATATCGTATGCAAATCGTGTGCGATGATAGTTACATTCTAGGTTGGGTTAAGTGATAAGGAAGGATTAAATCAATGATGTATTCATTGGCATCTGATCATGAAAGAATGATACATCCATGCATGGAGTTCTTTTATATCAAAGTTCGAATTTGGGAAAGGATGCATCTTCATTAAAATACTAAGCTTGAATTTGATGCATAAAACGTAGGGTTTATAAGAATAGCTCTAAATGTCAATCAATATCGCATAGGGCAAGGAAAAGAAAGATCACTATAGATCCTATAGTTGCATAAAGGCAAAAGGGTCTATGGTCTTGAAATTGCATATTCGCATGGAATGATACATCTCATACATCTTGCAGTTACTTACATCTTTTAGGGAAAGTACTTGCAAGTTTAGAAGAAAGTATTTGCATCTCTAAGGGAAGGATCACCATTAATCGTAAGACAATTAGATCAATTAGGTAAATCGCATGTAATTGTGTAACTCCATAAAGGCGTGAATAGTTAGCGTACGACGAATACCTCAATGTGCTGGGTTAGGTTAAGTTATGTTAAGATTCTGCCTAGTATCTATCGCACTTAGGATGCCGATTTAATATTTCTGATCTTAAAGGTCCTACCCACATTCGGATTATCTAATCGCCCGTGCAAGAATGATCTAGGGTTTTCACCCTAAGGATCAGTTGGCCAAATGTAGACTTCTGCAAGGAATTTAGGAACCCTAGGGCCAAAACGTTTATTAGCCTAGTAGGATTAGGGTTTTGGATTGGGGTCAATAGGACTCCCAAACCCTATATCACGATCAAAAAAATACCATATGATGGGAGATATTTTCCTATAAGTTAGGTATTGACACCTATCTCGTGCAACAAGCTGCAACATTATATGCCCTTATGTCTAAATCACAAAATAGTACAGCTACACCTTAGACCCAGTTTGGCGAGTTCTAATTACAAATCAAATTTTCTAGGAATTGAGAAGTCGTCCTGCTACAACACTCTTCCTTGGAGACTGATTTGTCAAGCTAGGGAAATGGTGAATTGCCAAGAAAGCAATTGACCATCCAAGTTAGGGCGACGGGATGGTCCAGGATTTAATGACTATAATATAAGGAAACCTAAGGTAGTGACAATTTGGGTCAACAAGGTATAAACCCTAACCCAAGGAAAAAGGGTAAACAAGCAACTCAGCTTACGAAACCCTTGGGATCTTGCCAAGTCGCGAATGATCCACAATCAAATGTTGGAAGTATTCGGGGAGAAAGAACTACACCTTAGCAGTTGGTCGTACGAATGACCACTGGAATGCTCGTGATTGTACACTTAGGTGCACTGTTTGTACTTCTTTGCTCAAGGAACTAATTCAGGAAAAACAACTAATGCTTCAGGTTAAAATCCTGGAGGGAGAGGCAGAATCAGTTACCTCCGACTGTCTGCTTGACCCTATCCGAGGGGGTTGTTAGCTGCGCCGGGTATGTGGGCCAAACCCGCTATGAGAGGTCTCTCCGTGGGTGTTACTTGGAGCAGGAGGACGCTTAGGTGCCAGAGGAGGCTCTGGCCGTAAATTCCTTACCTCCGGATCCTGCACAAGAGGCCGACGTGACTCGAGATGGGATCTCGAGGCCCGTATACTAGTCAACGGGCGGAACTTGGAATAGCGATCCCTGAGGATTGCTGGGATAGCCTTCGGACAGGTCATTTGATGTATTCCAAAGACTATGATAAATAAAGATCAAATGTTGAAAAAGGAACTTGCTTGACATTGATTTTCTGTGTCAGTGCCTAAGTTATGTGAAGGAATCAGTGATGAATTGGTTAATTAAGGAAGCTGTTTTTGCTTGTCAAACTAAATGTGGTAGGTAATTAGATAACTAAGCAACCCGAGGAAAGTGCGGTGGACGTGACTCTGGGTCCGTCCTACGGAAGGGTGGTCTCAGTTGGCTGAGAACTTTTCTTAAAGGAATTGACAACGAGGTAACAATTGTCAAGATTGTGGGAGAGAAGGAGTCTCACTTGTAGCTTTCTCACTTACACAATGGGGGAATACACACAAAGATGGAGGCTGAAAACAGTTTTTCTCTTCTCAGTATTGTAAGACAAAAAGAACTCTAGTACAGAGAAATAGAAGAACCCTATAGATGGGTCTCAAACCAAACTCAACTAACTAAGGTGGAATACTAACTGGATAGCTGTCATCTAGCTATTATTCATGGGCGGTGTACCAACCGCATCTACAGCTAACAAGTCGGTGACATAAATGCACAATGGCATATCACGAGTGGAGCTCGATATCTCAACACTCCCCCTTGAGCTCAATCCCAATTCCTGCACACCAAGCAAGTCTCTGAACTTGCGCAACTTCTCTGCACACTCAATGCCTTCGTAAATATGTGAGCTACTTGATCCTCTGTGCTGACATAAACTAGATCAATAAGACCTAGTAAAACCCTCTCCCGCACATAGTGATAATGCACCTCAATGTGCTTTGTTCTAGCATGATAGACTGGGTTATTTTCCAAGTGTATACTACTCATGTTGTCACAATAAATGACAACTGGCCCATCTGTAGGCTGATGCATATCATAAAGTAGCTTAATCAACCAAGCTACCTCACATGCAGCCATTGCTACATCCCTGTACTCAACTTCTGTGCTCGACAAGGCAACTGTAGGCTATTTCTTGCTGCTCCAAGTGACTGCAGCACTCCCAAAAGAGAACACATATACATTGGTAGATCGTCTATCAGAAATACTACCAGCCCAATCAACATCAGTGTATCCATGCAACTGTATCTGAACCCCAGTCTCACAAAATAGTCCATACGGTAATGTGGACTTCACATACCTGAGTATGCGTCTAGCCGCATCCAAATGCGGTTTCCTTGGAGCCTGCATAAACTGACTTACCAATCCAATAGCATAGCTCAAATCTGGCCTGGTAATAGTCATATAAATCAAACTTCCTACTGTACGTCTGTACATAGTAGGGTCTTCCAGAAGCTCACCTGCATCTGTGCTCAACTTCACATTCTGCTCCAAAGGAACTGAAATAGGCTTACAGCCTGTCATCCCATATTTGGACAGCATGTCCAATCCATACTGCCTTTGCAAGAGCCGTATCCCACTTGGTGATCTAATCACCTCAATGCCCAAGAAATAACGCAGCTCTCCCAAATCCTTCATCTCAAACTTCTGCTTTAATAGCATTTTTACATGAAAGATATATTCATCACTATCACCTGTCATAATCAAATCATCAACATAAATGACAAGTAGCATAATACCTTTCTCTGTTTTTCTCACATAAAGTGAGAAATCTGCCTTGGAAATCTAAAAGCCAATAGTGACAAGATACTATGCTATCTTGTCAGACCATGCTCTAGGTGCTTGCTTCAAGCCATACAAGGCTTTCTTCAACCTGCAAACAAACTCAGGATGAATAGCATGCACATAACCTGGTGGCTGCTCCATATAGACCTCTTCTTGCAAATCACCATGCAAGAAGGCATTCTTTACATCCATCTGATGTAAAGACCATCCCTTTGATGTAGCCATAGCAATGACTGCTCTTACGGTTGCCATCCTTGCAACCGGACTGAATGTTCCTTCATAATCAATGCCATATTTTTTTGCATACCCCTTGACTACTAATCTTGCCTTGTATCTGTTCACAGAACCACCTGCATTGTGCTTCACCTTATCAACCCACTTACAACTAATTGCATTCTTATCTTTAGGCAAAGGTACTAATTCCCATGTAGCATTTGCTTCCAAGGCACCCATTTCTTCATCCATGGCTTTCTCCCATTTTTCTTTTCCCATGGCTTGCTCAAAAGAAGTGGGTTCTGGTTCTTGTATTACTTTGACCATATAGGCATAGTGAATGGCTGTAAATCCATTATATTTCAGCCTATCCATAGGATACCTAGCTCTAGTAGACCTGCGCAAAGTAGGTTCACTCCCAGGTGCTCTCAAAATATCCCTGGTCTTCCTTACTCCAGGTGTAACAATAGAAGGAATACCCAACTCATCATCAATGCTCTGTTTTGAGCCACTGGATTCACCATCCACATAAGAGTGACCTGCATTCACATCAAACATGGGCTGATCTACCTTCTCTTTTCCTTTTCGTGAAACCTACATACCACTATCTGTATTGCTTTGAGGAGATTCTCCTAATCTCAATCTGCTTGTCCATGGCGAAGAATGTGAATCACTGCTAGAGGACACTCCAGATCCACTAATATTTTGTGATTGCTGCTGAGAATTCTGTGCAGCATTACAATTTTGTACATCTACATCATCAATCACATTTACTGGTTTATACCAGCTACTCATCTCATCAAAAACAACATCTCTGCTCATTGTAAACTTACGAGTAGAAGGGTTATAGCATCTATACCCTTTCTGCTTCTGCAGAGAGTAACCAATAAAGATGCACTTCTCAGGTTTTGGATCCAACTTGGATCTCAACTCATTTGGCACATGAACATAGGCAATGCAACCAAAAATTTTCAAATGAGAAATATCTGGTTTCCTACCAGTATACCTCTCCTCTGGAGTCATCCCATGTATTGCTGCAGTGGGAGTCTTGTTCATTATGTAGACTGCTGTAGCAACTGCTTCAGCCCAGTAAAAATTTGGCAAGTCTTTTTCGTTGAGCATGGCACGAGATACCTCTCCAATATGCCTGTTTTTCCTTTCTGCAATTCCATTTTGTTGTGGGATATGACTGCATGAATATTGCTACTTTATGCCATGCTCCTGCAAGAACCTTGTAAACTCATTTGAGAGGTACTCTCCCCCTCCATCTGACCTTAGGCATTTTATTTGCAGGCCTGTTTCTTTTTCAACCATAGCTTTAAGAGTTTTGAAATGCCCAAACACTTCACTTTTATTTTTCATAAAATACACCCAAAATTTTCTGCTATAGTCATCAATAAAAGTGACAAAATAATGACAGCCTCCAATGGATGCAGCTTTAGTAGTCCACACATCAGAGTGGATTAATTCCAATGGCTTCTTACTCTCTTGAACATGTCTAGGAAATGGTTTCCTTGCCTGTTTTCCAAATTGACAGGCTTCACATACCTTATGCATTTCTGCAACCTTGAATTTAGGCAATCCTGCAACAATATTTTGGGCATGCATTGATTTAAGTCGTTGTACATTAACATGACCAATGTGTTTATGCCAGATATCAATATCTCCAACTACACCGATCCCATGTGCAAACATTGCTACACTCAATTCAGGCATGTCTGCATCCAACGTAAACATTCTGCCCTTCTTTTTTCTTTTTGCTATCAAGCGACCTTTATTTTTCATATCCTCAACAAAGCATCCATGAGGATCTAATCTAACATGCAAGCCCTGCTCAACCATTTGACCAACAGAAACCAGGTTCTTGGTGATATTCGGGACATGAAATACATCCGACGGGTATTTCTTTTTCCCATTCTGCATAGACAAAGGAATTTTTCCAATCTGCACAATAGGATGTGCAGTATCATCACCGGTCTCCACAAATCCTAGTTTTTTTATTTTCCTTACATCCTACATCCATTCTGCATGACCTGTCATGTGGTTTGATGCACCTGAGTCAACATACACCACATCGTTGCTTTCTTCTGCACTTGTCACAGAATTTGTCATGTGCTGCACCATAAACAAATGCTCATTTCTGTCATCACCGTGTCTACTAGAAGATGCATAATTCCCTTGTTGCAATTTTCCATTCATGATGTCATTCTGCTTTTTAAAGTAGTCTTTAGCCATATGACCCATTTTACCACAGTAGTAGCATTCAACATTGTTGTTTGCATTTTGGCCTCTTTGCCATCCACCATGATCTCTTTGGCTCCCCCTGCCTCTAGAGTTACCATGTCCTCCTCCATAGGACTGGTTTTCTTGAGTTTGCTGTATATTCTGATTTCTACCACGGCCTCCAGATCGGCCTCCTCTACCTCTGCCTCTACCTCTTCCAGCATTTGAGTAGAAGACAGCTTCTTTTGAAGTTTCTCCTGAAGAAGATGCACCACCATTTCTCTGCTCCTCAGAAATTAGAAGAGCAATCAACTCCTCAAAATCAGGAAATCTTTCACGGACGGAAATGGATGTTTGAAACTGTACATAATCCTTTCCTAGACCATTCAAGGTCACAGAAACTAAATCATCGTCTTCCACTGGTGACCCAATGGAAGCAAGTGCATCTGCAATCTTCTTCACCTTCATGTGGTAGTCATTGATGCTCATACTTTCTCTTTGCACATTGTGCAACTCTTGCTTGAGCTGCATTTTCCTAGCTTGCGTATTTGTGCTATACATTTTTGACAAAGTATCCCATGCCTCCTTTGGCGTACTTGCATCCTGAATATGCACAATCATAGAGTCTGAAATACTGGTAGACAGCCAGTACATAACTTTTTTGGCTCTCTCATGCCATCCTTTAAATGCCTGCATTTGCTGTTGATTGGGAACATCAGGAAGAACTGGTTCTTCTTCATTTCCTGCAATGAATTCCCAATATCCTTTTCCCATAAGGAAATTCATAATTCTAAACGTCCATGCTTGGAAGTTATTCTTGTCAAGCTTTTCAATGACAATCTATAAAAGAGAATCAGGCGCAATTATAGAACACTGCAAAAACACAGCTTCAGCCTCACAAGGGCAAATCTGCAAAACTGACAAAAGTGGTATTTGACCACACAGTCACTTCCTAGTGACGATTTTGCATCAACATGAAACAAGGATGATTCTGTAACTCCTAATGTCTTTGCGCACAGGCATATGATGCAATTTCTACGGTAACTTTCCACCGATCTGTAGAACAGTGGTCGCACAGCAAAAAACATGGCATTTTCCTGAGTGCATGCGGAAAACTTCCGCCTCCAAAACAGGCCCCGAAATGGCCTCGAATAAAAAAAACAGGGCAACCAAGGCTAAAGCCTTGTCCCGCAACATATACTGCCCTCTTGCTACACTGCGAAGGGTGTCCCAATCTGAGACAATGGACTCTTGCACTTTCCGGCTGTGCTACCTGCAAAGACTTGCTCCCAAACTCGAAAAATGAAAGCAACACTAGTCCTCTTACCAGAACACTGTGAACTTGGTTTTCTTTCTTGAGCTCCTTACCACGAACCAGGCTCTGATACCATGTCAAGATTGTGGGAGAGAAGGAGTCTCACTTGTAGCTTTCTCACTTACACAATGGGGGAATACACACAAAGGTGGAGGCTGAAAACAGTTTTTCTCTTCTTAGTTGTGTAAGCCAAAAAGAACTCTAGTACAGAGAAATAGAAGGACCCTATATATGGGTCTCAAACCAAACTCAACTAACTAAGGTGGCATACTAACTGAGCCACGAACTAGAGTAGATAAGGATAGCTGTCATCTAGCTATTATTCATGGGCGGTGTACCAATCGTATCTGCAACTAACAAGTCAGTGACATAAATGCACAACGGTCACCCTGGCATATCACGAGTTGAGCTCGATATCTCAACAACAATGACCTAGAATCAATAGAGCTAGAGTCTCGATTTATGTTGTTTTAGGGGAACGGAATGGGACTATGCCTTACGGGCATAGAGGTCGAGCTTCGCATCCCTCTCATTTCCCATTCTCCTTGAACCAAGTGCAGTATAAATCCACTTCGACCTTGATGTTTCTGTGCAAAGTGGTTTGTTTGCTGGGGCTCGACGCTAGCTACCTCCTAGGAACTTGACTATTAGGAAAACCCTGATTCAGGTCGATCCTAAGTGGGGACGGCCAAATGCTTCCAGTTCATGGCAGACTCGGGAAGACCTTGATCGTAAACCCCATGACATTCCTTGTGAGTGTCGGGCGGCGCTTTCTAGACTCTCTTCTCGATGGGCTGCTAAGACGTGTTCTACAAGTGGGTAGGTGGGACACGTTACAGTTGGTATTAGAGCAAACCAACGGGATCTAATATTTACAATAAACTTAATGAGGGGAAGTAGAGCAATGTTGTCGTTAAAAACATTTCCTTACTCACTTATGGATGCTGGGCTGCAGAGTCGCGAAGCATGGAACAAATTCTTGGTGTTCCAGATTATGTTTATGACTGCAATGCATGCTTCGGATTATTGACGGAGGCTAGGCATGATGAATATTCTAGACTGCATCTACAATCCTTCACTCCTGTACATGGAATGGAGATGGATGGGTGAATCAGGGATATATTACATAGCAGCCCATCGACTTGCGTACCTTCAGACCAACTTGAAGAGAATCAAGTGGATGGAGGATTTAAAGATCATGAAGCTGTTCATCTTTGTTGAAGCTCACGTAAATGCAACCCTGCATGTTCGCAGTTGGAAAGTTAAGTAGAACAAGTATGTGTATGAAGAAGTGACTCGAGTAATCCCTGCCGACAAAATCAAGGTGCTGGGATGTTATGAAAAGAACGGGTATCAAAGGAAGGGATACCCCAATCTCCCTATGACCTATCAATTCTTGAAAATCCATGACCCCACTCCATATTATTACTCAGCCCCCGTAGCCGAATGTAACACAATCCTATTTTCCCCAAACTGATGTATCAGCTTGTTCTACCTTCCCAAAATAAATGTACTCAAAAGGGTATGCCCACATGAATGAATAAGATTTTTATCACTGTTTGTCATGCCTGTAAGTGTTGGTAAAGGAGTTAAGTGATTAGGTTGCTTGGCTAAAAGCTGAACTGGGCATATTAGTGTAATGTGAGAAATGTTTAGCAAGTTTTTAACGTAAAGAATCTTATTGCCGAGGCGCAACCTCAAGTGCAGATTCCTAGTCCGAACCCTGCACTAAGTACAGTTGTAATTCAAGAGAAGAAGTTCCTCCTCAAACAAATCAAACCACTTGGATTTGATGGTAAGAGAAGGACTGTTCAAACTGATGTCGAGGTCTGGATCGAGTCCATGGAGGACTACTTCGAGGCAGCAGGAATTGCACTCGCTAACCAAGCGATGCTCGCCAAACTGAAGCTTACCAGTGAAGCAAGACTTTGGTGGAAAGAATGGTGCAGAGACCAAGGGATCTCGGAAGGGTCAGTTACTTGGGAGAAGCTTAAAAAAGTTGTGCGAGGGAGGTATCTGCCACCTGCCTACCGCACACAGAAGATGAACAAATTCTATGAACTGAAGCAGCTTGGACTATCCCTGGATGCATATTATTCAAAGTTCGTCTCTCTCTTAAAGTGCGCGCCACAAATGGATATGACACAATAGGTGTCAAAGTTTTGTGTTGGGTTAAATCCACCCATAAACACCCGCTTGGAATCAATGCGCCCAATGGACCTACAAGACGCACTCATTCGAGCTGCTCCCATAATACAGGAGGTGCAGACCAAGCCAAGGAATAACAGGACTTGGTCTTACAAGGATCAAAACAAGGGAATGTATAGGTCTCAGGCTAAGAGAGCGCAGGGCCAAAATCAGGGACAAAGAAAGAAAGCTAGGGCCAACACTGTCAACAACTTCATTCCTACACAAGGTAATGGCTGCAATCTCCGTTGCTTCCATTGCAATGAGCCTGGTCACTTTAAAAGGCAGTGTCCCAAGCTTAGCAAAGGACAACATCAGGGGCCATTCCAAGGAGCCATCCATGGCCAAGGAGCCACCGTCATGGCCAGAGGGAGAACCTCCAGTGTTGCCAACAAGGAGCTGAGTGATGAAGAAGATCCTTCCATGGAAGCTGACATTGAGAAGGCAACGGTTCATGCCGCTCTTCACAAGAAAGGGCCAAATCGCCAATTCTCGGTGATTAAAACTCCATTGGATTATCAAGGTAAAAGCTTCAAAACCTTGATTGATTGTGGCAGTACACATTCCTTCATTTCACCAGTCTGTGCAAAAAGATTAGGATTAGCCACAAAAGATGCACCTACCTTACTTGTGGAATTAGCAAATGGTCGTGAGGTGTCTTGTACCAGGCAAACTGCTAAGGTGAAATTCCTACTGGGAGGAGAGTCGACTTCGGTCAGATTTCGAGTAATGAACCTAGGTGTCCACGAATGTTTGCTCGGAATGGATTGGCTAATACCTAATGATGCCCACATTCACTGTGGGAAGGGCCAAGTCTCCTTTCGAAATTCTGAAGGGGAACTAGTCACAACTCAAGGAGAGGCTGGCAAGCCAAAAATTCAGCTAGAAAAAGCAACACTGATAATAAAAGGAGTTAGGAAGGGCCTACATGTCTATTTGATTAAGCTAAATAAGCTAGATCAGAATCAAGAATCTAGAGAAGAACCTTCATGGTTAAAGGAATATGCAGACGTATTTCCTAAAGAGTTGACTGAACTTCCTCCTCAAAGGAATATCCCATTCCAAGAATAGATGAACTTCTTGACCGTTTTCAAGGTGCGAAGATCTTCTCTAAGATAGATCTCAGGTCTGGATATTATCATAAAAGGATCAAGGAAGAAGATATCCCGAAGACTGCATTCAGCACAAGGTATGGACACTTTGAATTCCTAGTCATGTCCTTCAGGCTAACAAATGCTCCTGCTACCTTCAACATGTTAATGCAGGATATCTTTAGGTCCTATCTTGATGACTTTGTATTCATCTTCTTTGACGATACCCTAGTCTACTCCAAGCAAGAAAAAGATCATGAACCCTAGCTTCGCATTGTCCTTGAAACAATGAGGGCACACAAGCTTAATGCCAAGAAGAAGAAATTTCAGTGGATCCGGACCAAGGTATGGAGTGGTCAACACCAACTTCTGTCAAAGAAATACGTAGTTTTCTTGGATTGACGGGATGGTATAGGGTCTTTATCAAAAACTATGCTTTGATTGCAACGCCTCTGACTGATCTACTAAAGAAGCAAGTATAAATTGTATAGTCACCTGCTGAATAGACCAGCTTCGACAAACTAAAGCAAAGCTTGGTATCAGCACCCATCCTGAAACTTCCTGATCTTAGTAAGAAGTTTGAAGTGATAACTGATGCTAGCACACTTGCCTTAGGATGTGTGCTCATGCAAGAAGGTCATCCCGTAGCATACTCTTCAAGGACACTAAAGAGCCATGAAAGGAACTATGCTACCCACGATCTGGAGCTGTTGGCTGTCATCCATGCTCTCAAAATTTGGAGACACTACTTGCTGGGTAACAAATTTGCCTTAGTGACAGACCACAAAAGTCTTAAATGAATTTTCACCCAGAATGAGCTCAATATGAGGCAATGCCAATGGATTAAAGTACTAGAAGAATATGACTTCGAAATCAAATACCAGCCTAGAAAGGAGAATGTAGTTTCTGATGCACTCAGTCGCAAGGCATTTCTAAATTCTCTGAATTTGTAAGATCCATCAACAGTAAGATCTCTAGCCACAAAGGTATACATGCCAAACAATCCAATTCTTGTGCTAGCTAGAGAAGAGGCATGTCATGATCCAACCAATCAAAAATTGCTAAGGAAGATCCCCATCAAAGATCAAGACCCGAAGCTACAAACAAAGTATCAAGAATTCTCTATCAATAGTGGACTTGTCTACTATAGGACAAGATTATGTATCCCGGCAAGCCAATCACTCAAGCAGAAGATACTTCTGGGAAGCCCATGACTCCCCTTTCTCAGGACATCCTGGCTATGCCAAAACCCTTAATGCGGTCAGGAAGAGCTATTATTGGGACAGACTCAAAGGTGATGTTCTCAAATATGTCACGAAATGTTTGTCGTGTCAACGCATTAAGGCCGAACATGTCAAAATGCCAAGGAAATTGCAACCACTAGACATTCCCCAAATGAAAAGGGAATTCATTAGCATGGACTTTGTTGTTGGCCTCCCCCAAGTTCAGGGAGGATACAACTCCATTATGGTCATGGTAGATATGTCACCAAGGTTGCACATCTTATCGCTGTTAAGACAAACTATAAAGCCTCAAACATTGCAAGGTTATTCATCAAGGAGATATTCAAACTGCATGGGTTACCCAGAAGAATCATTAGTGATCGTTACTCTCTCTTCACCTCACACTTCTGGAAGGCTATCTTCGAGGCCATTGGGATTCAACTCTGTTTCAGTACAGCTTGTCATCCCCAAACTGATGGTCAAACAGAACGAGTCAACCAAGTCATTGAAGATATGCTTAGGGCACACTGCTGTTGCAAACCCAAAAAGTGGATTCAATATTTGCCACTGATTGAGTTTGCCTACAATGCTTCTTACCAACAAAGTATTCAGATGACCCCTTTTCAAGAATTGTATGGGCACGATTGTCGTACTCCTTTAAGCTTTTCAGATCCAACCTTGAGGGTTGAAGCTTCAAAGCAGATGCTGGAAGACATGGATGACCAAATCAAATCAATAAGACAGGACATCCAAGCCGCCAAGCACAGACAGAAGGCTTACGCGGACTTGAAACGGCAAGACAGATCCTTCGTTGAAGGTGATATGGTCTTCATTCGCGTACGTCCAAAGAAGAGTTCCCTATCCTTGGGTGAATGCAAAAAGCTAAGTCCAAGGTATTGTGGACCCTACAAGATTCTCAAGTGCCTAGGGCCTAATGCTTACAAACTTCAACTCCCTGAAACCCTAAAAGTTCATAATGTATTCCATATCAGCCTATTGAAAAAGTATGTGCCTAACCCTAGTCACGTGCTTGATGATCAACAAATTGTAATGCCTAGCCAAGGAGTCCTTGAGCTATGGCCTGATAGAATCTTAGATGTTAGGGAGAGGCATTTGAGGTCAAGGACCTTGAGAGAATACCTCGTCCAGTGGAAAGATTATCCCGAAGAGGATGCCACCTGGATGGATGAACGTACTCTCAACAAACAATACCCCCAGATTTTCTCGAGATGAGGACATCTCGATTCCTCTAAGGGGGAGAGAATGTAATATTTCTACAACAAAATATCAAAGACCCTAGATCCCGCACAAAAGCGGTTCAAAGTAATCTCCCGCAACAGGAAGAAACTTTGGGCTAAGTGCTCCATCCTCATGTACTAACAAACACCAGCCCCGCGTTGTGCATAGGAAACCGTGGCTTAAAACTGTAACCCACCGCAGGAACTCCCCTTCAAGGGAAAAAGGATAATGCATTATTTGCATATTTTTTTTATAAACTCCCTCCCCTTCACCCGTTGCATGGCGGGGAGAGAGAGTATGAGTAGGTGTTGTGGGGGGGCATGAGGAGGAGGGCATGCAACCTGCCACCTGTGTGGCCACCCCCCCACGTTATATATGAACCCCCCTTCCAAGCTTCAAAGGGAGAGGGGCATCGTGAGGAGCTTAAATGCATTGGAAAATCTATATACTTGTTCGATTTACAAAGTTCAGTTGTATGACTAGTACTTGCAATTGCTTGCACTTCCATGGTCAAGGGTAATTGCATTTTTGAACGTGGGATGCATAAGTTAAAAGATGAAATTGTGCTAAGACCACGTCCTTGTCACACCACGCAAAGCATAGGGCATATAACACATAATGCACTTATATAATAAATTCCTGGGTTGTGACTCGCGTATAAGATAATCATAAACGGTCATTAAATGATGTCTAAATAGTTGCAATGTAGGGAAAAGATTTATGAACTTGACAAGAAAAAAACATATAGTATGCAAATCGCGTGCGATGATAGTTACATTCTAGGTTGGGTTAAGTGATAAGGAAGGATTAAATCAATGATGTATTCATTGGCATCTGATCATGAAAGAATGATACATCCATGCATGGAGTTCTTTTATCAAAGTTCGAATTTGGGAAAGGATGAAACTTCATTAAAATACTAAGCTTGAATTTGATGCATAAAACGTAGGGTTTATAAGAATAGCTCTGAATGTCAATCAATATCGCATAGGGCAAGGAAAAGAAAGATCACTATAGATCCTATAGTTGCATAAAGGCAAAAGGGTCTATGGTCTTGAAATTGCATATTCACATGGAATGATACATCTCATACATCTTGCAGTTACTTACATCTTTTAGGGAAAGTACTTGCAAGTTTAGAAGAAAGTATTTGCACTCTAAGGGAAGGATCACCATTAATCGTAAGACAATTAGATCAATTAGGTAAATTGCATGTAATTGTGTAACTCACATGAGATTCATAAAGGCGTGAATAGTTAGCATACGACGAACACCTCAATGTGATGGGTTAGGTTAAGTTATGTTAAAATTCTGCCTATCGTCGCACTTAGGATGCTGATTTAATATTTCCGATCTTAAAGGTCCTACCCACATTCTCGAAATGTTAGGATTATCTAATCGCCCATGCAAGAATGATCTAGGGTTTTCACCCTAAGGATCAGTTGGCCAAACGCTACTTCCGCAAGGAATTTAGGGACCCTAGAACCAAAACATTTATTAGCCTAGTAGGATTAGGGTTTTGGATTGGGGTCAATAGGACTCCCAAACCCTATATCGCGATCAAAAAAATACTGTATGATGGGAGATATAATCCTACAAGTTAGGTATTGACACTTATCTCGTGCAATAAGCAGCAACGTCATATGCCCTTGCATCTAAATCACAAAATAGTACAGCTACACCTTAGACCCAATTTGGCGAGTTCTAATTACAAATCAAATTTCCTAGGAATTGAGAAGTCATCCTACTACAACACTCTTCCTTGGAGACTGATTTGTCAAGCCAGGGTCATGGTGAATTGTCAACACTCTTCCTTGGAGACTGATTTGTCAAGCTAGGGTAATGGTGAATTGCCAAGACAGCAATTGACCATCCAAGTTAGGGCGACGGGGTGGTCCAAGATTTAATGACTATAATATAAGGAAACCTAAGGTAATGACAATTTGGGTCAACAGGGTATAAACCCTAACCCAAGGAAAAAGGGTAAACAAGCAACTCATCTTACGAAACCCTTGGGATCTTTCCAAGTCGCAAATGATCCAGGATCGAATGCTAAAAGTATTCGGGGAGAAAGAATTACACCTTAGCAGTTGGCCGTACGAACGACCACTAGAATGCTCGTGATTGTACACTTAGGTGCAATGTTTGTACTTCTTTGCTCAAGGAACTAATTTAGGAAAAACAACTAATGCTTCAGGTTAAAAGCCTGGAAAGAGAGGCAGAATCAGTTACCTCCGACTATCTGCGTGACCCTATCCAACGGGGTTGTTAGCTGCGCCGGGTACGTGGATTGAACCCACCGCGAGATGTCTCTCCGTGGGTACTACTTGGAGTAGGAGGATGCTTGGGTGCCAAGGGAGGCTCTAGCCGTAAATTCCTTGCTTCCGGATCCTGCACAAGAGGCCGACGTGACTCGAGATGGGATCTCGAGGCCCGTATACTAGTTAACGGGCGGAACTTGGAATAGCAATCCCTGAGGATTGCTGGGATAGCCTTCGTGAAGATCATTTGATGTATTCCAAAGACTATGATAAATAAAGATCAAATGTTGAAAATGAAACTTGCTTGACATTGATTTTCTGTGTCAGTGCCTAAGTTATGTGAAGGAACCAGTGATTAATTGGTTAATTAAGAAAGTTTTTTTTGCTTGTCAAACTAAATGTGGTAGGTAATTAGATAACTAAGAAACCCGAGGAAAGTGCGATGGACGTGACTCTGGGTTCGTCCTATGGAATGGTGGTCCCGGTTGGCCAGGAACTTTTCTCAAGGGAATTGGCAGCGAGGTAACAATAACCTAGAATCAATAGAGCTAGAGTCCCGATTTATGTTGTTTTAGGGGAACGGAATGGGACTATGCCTTACGGGTAGAGAGGTCGAGCTTCACATCCCTCTCATTTCCCATTCTCCTTAAACCAATTGCAGTATAAATCCGCTTCGACCCTGATGTTTCTGCCCAAAGTGGATCGTCTGGGCTTGATGCTAGCTACCTCCTAGGAACTTGACTATTAGGAAAACCCTGATTCAGGTGGATCCTAAGTGGGGACAGCCAGATGCTTCCGCTTCGTGGCAGACTCGGGAAGACCTTGATCGCAAACCCCGTGACATTCCTTGTGAATGCCGGGCAGCGCTTTCTAGACTCTCTTCCCGATGGGCTGCTAAGACGTATCCTACAAGTGGGCAGGAGAGACACGTTACATAAAAAAAGATCTAATTCAGTTGCCACTCTATGCAAGAGTTGATATATGTCCAACCGGTCAGAATAGATTGCATGTATGTTAAGGAAAGATGATAGGTATCCTTCCTGCAAACAATAACTAGTCAATACCTCGGTATAATAACAACAAATGAGTCCAAACTTTGGGCTTTCAACAGTCATAGTATCCCAAAAGGCATCTACCACTCAAGTGGTATGATCCAAGTATTTGTCAGTAGCAAATAAGTGTCACAGATACTTCAACCCTATAGGTATATTATTTCCAAATTTAGGATAGCAACTAGTTCACTGTTTCCAACTTGCAAATAAGCTCCAAAACTGAGTGTTTAATACTCTAGAACCATGCTAAAATGCATTAGAATAAGGGCATATATATTGTTAGGATGAAAGCCACCAATGTCCTAGAACCACCTACTATTTACTGCACAGTAAATAGCCAATCTACATAGGTCTGTGCTAAATATCTCAAAATCTGTGAAGAATTTGAAAAAAAATTATGTTGAAATAGTCAAGAATTGCGAGCCATTTATTCAAAATCCATTTTTATAGCAAGATGTAGCTTCTGCAAAAAAACGGGATGCAAGCACAGTCTCCTTTGATGATGTTTTCTTCAAATCTAATGTCTTGATGTCAAATGGCCACTGCCAAGCCTTTAGGCTTCAGGATCTGATACCATGTTCAAGATTCAAAGGGGGAGAGAGAGACAAAGACATGGAGCTGTAACAGAGAACAGTGAACTCTCATTGTTCTCTTCTTCTCATTCTTTCATAATGCTTACTAAAGTCTAATCACACATAACTGACAAACACACTAGGTCACTAAATTGACTGTACCACTAGCTATAGTTGAGTCCGATCAACTCAGTTATTACAACATACATGTAGACTGAGAGCTAAGATGACAGCTATCTAGATAAGGTCGGTCATGTCGGCGATACTGATCAAATGAGCTTGATTCTCAACAATAGTATACTGAAAAACTATTGTTGAGACCACTTGCATGTCTAGAATAGAGGCCAAAATAACCGCACTTGCATGTCCATTGTTCTTCCTGCTCACTAAGTTTCACTAAATTGGAGACTATAGGCCTACCAGCCTTAGGAGCCTCCTATTGTGCTATTATAACCCAATGAAAATCGAGTAAGGTGGAAGAGCTTCTTATCCATTGTTTTTTTACTTACTTTCATGATCCAATGCCTTCATATTAGCCTTTAATCAAGTTCCTTGCAACCATGGGATGGCTCTGATACCATGAAAATAGACAAGAGGAAAGAGAGGTGAAGAGACCATGAGCACATATACAAAAACAATGGAGACTCGAGAACACAACGAGATAGGACTGTAATCTTCTTCTTCTTCTTTCACACAAAAGAACTAAGTGTACAATGTGACAAAAGACTGATATGAATGTACCACATGTATGTATACATAGTCACTAAGTGTGAAAACACTAAGAAAAGAAGAGATAGCACAATAAATGTGGCATAACCCAGGATGGGGACTATGTGGGTGTAGTCTAGTTGTAGAATCATTAGCATGTCTTACCTAACATATCGAAAAATAATAACTTGCCACATCATCAAGATGAATAGTTGATGCTAGCTCATGTAGAGCTTGACATATCAATAGATAATCATGCCATCATCTCAGGCAACATATAGTTCAATAGTAGTAAGCTTTATGCCATTAGTGTCAAGCCCAACATCATAGGTGCAATCATCAATTGTTTTTGTGATACATAACCTTTTTTGCTTATAAGATTTCAACTAAGGTTTTTGAATGTAAATTCTCTCTTAAGCCCCATTCACACAAACTCTCAAATTCCTTGTTCATACACTTTTCAAAATGCAGTTTCATAATCTTTTTCCACAATAACTCTATATATGCAATATCTTGGGATTTTTTGAAGAGCAAATTAGTATTGAAAAGTAAGCCCCAAGAATTAACCAATGAGCCAATGACCAAGAAGTAATAAATTTTTCATGCTAGAAGTAAGAGACGATTGCTAACACTATCATTGTCCATAAATAGCAATTATACATAAGAAGTTTGTGCATGTGCATCATCAAAGTCTTCAATGAAGGTGTTTGTGCATCATTAAAGTCTTCAATGAAGGTGTTCAACAAAGAAGTCTTCATCTACAAACTACTCTCATCAAGATCAATAATTTTTGGATCTTCTATGTTCAAGTTCTCTCTTTCATTGAGAGTCACACTATGTACTTGCCATTAAGCATAATCATAGATCTTGGCCTCTCACTTAGAGAGTTTGAAGACAATTAAAATTAACTTGAAGAGGTTAGGTTTCATTTATCTTAGTATCTCCTCCGTATTTTATTACCCTAGACTTTGTAAGTCATCCTAGAACTATTTTGTTTTATTAGTAATTCTAGGATTCAAGCACCAAAAGTTTCTATTTGTAATTCTAGGCTTCAAGCACTAGAAGTTTCTATTTGTGTAATCTAAGTAGCACTAATAGGTGTTTCTAAGATGTAATCCTAGAATTTATTAATAAAAATTTCTAGACGTCTCTCTTGTAGTATTTTTAGACATTGTTCAAGATGTTTTATCCTATTTTCTAATCTTGGATTGTGATATTCCGACTTTATTTTCAATCTTCCTGACTTCTCGCATATTAGATTTAAAGAATCCTAGACCATTAAATAGAGAAAGTCTCGAACAAAATAGTCTGAGGTTTGTAACCCACCATTTTCTCGGATTGATAGGGACTATAGCCATCTCACGGAAGTTACCACACGAACGCGAGTCATAAACGATAAGTAAAAAACCCATTTAAAACATAGCAAAGCCAACAAGTCTCAAAGATTTAAGCTTTAAAGCTTAAAAGCTTTAAAAGAAAAAAAAGAAAAAGAGGAAAACGATGACGACATGCCGCTGCCTCCCCTCCTCCCCCCTTTTTTAATTTAAAAAAAACGGTGCATGATGATCCGGATTTTGGAGTTCTTGAGTGCTAGAAAAAGCTTGAATTCTCCTCCTATATTAAATACTTAACTACAGTAATCTCCCCCTATTCTCAATTCCACGAGAGGCTTGAATTGAAGCAAGATCATCTGAGAGCTAGGTAAATCAGTCATGGCATCTCTGGCAGCCACTCTGGACCTCAAAGATCAAATTGCCAATATTAGATTGCATCTTGAAAGCTTCTAGATTGTTGATTTGCCAAGATACCCTCCATTAAGAGCTCTTCTTCTTGGCCACAACCCTTCTTCATTAATTTAGCTATAAATACGAGGCACGAGGAGCCATTTGGGGGCAGCCTAAGCAAGAGAGGAGAGGCCCTTCTCAGAGATATAGAGCAAGAAAGGAGTGGAGCAAGAGAAGCACGAGGACATGAATTCTTGTCACGAAGACAAGGAGGATACTTTGCAAGCTCTTGGAAGTGAATCCTCCCTTCTACCCTACTTCCATGTGAAATCAAGACTCTTCTCAAAATTTTTTAAATTCCTAGTGATCGCCAACCCACATCAATCAATTACGATGACCCCAAGCTCTCTTGCCAAAAGCCCCCTATACGATCTTGCAATTAAAGAACATGACCCCGAAGAAGAAAATTTTGAAGGTTCTGGAGGCAAGAGCTACCAATAATGCTATGGAGACCATCACTACAAACGGAATATAGAGTATTGGGATTACAAACGAAGCTATGAATACCATCAACCAAGCACTCATCATGGATCCTCAAGTACTATATTTTTATAATAAAGGCAGCTAGTAGGCTATTGTCTCATGAATTGGCAACAAAAGCTGCATTCATAAAATATGATTTTTTTCATTTCCTGCATATAATCCTTTAAAGGAATTCTTAACCGCAAATTCCAAGGGGTAACTTGGGCTTGTACAAGATTAACCTAAGCAAGTACAAGGAAGGTGCTATGTCCCTAAGAGACTTAATATTTTTTATTTGTATTGATCTAACGAAACCTCTGATGGATAATCACAGACACTAATTCTCAGTATATAAAAGACCTTGAGATGGAATTGTCAAAAGAGTACTTTTCATAATAAAACTAAACGATAATTTTTTAATCGCTGCCAAGGATCCACGAAACTCCAAGGAAGTTATTTTTAGTCGAAAATAGATCCTGAGGAAGGAGAAATCTGAGGAAGGAGAAATCTGAGAAGACTATTGAAAGGTATTGCCACTTATGCTAATTTTTCTACTTATGCTAAGTTTTGACTTGATATTATTATTTTCGAAAAGAAAAGAATTGTCTTGGAAATAAATTTATTAAAAGTTTATGTATAATGCATTAGAAATAAAATATTTGTGATTGTAAGTTAGGTGCTAATCTTTCCCAAAATCATCAGACTAAAAGATGGATGACCGACTGAGGTAGTATTCCAGTGAGCCGATTGAGGCAATGTTCTTGATGGCGCTAGACCTCCCCAAGGCAAGCGTGAATAAAACCTATTCCAAAGGGTTTTCCCTCTCTTTTTTTGCATTAATGAGTATAGACGAATCATGATGCAGAGTTGTCTTTTCGTAGGAAACTCTAGTCGGCACAGGAGAAGGTGAGGATACTATGGGGCTCTGGTCATAAACTCCTTAGGCTCTTACAAACTACCAACTACCCTTTGATTTCTTAAAAATATCCTAGAGCTCCAATACTAATTAAGGAACTGAAGTTGGAAAGAATAATACCTTCGGGTTGACTTCATTCTAGTTAGAATAGAAATTATTTTAAAAAGTTATTTTCCTTGAAGGAACCTATTAAGAAGGGATTGTTTTACTCTGTTTTTGTGTTGTGAATTATTGGAGTGTAATGAATTTGTATTAGGAGATAATTCAAAGAAGCTATTTTTGTATATTGAACCTAAAGTGGTAGGTAATTAGGTAATTAAAAATACTCTCTCAAGGGACGTGGGAGGATGGACACCTGACTCGGATCTAGACCTATGGTAGGTGGTCTCGGTAAGTGGAGAGCTTTTCTTAGAAGGAATAAAATCACATTTTTGATGGACCATTAGAGATCAAAAATCCTAACTCGCATCACTTTAGAAAGATCAAAGTGCCATACTTCCTTTAATTTCCGATTCTCTTTGAACGTAGCGCAATGTAAGCCCGTTTCAGTCAATCATTTCTATAAGTGATGGAATCCCAAACCGTTGACACTAGTCAACTGCTAGTAGTTGATTTAACCAAAAAGGCTCAGGTCGATCCTCGTGGGGATGGCTGGAACTTCCATTGCAAAGTAGACTCAAGTGAGCCTAGTTAGTAAACACATGATTAAATCTTGTCCCCTTACTTGAAAGTGGAGCCTACGTGTTATAAGATCCAAGATACATGCTCGACTTTCTTATATACTTAAAATATATATGGAAAATATTTTGTTTCCATAGAGAGAGAATAGATTAGAGAAAAGAAAGATGTAGAGAGAGAGAGAGAGAGAGAGAGAGAGAGAGAGAAACTGACAACTCACTAGGGACTGGAAGATGGGCCACCCCCCCTTGTGGAGTTATATTATTGACAAGGAGCAAGCTCCTCTATTACACATAAACCAATTCTTACTTATAGATCTTGGAAACAAGATCACGGTTCCTTGCACGGTATACAACCGGCTAACACTTGCACAACTTGGAAGTTGGCATCTTTTGATCCTTCTTGAGTCTCCTTCTCTCCTACACAATATGTGTAGGGCTCTCCTCTTGGCGCTTAATTTCAGCAAATCTTCCGCAGCACTTGCACCTTCTCTTCTCCTCTTGGAACTTGATTTAAGTAGAGCTTTCGAAACACTTGCACCTTCTCTTCTCCTCGTGGAACTTGATTTCAGTAGAGCTTTTGCAACAGTTGCACCTTCTCTTCTTCTCTTGGATGCATGTAAAGTGATGCTTCCCTCCACCTCCCTCGCACCCAAGGAGAGCCTCCTCTTTTATAGGCTTTCAAGAGCTTCTCTTCTTGGAGAGAGACTTGAGTTGATCTTCACGCAAGATGTGGTTGTTCCAGGACCTATCTGTAGCACTAGTTTTGAGATACTTCTCTGTGCATTATTCGGATGAAAAAATTTCCAACACAAAAGTTGTAGATCTCGTTGTTTCTGATAACCTTTGTGGCCCGTTTTTAGTGATCATTTTTCTATCATGAGATATTTTAAAAATGAATTTTCCATGTCTAAAAAGAAAAAAAAAACTTTTTAAATTGTACTATTAACTTGTGGTCCATGCAACCAGCTTAAGTCATAGATAAGGAGAGTTCATTAGATTTCCTTGGGCCTCAACCTTAAGATTGGATTCCACACAAAAGCTTGTGTCATTTTAGACCTTAGAAAGAGAAAATCACTTCTCTCCTCACTTCTAGAGGATCACGTCTCTTGTTTTCCTTAGTGAGAGAATTACCTCTCTTGTCTTTATTAATGAAAGAAAAGACCTTAAACATTGACTTGTAAGGGAGAGGATGATCCCAAATGAATACAATGCTCAGTACACACACAAGTAAACGTTCACAGGCGTCCTCGGATGCACACATAAATGCATATACACAATGCTAATGCACTTCCTCTTCTTAGAACTCAATCTATCTTCATTTATGTGTAACTCCTTGGTTCTTGTGTACACTCTTACACTTGGCAGACACTACTTTCCCCCTTCATAAACTTGTACTGTCTATACTAGATATCCTCGTCACAGTGCTCTGATCAACCCATTAAGTGACACACTAGGAATAGTGGTCTCTAAATGGTCTCATGGCCATGCTAGATCATCATCAACACTTAAAGAAAAGCGAGTCATTAATTTATAGGTTGTCTTTCCAAGTACCACTTTGAAGCATGGATTAAGATTTAGCCATGTGGCCAAATCTTACCCCTTATTTAAAAGTGAGACTTAAGACATTCCCATATTCTCTAATATGGTGTTCTATTGACGTAAAGAATTATTTTTGTCCATCCATTTGCCTCCTTGATAATTGGGAATAGTGGGAAGATATTATCTATTTGAATTTTTTTTATAAAAATTAAAAATATCTTTTGAAGTGTAAGCCCTAATCATTATCAAAAGGCCAAGTAGTACATAATTGCCTTCCTAGATTAATGAGGTAGATTAAGCAAGTAAACATCTTTTTTTGAATATGGTTGGAGATAAAATTGATCATAAAATTGCATAATTCCCAGAACGTCACCCCTTGAATCTTAATATTATAGAATCTCAAGAGAAGAAATTTATTCTCAAGCAGTACAAGCCATAGGAGTTTGATGGTAAAGGAAGGGACATTCCAATTGAAGTAGAAACATGGATAGAATCTATAGAAGACTATTTCACTGATGCATGGACTATACCATCAAATCAAGCCATGATTGCCAAACCAAAACTCATAGGAGATGCCCGTCTTTGGTAGAAACAGTGGTGCAAGGAGACCAAAGAACATTCGAAAGTGCTATCATTTGGGATAAGATTAAGGACGTTGTGTGTGGGAGATATCTTCCGCCCACATATCAATTCGAGAAGATGAACAAGTTCTTCAACCTAAAGCAATTGATCCTAAGCCTAGAAGATTACTACTCTAAATTCATAACACTTCTAAAATATGCACCTACGATGGATGTTTCATAGCAAGTATCCAAATTTTGCAATGGTCTAAATCTGCCCCTGAATATGCATTGTCTTGAATCAATGAGACCATCAAATTTAAAGGATGCATTGATTCGAGCAGATCCAATAGTTTAGGAGATCGAACAAAGGCCAAGAAGTGCAAAAATTTGGAACAAAAATAGTTAGAATAAGGAAAACTTCCAAGGTTATGCAAAAAGAGCCCAAGGGCAGTACCAACCAAATACGATGAATAAATCCAAATCAAATGCAGTGGGAAAATTTATACCCAGAAGAAGAAGCAATGAGGCTCCAAGGTGCTTCTATTGCAAGGAACTAGGACATTTCAAGAGGCAATGCCTGAAGCTTGGCAAAGGTTAGTTTTTTGTGGGCAAAGCCAAGATGCCAGGGGAAAGGTTGCTAGAATAAACCTTAAGGAGGCTGATAATGATAAAGATCCAACAATGGAATCCGATATGAAAGGAACTAGAGTACACACCACTCTCAATAAGAAAGGTCCAAATCGCCAATTCTCAGTAATTCAAACACCAGTAAATTATCAAGGTAAACCCTTTTGAATTTTAATCGATTGTGGAAGTACCCACTCTTTCGTATCACCAAAATGTGCAAAAAGGCTAGGCATAAACACTACTCTTGCACCTAGTTTTCTTGTGGACTTAGAAAACGGCAAAGAAGTTCTATCAACACAACAAACTAGCAAGGTCAAATTCAGCTTGGGTGGCAATTCTTCCAAAATTAGCTTCCAAATTATAAACCTCGCGGCTTATGAATGTCTATTAGGAATGGATTGGTTAATTCCAAATAATGCCTATATCCATTGTGGAAAGGGACAAATCACATTTCAAAACTCAAAGGGAGAACAAGTAACCACTCAGGGAGAAATAAGGGACCCCAAGTTTCAGCTAGCTAAAGCTTCCCGAATAGTAAAAGGGCTAAAGAAAGGATTACCCGGCTATCTAATTAAACTCATCAACGCTGAGCAGGATAGTGAAGCCAAGGATCAACCATCTTGTCTAAAAGAATATACGGATGTTTTTTTAAAAGACCTAACAGAACTTCCACCAACAAGGGAAGTAGATCAGGAAATTCAACTCATTCTAGACGTTGCCCCCGTCGCCAAATGGCCCTACTGAAGGTCATTTCCTAAAGTCATTGAGCTAAAAGAACAACTCAAGAAACTATTAGACTGGCCAAGTAATGCACCATTGGGGAGCCCTAGTACTATTTCAGAAAAAGAAAGTTGGAACACTCTGCCTTTGCATTGATTACCGTGGATTAAACCAAGTGAGAGTGAAAAACAAACCAATCCCTAGGATAGACTAGCCGACTCTAGGGAGCAAAGGTTTTTTCAAAGATCAAGGCTATTATCAAATAATAATTAGGGAGGAAGATATCCCTAAAATTACTTTTAACACAAGGTATGGTCATTATGAGTTCATTGTGATGTCATCTTGATTAACAAATGCTCTTGCCACCTTCAATAGGTTGATGCAAGACATTTTCTGACCCTACCTTAACGACTTCATCCTTGTCTTCTTTGATGATATCTTAACATATTCTAAGAATGAAGAAGACCATGGAACACAGCTATGAGAAGTTCTTGAAATAATGAGAGCCCACAAAGTGTATGCTAAAAAGAAGACCATGCGCCCCTCACTAACCTTCTCAAAAAGCACAGCTCCATTACATGGATGTCAACCAAACAATCTAGCTTTGAGAAGCTTAAGCAGAGTTTGGTAGCTGCCCCTATCTTAAGGCTACCTAACCTAAGCAAAGAATTCAAAGTCATAAGATGCAAGCTCTCTTGCTTTGGGTTGTGTGCTTATGCAAGAAGGACATCCAATAGCCTATGCTTCAAGAAAATTAAATATCTACGAAAAACTATGCCACACATGATCTAGAATTACTTGTTGTAATTCATGCCCAGTAACCCTCTCATAGAAATGGCTAAAGAGAAGGCAGTGAAGGATCCAAGCTATCAGAGATTGTTAAGAGAAATTTCTGCCAAGGATTCAAATCCAAAACTCAAGACTAAGTATCAATATTTTTCCATAAGCGAAGGGCTTGCATATTTCAAGACAACACTATGTATTCCTACAAGTCAAGAACTCAAAGAAAATACGAATGCCTAAACTGCCAATGAATTAAGGCCAAATGTGTCAAGTTGCCAAGAAAGCTCTAGCCACCTGACATCCCTCAAATAAAATGGGAGTATATCAGCATGGACTTCATAGTTGGATTACCCTTGGTATAAGGAGGATATAGCTCCATAATGGTAGTCATTGATATGCTAACAAAAGTTACACACCTTATTCCTATAAAACCCAATTACAAGGCTTTTGATATCACCATCCTTTTCATTAAGGAAAATTTTAGGTTACATGGATTACCCCAGATAATCATCAGCGATCGCTATTCTCTCTTCACCTCAAAATTTTGGAAGAGTTTGTTCGAAGCTCTAGGAACCCAGCTCTGCTTCAATATTGCTTACCATCCCCAAACCAATGGTGGTCAAGTAGAGTGGGTCAACCAAGTTATTGAAGACATATTGAGAGCTTATTGTAATAGGGAGCCCAAATGGTGGATCCAATACCTACTCTTAGTTGAATTCACCTACAATGCATCATACCATCAAAGTATTCAAAATGACTCCTTTTCAAGTACTATATGGGCAAGATTGTCTCACACCATTAAATTTTTTCAATCCTACCCTACGGGTAGAAACATCTAGGCAAATGTTGGAAGAAATGGATCAGCAAAGTGAAGACTATAAGGCAAGTTATTCTTGTACATCGGCCTAGGGTGTCCATAGGTACTTTTTAACTTGTATACCCACTTGCAAGGCAAAGCCAGCTTGCCACTAGGCAAGGAAACCAAATCCCACGTATGATTCTTATGCAACAAGTCGATTTCAGACTGCATATCCCTCTCCCATGAGTGACTGTCACCCCTATGCATAGTCTCATCATAAGTGAGAGGCTTTCTTGCATCTGTAACCAAGACATAATTTGTGGAGGGCTCATAACGGTCAGGAGATCGTCTATCTCTAGTAGAATGCCTCAATGCAGGCTGTGCTGCCTATCCAACATCATGTCTAACATCACATCTAGCACCATGTCTAACATCTTGTCTAACATCCTGGCCACGAGGATCAGCTCTACTGTGCACGCTATCTAGTTGGTTGTGTGGGAGCAAGGGGCTCCTCCTGAAAGATAACAGTGCTTATCTCAACAACTTTCTCCGACTGTATATGCATTTTGTCCTCACGGAACATAACGTCACGGTTGCAAATCACTTTTCACACATGCGGATCCCAAAGATAATGTCCCATCTCACCTGCATCTCCATAGCCAAGGAAAATGCATACCAGCTTATTGTGTTTGTCCTTGGGCACATGGTAGAAGGCCTCACATCTAAAGTCACGCAAATGAGCATATGAGGGAGGCTTTCCTATCCATACCTCCTCTACAACCTGGAAGTCAATATCACTACAAGGAGATCTATTAATGAGATGCACTGCAATAGAGATTGCCTCAACCCGAAAATGTTGTGGTAAGCTTGCTTTGGCTAAACATATTCCTACGGACCCTCTCCTAGATAGTCATATTCATACGCTCAACCATACCATTCTAGGGAGGGGTGTAAAGGGGTGGTCAACTGATGCTTAATACCCTACTCATCACAAAATTACCGAAAGGCATGTGAGACATACTCATCCCCATTATCGGACCTTATGCATTTTAGCCTATGTCCATAGACTGATTCCCGGCGAGAGCAAGCCAATGCTGAAATGTCGCCAATACATCAAATTTTTGCTTTATGGGATAAGCCCAAACCTTACGTGATTAATTGTCAATAAATGTGATAAAGTACTTCGCACCTCCTAATGACTAACACAGCATGGCTTTGCATACATCTAAATGCACAAGAGCCAAAGGCTCACCCATGCGTGGAATACAAAAAATTTTATGCAAATTCCTAGTCTGCCTACCATATAAACAATGATCACACGACTCAAAACGAGGGTAGTCAAAAGCAAAAGATACTGCAAAGCACTAAGCATTTTCATTCCCTTAAGCAACATATGCCCAAGATGAGCATCCTAGAGAGATACATATGGGATAGAACCCACTGATAAAACATGGTCAATAGTACCATATGCAACCTAAGATCAGACTTACGTCCACAAGACCCACTATGTCCACATGACTTAGACTAGGACTTTTGAGAATCCTTCCCATGACAATCATTATCTTTCTTGCCACTTCCACCACCTCTAATGAATAAAGAATTTGAACTGCGGGAAGCATCATTGTTTTTCCTATTAATTTCTTCAGTCAAAAGAGCACTCTCTACATCTTTCAATTTCAACCCATCAAGTTTGTTGGTACAAATTGCAGTACGAAATACATCCTAAGACTTAGGTAAAGTGCCAAGCAGAAACAAAGGATGTATTTTATCCTTAAACTCAATACCCTATTGAAGCAAATTCTTCATGATAGAATGAAACTAGCTAAAGTGAGCAGACCATGGAACATATCCTTTATGTGGAGATCCATCAACTATTTAGGCCAATACATTTGTGAAGCAGGGCTTTGCTCTGCATAAAGTCCCTTAATCTTTTCCCATAGATTCCATGCACTTTGATCTTCATCTTCAACAACATTATTGTGATCAAATAATAGTGGACTTGTATTGTGCATCTAAATCAGCCAAGTCATCATCATCCATGTTCTCAAGCTTAATATCTTTGTTTCTTAGTGGCTTACTCTACAATTTCTACACTAAAACCTACCATATTTGAGACTTTCAGTAGCCATAATTGGTGCCATCCAACTTGGCAATGTTAAACAAAGTTGTATCTTTGAGATAACCAGCCATAATGAGTCAAACAGAGGCAGACTATGTAGAAAACAACCTATTGTAATTAGTAGTAAATAAGCCAAAACCACTACCAAAACAAGCTACAAATAAGAGAAACTGCTAAAATGACCAGTTGCCAACCAAATAGTTTCAAAAGTACATCAAAATGACATGATTAAGCTTTGTAAATACATCATAGTCCCCATAAAACAACTTGATGTAATAAATCATAGTAGTGAGAAAAAGAGAGTAAACAATGAGCTAACAATGATCCAAAGTCAAGTATGATTGCCAAATCAAATCCTGCTTGAAGCACACATGTAACAAACATTGTAACACAGCTAAGAACCATGAGGTAAACACCTAAATGTGTATGATCAATTGATGTGAATAGAAGGATACAAGCCCTGACATAAAGAAATCAGAGAGTAAGCCAAGCTAGATGTATGCCTAACAGGTAGGACCTATGCTCAAAGAGAAGATGGATCAAGTCAGAATCATCCAATGCATACAAGTGTCTATCAAGAGCATAGACATGTAAGAGATCCCAGTTTCATCTACTCAAGAAGCTCAAATGCATAAAACATAAGCTCTACAATATCCAGAGATAGCATGAAGCTCCCACTGGCAGAAAGATCGATGTCAATTGAGCAACCAAGCTCAAATATGGCACGTGAATACATAAGTCATAATGGAGCCAAGACCATTATCAATGGAGCATCCAAAGCAAGGGATTGGTCAAGCATCACCTATTACATCCAATACATCATGTAACAGTCAATCTCAAATCTCTTACAACCCAAATAAGCATCCAAGAGCTCCAAATTATGCAAATGAATGCCCAACTAAAGCTCCAAGTGGAAATGAAACACAGACAATGTAAGGAGCATGCATTTCTGACATATGTGTTAAAGCATGTACCGAAGGGTCAAGCATAGACCATAGGCATATTGACTGTCACAAAGCATGCCAATGTCAATCAAATTCCAACCAATATGGAGCTCGATCGAAGCTCAAAATTCACTCCAAGCAATACAAGACATGTGCCAACCTTTGTATACATCCGTGTAGTCATATGAGGCACCTAGGAAGCACCCCGTGACCAATAGGTAGAGCATACACTGACCAAATAGGCTTCATCCTTGGTTATTGTATTAAATTCACTATCAAAATTGAGTAAATAAATCTTCAAATCAAGCTCAAAGCCAGCTCAAATCATAGGCATATGATATACCAATGTACTAGCATCAATGGTACACATGAGTATAGTGCATATAGAACACCTGAATCATGGCCAAGAGCAATAGGCTTATAAAATTCCTATTAAAAGAGGTTTAACCTAGTGAATACACTGTCAAACCAAGCTATTTTATTACCAAAATAAGCTCCAAATCCAATCCA
This sequence comes from Lygodium microphyllum, assembly GCF_053477565.2. Classification (NCBI taxonomy): domain Eukaryota; kingdom Viridiplantae; phylum Streptophyta; class Polypodiopsida; order Schizaeales; family Lygodiaceae; genus Lygodium; species Lygodium microphyllum. Next base: position 144,695,148 of record NC_141148.1, on the reverse strand, counting down.
TAACATGGGCATAGCATTCCCATACATGTAGACATCACCCCAGCATAACCAAGCATCATAAAACCAACAAAGCTAACCATAGAAGCATCAAATAGAGTGTTGACATGTATTTCCAACCAATAAACCTCAGCCAAAACAAAGTAAATGAAGTGGTTAAATCAAAATCAACTCCAAGCAAAGACATAGTATCCCCGAATATGTAAGCATCGACCGGGCATAACTGAGCATCATCCAACCAATGGCAATGAGTGTAGACATCAAAGCTAAGTGCTGCCCTACTTTATGATAGTTTATGGACTATTATAATAGTCCAAAACTGAATCTTAGCACTAAAATTGAATGCCAAGAGTGGAAGGATCAATGCCAAGCATCAAAACTGAGTATATAAATGCTTGTATAATTGCCCAATGAAGAAGATATGCTATAGGAGATGAAAAATGTGAGCTGTTGCTTAAAAAAAGGGCTTATTTTACACAACGTGATGCTGCATCAGCTAGGTGATGGCTATGGAGGGCTACTCCAACTTGCTAGAGAAGGCTCAAAGAGTGTCCAAGAAAAATGCAACCGATAAGAAACTCAAACGAAGTGGCTATGGCAGCTGCTGCCAACAAAGATATGATTATTGTAAGCATTTGAATGGAAGCTAAGTGTGCTAGACCAAGCTTGAACCTTGTGAAGAAGAAGGATCTAATACTAATTGAAGGGAGGTGAGCCCTAAAGTGGAAGCACGAGCAGGAGCAAGAGCTATGGTGGAAGGAGCAAGAGCAAGAGAGAGAGACATACACAATGTGGAAACACCAACAATCACAATGTGTGACCGGCCTTCCCTTCATTCAAATGTCACTGAAAGAATAAATAATGAAGTGACAGTGATAGGCACCTGCCACCTGTAGTTTGCAGGCATGGGTACTATCAGTGTAGTAATACATGGGCAGCTAGGCAGAGGCGCCTTTACCCCCAACATATTAGTATTGTCTTGCTGGAACTGTTTAATGCATGTTTCTTTTGCCACCACACACATTGGCTATTCTTGCTCCTTAGCTAGCCAGGTCACCATCTTCTTCCACATACATGACTTGAATACTATATCTTAATGAGCCTCATCATTCAAATTACAAAATTAATCTCATAAGCTAAGTCAAACTACAAGATGAAGGCATCTCGGTCTTGAGAATCAATGCCTTTGAAATGAGGAAAATCCACAAAGGTGCCATCTTGTGATGAAAAGGAGGGATACAGAGGCACAATGATCAAAATGGGAGAGGAGAATAATTGGCCAGTTAATTTGAGTGGGGTTTGAGGGGTGATAGATGGAATTGAAGGAGAACTTGAGCTAGAGGAAAAGGGACTGCTATAGTTGAGGGCACGATGATGCACAAACTCCATCCTCTTCAAGTTCTTCATTATCTCGAGAAGTATGGAATCTAGGAACCTTGGGAGTGCAAACCTGCCTAGATACATGCCACAAACAATGCCTACACACAAGAGTAGTCGGGGTTGTTGTTGAAACTTAAGATCACATGTGTATACAGACTCACGCTAGAGGGAAAGAACATCGTGGTCACCAAGTGTAATCCGGGTCAAATACACTTATCAAAGATTGAACATCACAATACTCGAAGTCGGCATAGGGAATTGCATATTGGCAATTTCATTACTTTGTTGCACAAAGAAATAGAAAGCATGATGACCAAAGATAGAATTCAGAGAAGAAGACTCATTGCATTTCATTGTTGATCTCAAAATACAACATCATCATTGACATTGATACACTAGAATACATTGAAATACATCAATACATTCTGCTCACTTGGTAGATGATAGCATGTACAAATTATGGAGGATATAGGAGAGAACCATTCATTATAAGAAAATATGCAAGAAGGAAAAGATTGATTTATGGTTGAAAAAATATTTGAATTTATAGCTTTTGAGTCTGGACACTCTCTTCTCTTTGCCTATATGCCAGAGAACCATTCATTATAAGAAAATATGCAAGAAGGAAAAGATTGATTTATGGTTGAAAAAATATATGAATTTATAACTTTTGAGCTTGGACACTCTCCCTTCTCTTTGCCTATGGGATACATTTCATACATTGTAGGTAGTCTCTTTTTGGTGTCAAATCATCCATCCTTATCCATCCACATATCTATCCATTCTCTTAGACCTAGTCACCAAAGATATGCATCAAATATGCTAACAAATCCCGCCTTGATGCATGGTTGGTTATTACCATTTGCCACTATCATCGAGGATGTGATTACAAAATAAATATTCTCCTTTGAGTCCCTTATCATGCTCATAAGTATGTGGTGGGACTATGTTATACCTCCACACAATCAAAAATTAGTTGGTCAGTTCAAAAGTTAGTTAGTCAATTAATAAGTTAGTAAGGTTACTAACTAAAGACTACTAAAGTAAAAAGTAACTAACATTAATACCTAACAATTTTGATTTAATTAAAATATTAAAAAATTTGAGAGTCGTAACCTGACATTTTTCTTGGATTGACAAGGATTGTAGCCACCCTTCACAGAAGTTACAACATGAACGAGAGTTATAAGCTGTATTAATCACTAGTATTAATGTGTATAGTATGGATGGTCCAAAAATATTAGATTTTTGGCAAAACTAGCATATTTTAGATATTACTTATTGTAAATATCCTAAAAAGCTATGGAGATTTCTAGAATAGGATGTCATGTGAAAAAAGAAAGTGTTTTTTTAAGCTTTTTTTGGATATTTAATACAAAAAAAGAAGGATTGATGAAATCATGCACATTGTGACGATCGCAATTTACAGGTAGTAAACAACACTTCAAAACGAGAGAAGAAGGAGTGATCTGAAAGATTTTTAAACAAGTGTTTTGGAGTTTTACTCCCCTTTTCAGAGTCAATTGAACAATTAGAATTGTGATTTGAGTATCAAATTGCTCATTTTTCCAAGATCCCCTCCATAAAGAGCTCTTCTTCTTAGTCATAACCCTTCTTCTCTTATTTAGCTATAAATATGAGGCATGGGGAGCACTTAGAGAAGCACAAGGAGACCCTAAGAGGCTGTGAGAGAGAGGTAGAGAGAGGGAGGTAGAAGGATACCCCTCCAAGAGATTGCAAGAGAAGGAGCAAGAGAGAGAGAGAGAGAGAGGAGTTACCTCAAGAGGGTGTGAGGGAGAGAGTTAGCTCAATTCCCCCTATCTTGGTCTTCGACTAAGCCATCTTCTCTTACACTCTCCCATCTCAAATCCATTCCTCCTTCTTTATATCTTGAATCCACTTTGTGGACGATGGCCCCCAAGTGAAAGATCTCTCCAAACGCTGCAACTCCCACCACAACCAACGGGACTGCGAACCAAGGGTTTGCAACTACAGAAAATGCATCTCTTATGAATTAGGTGCACCCCATTGTATTAGGAAAAAGAAATTGGGAGAAAAGAATGTTTACATTAATTATCACAACTTAATTGAGTATGTTTTGAGATAATGAGCATACTAGGAAAATTTTATTCATCACATTCATCTTAGGTGATCAATTAAAATTGCACTTAGAAGCCATTAAATTGCACATAAATTGCATGGAAATTTCATGCTAAAACCCTATTACATCTCACAAAACATAGATTTAACTTGTGATAGAATACGTAGGGTTCCTAGGAAGTTGAAAGAATTTCAAACCCTAAAGAGCTGAAAGGATTTTTCTCAAGGCCCATCTTGCTTGAAGCTGAAAGGAATTCAAAGTCCTTAAGTAACTATATGAATTACGCGACAAACCCTAGTTTAAATGAATACATAGGGTTTCGTTGTAGGGAAGCCAATTTCCCAAATTGCAATCAACATTGCAAGGATACTCCTTCATTCAAAAGAATGAGAAATTTAAATTAGGTTATCTCTAGAAATCTCGGACGATAAAGCCAAGACTAGATGTTATCGCATCAAATCGGAATTTCCTTCGGTAGAGAGAATAAAGAATTGTCTAGTACATATTGTGCATTTTTTCTTGTGTTTGTACTTAGGAACACCTATTTAGAAAAGGAGTCATCTAACAAAGGAATTGATAAGAGGAAAATATTTCAAATTGGATTCAAGTTGAAACACCTGGAAAAGGCATGTTGAGCACCCCCAGCTAGCCACCAGCCCTATCCAAGGGGGTTTTGATAGACACGTCGGGAATGTGGACCGAATCCGTCTCGTGAGAGGTCTCTCTGTAGAAATGTTTGTTTGTAGGAGGATGCTTGGGCACCAAGGGGGGCTCTAGCTGTAAATCCCCTACCTCACCCGGTTCTACTCAGATGGTCTACATGACTCGGAAAGGAATCTTGAGGCCATGTTACTAGTGCAAGGGTCGAAAATTGGAGGAAAATAATATGCATCCTTATGGATTAGGGGAATCGTCCCATGGACGGGATTTGTATCTCAGTTGAAAATTTAATATAAAGTTTACTTTCAAGGAATTTGTCTAATCTGTTTTCGTGTCAATGCATAAAATTATGTAAATGAACATGTGACTAATGGGTTAATTAAGGAAGCTACTTGTATGTGTTACCATTAAATGTGCCCTTAGGTAAGTAGGAAACTAAAGCTATTAAGGGAAGCGGGTGGGCAGAACCCTCGACAGGTCCGCCATCCTATGGCAGGGTGGTCCCAAAAAACTAGGAGGTTTCTCAACATTCAAATCGCAAGATGATGTATTGACCTTAGATAATGTAGGGTATAACCATAGCTCATATCATTTTAGGGGACCGAAATGGGACTTTACCCTACGAGTAGAGAGGTCGAGTGATACATCCCTCTCATTTTCCATTCTCTTTGAACCAACTACATTATGAGTCCGCCTCGATTTAAATGCTCTGCGCAAAGTAGATTGTCTAAAGACCGATGCTAAAAGGTTGTAGAATGACTTGACCATTAGAAACCTAGGAAGATTCAAGTCGATCCTAATAGGGTTGGCTTGATACGTTTCATTGTAGAGTAGACTCGAGAGTTGCTAACTAACAAACCCCATGACATTTCGTGGGAGTGCCATGCAGCATCTTTTAGATCAGAGTCCCGATGGACTATTAAAACATGTTGCGACCCAAGCACGTTACAGTTGGTATCAAAGAAAACTAACAAACAACATAAGCAAGATAAGAGTACAAGGACAAGGTCAAGGACAACAGAAGAAACCAAAGGCAAATGTAGTCAATGACTTTGTTCCTACATAGAGAAATGGCAAAAACATGTGATGCTTCTACTGCAAGGAAGCCAGGCACTTCAAAAAGAGAGTGTCCCAAACTTGGTGAGGATGATTCCGTGGGCAAACCAGAGCTACACGTGGTCGGGGTCAAGCAGCAATGGGGAGGGCAAGAAATTCTAATATCACCATCAAGGAAGTAAATGAACACGAAGAACCAACTATGGAAGCAAATATTGAAAAGGTGGCAATCCATGCCGCTCTCCATAAAAAGGGACCGAGTCCCTAGTTCTCGGTGATCCAAATCCCTTCACACTACTAAGGTAAGACTTTCAAAACCTTGATTGATTGCGGAAGTATGCATTCTTTTATTTCTTCTTCTTGTGCAAGAAAGCTAGGAATAACCACAATAGTTGTAACCACTTTACTTGTGGATTTAGCAAATGGGCGTGAAATCAATTGTACAAGACAAACTGCCAAAGTGACATTCCTACTCAATGGAAAGCCAACAATTGTAAAATTTAGAGTAATGAACTTAGGGACTCATGAATGCTTACTTGGTATGGATTAGTTAATACCCACCAACGATGCCCACATTCACTGTGGAAGGGGCCAAATTTCCTTCCAAAGTTCTGAAGGGAAACTAGTCACAACTTAAGGGGAGGCTGGTAAACCCAAAATCCAATTAGCAAAGGCATCATGGATAGTTAAGGGAATGCAAAAGGGTTTACCCATCTACTTGATCAAGCTAAATAAGATAGAGCAAAGTAAGGAGTCTAAAGAAGAACCTTCATGGCTGAAGGAGTATGCAAATAGAAGACTTGACGGGCTATTGTCCCCAATGGAGATTGGTCATGAGATCAAACTCATACCAGGCACCACTCCAATCGAAAAAAGACCTTACAAAATGTATATTCCTGAAGCTATCGAATTAAAGGAGTAGCTCAAACAACTTTTAGATCAGGGGTTCATTCGGCCTAGTAGTTTGCCATGGAGAGCTCTTGTGTTGTTTCAGAAGAAGAAGGATGGAACACTTTGACTATGCATTAACTACAAAGGGTTGAATCAAGTAACCATCAAGAATAAATATCCTATCTCAAGGATAGATGAGTTACTCGATTGCCTACAAGGGGAAAAAATCTTCTCAAATTTTGACTTAAGGTTAGGGTATTACCGAATCCGCATCAAGGATGAGGATATTCCAAAGCCAGATATGGTCATTTTGAGTTCACAGTAATGTCCTTTGGATTAACGAATGCTCCTGTCACATTCAATAGGCTAATGTAGGATATCTTTAGATCATACTTTGACGAGTTTGTACTTGTTTTCTTTGATGACACCCTAGTCTAGTCCAAGGAAGAAGAAGACCATGAGCCTCAACTTGAAATCATGAGGATGCACAAGCTTTATGCCAAAAAGAAGAAGTGTGCCTTCCTCAAATGATAGATTGAGTATCTAGGCTTCATTGTATCAGAAAAGGGAATCTCTGTGGATCCTACAAAGTTTAACTATGTACAAGAATGGCCCCCACCAACCACTATTAAGGAAGTGCGTAGCTTTCTTAGTCAAACAGGATGGTATAGAATCTTCATCAAAGATTATGCCTTAGTTGCGGCACCCCTCATAGATACTAAAGAAGTAGGTTTCCATAGTGTGGATAGCCACTAAATAAGCAAGCTTTGAACAACTAAAACATAGCTTAGTGAAAGTGCCAATTCTGAAGCTCCTAGACTTGAGGAGTTCGAAGTTATTACAAATGCTAGCTCACTTGCACTAGGCTGTGTACTAATGCAAGAAACTTCTTGGACAAGTAGCCCCCTTGTTTACAGAGTGCTGCAGTGCATGAAGTGCTCCTTCAAGTAGCCTGACAAGTGTGTTATCTTAATAGGCCCCCTTGGATGTGGCAAAGGAACCCAATCGCCTATCTTGAAAGAGGATTAATGCATGTGTCATCTAGCAACAAGTGACATGCTTCAGTCCGTTGTTACAATAGAGACTCCTTTGGGGTTAAAAGCTAAGGAGGCTATGGACAAGGGTGAGCTTGTTTCTGATGAGTTGGTGGCGATATAATAGATAAGTCTATGAAAAATCCATCTTGTGAGAAAGGATTTATTCTGGATGGTTTCCCAACAAGGACTTTTGTTCAAGAGCTCGATGTACTCGAGAACCATTGATTCAACGCAAGGATGACAATGCCAAAGTCCAAAAAACCAGTTAGAGCTTGGAGCTTTGAGCTCTTCTTCTACCACTCCACCACCCAAGGTAGCAACAAACCTATTGCTCCCCTTCAAGGTGAAGATCAAACCAAGCTTCTTGATTTCCTTGAGCAGCAACTTTTTCCTTGAGCTCTTCCGATAGTACCTCCTTTCTTCAACTTCTTCACCTCGTACACACATTGGATGTTGGATGGCTTGAGAGATTGGCATGGAAATAGACTTGTACAAGGAGAAGAATAAAAGAGGGACAGATTGTAGAGCTTGCAAAGAAGAAGAAACCACACCACTAGCTACCTAGCTCAGCCATGGCTCTGATACCATGTTGAGAAACACGGACCTAGAACTAGATGAGCTATTGTGGATGCAAATCAAACACATGATACATTATCAAAATGAGAAATTGTAACTCAAGTGAATTAGTTTCCAAGATATATTAGCTTAGACTCATAAACACAATCTTGACTGACTCAAACTGATTGTACCATTCATTGAAATGAGTGTCAAGTACATGCCTTTATAGCTTTTTGGATAGTACCACTTTTTCTCTCTGTGCTTATGGGATTTTGGACATCTCTTCCTAGAGCTTCTAAAGCATACATCTTTGTCATATCTCTCATACAAAGCCACTTATGGGCAAGCCTCTTTTGGGCACACATCCAACCTCTATGGGCATGCATACCAAGTATCATTTGCTATTCTCAACATGTAGTCCATCCTTGGTTATGGAAAATTCATTGTGCCACCTCTTCTTTCCTAGTGGGTTCACACTTAATGACCACATGTACATATGTTGTAGCACTTTCATATTAGTCTTTTATGATGTTGTAAACTTAGCTTTTTCGTGTAGAAGAAGAAGAAGATTTTAGCTCTATCTCTCTTGGTGTTCTCAAGTCTACATTACTCTGTGTGTGTGTGTGTGTGTGTGTGTGTGTGTGTGTGTGTGTGTGTGTGTGTGTGTGTGTGTGTGTGTGTGTGTGTGTGTGTGTGTGTGTGTGTGTGTGTGTGTGTGTGTGTGTGTGTGTGTGTGTGTGTGTGTGTGTGTGTGTGTGTGCGTGCGTGCGGGCGCACATGTGTGTGTGTGTGCGTGCATGCGTGCGTGCGCACGCTCTTAAGTGCTTCATCTCTCTCCCCTCTTGTTTATATTCACCTTATATTGCAATCCATAAACTAGGTTTTGTATATTCTAGAGATCTAATGGCTTCCAAGCCAAATGCTAATTTACAAGGGGTCATTCTGATAGCAACCTTGAAGGAAGTCCAGAAGACCCATAGTGCTGCTGGAATCTTGGTATCCTAGTCTTTTCAATTTTGACTTGCCAACTTGGTTAAAATTTCACATAGCATCTTGTTGGTTGATTCTACTAAGCTATTACCTTGTGGATAAAAAGGGGACTTTTTATGTACAATGAGGAAAAATTATATGATTTCTTTGATGATATTATTGACAAAATGTGTACCTCTGTTGTTGCTAACCGGTTTAATAGGGGTACACATGCCTGCTCTAAGACAACCTCAATAGCACAATTTAGTGGTCCATTGAGATGATTTTCTAGGCAAGCCACTCGGTACTCTTTTGAATAACATAAGATTTATTGACTAGACTCTCTCGAGCCCACTTTCAATGGAAGGTCTTGGCCATTCCCAAATCAAATCAAATCTCCACTTGGTCCATAGTGAGTGAGAAACGAGAGTGAGCAATACATGTAAATCCCTCTACCCATAAGTTATAATCTCAACTCCATTCCCCTAGAGTGGCATTTGATCAGGATCTACACTAGACAGTCAGTCACTTTCTAAATCTAGTGTCTTAAGGAAAACTCTCTGCCTACCAAGACCACACATCCATAGGACAAATTTGTCATGGATCTTTCCCTCTTGCTTTCCTCATGAGTTTTTTTTAGTTATCTAATTATCCTTATACATTTTGGTTTTGCATGAAAAGAAGCTCTTCCTTAATTAGCCATTAAACACTAGTTCCTTCACGTAAATTATAATCACCAACATAAAAACAATATCAAACACAATCCTTTGAAAGGAATTACAAAACAATATTTTTATTTCACACCTTCTCCCAAGATATAATGCCAACTCGGCATTCTGTCCCTTAATCTAGGACTTGTGTCTGACCTCAGATACATGATCCACCAAGCCACCCTTATCTAGCATTGAGACCTTCCAAGAAGTCTCTTGGGCCATGTAGGGGCTACATTGATCATTGACAAACCCAAGGGATTTATGGCCAAAGCCCCCTTGGCACTCTTATTGCCTCCTAGCCTAAAATCCTCCCCATAAAGAGATCTCTCGCATTTGGAGTCGGTCCTAACTTCCAGCATGGTTAAGCAGCCCCTTGGTGAAGGGCTCCCACCACTAACCTTGGGAGAGGTTTAGTGTATAGCTATATATCTACTGGTGAGAGCATAAGAGCTCTTGTACAAACACAATCAAGCAATCAACTTATCAGCATAGCTAAGAAAAACATTCATTTTCCACATTATCAATCCAAATAGTCACTTGAATATTCCATAGAGTCAACTGACCATGGCTAGAGAAACCATATGTTTTTTTCAAAACAATAAGCCTTATCATAAACCTAATTCATTGCCCTTTGAATACTTTCCTTTAGCAGTTACACTCACATAAAATTCCTCATCATCAAACTATATGATTAAAGAAATTTGTGCTACTAGTTCTCCTAGCCATTTTATAACATTACAAACTTTCCTTTGGTTGATACAATAATTGATAGATTCAACCCCTTCCTACATGTATCGCAAAGAGCAATCCCCTCTGATTTTTTTCCAAGAGAGTCATTAGTCTTATAATTCCCTTCTAGAGACACTATAACTTGATAATGCTCAAGTAACTTGAGTCCATGGTTAGAAGCTACTCGTAATTCAAGTTCTATTATTAGCTAAGCTAAGGACTAGGCTTGTTCTTTCCAAGCATTCTTCTTTAATTAAAGTACATTGATGAAGATCATATTTGTAAGGGTCAAAATTCACAACTTCCAGGATTGACCTCTATCCCTAATTTGCCCTTAATGGTGGCAATGTACTCTAATTGAGAATCACAAGCTTTCCTTTAAATAATTTTATAATTTGTTATGCCCAATCCTTGTGTTATTGTATCAAGTGACATCTATTCCCTAGGTCACTAAAATTTTCTATAGCATGACCAACTTAGGTACTACTTGTCAATATGAGATGCTACTTCACAAGGTAATTTTATGCGCAACTCTTTATGCTTCAACTTCATGAACACCCTTCATTTCTATGCAATAGCAAGAGGTCTTGATACCAAACATATGATTTATGAGAAAAGATATTCTATGTTCATATGACTATCATAATCCCAACTCAACTTAATAATCAACCAAGGGCAATGGAAAGGAATATAAGGGAGGCATCTGCGGTCCTTGCAAGTCAAGCTCTTGATGTGCTCCCTCCTGGATTAGCAGGGTCAAAATAGAGCCATCCTTTAGCTTCAACTCCTTCCAAGATTCGATGATGCACCCAATTATCTTGACCTTCTAAAGCTTTGATAATTGTAGTGAACATGTATTTTGTCCTTAAAGTTGTTCCTTTCTACAATAATGGGAGTCTAAAACATTGACTCTATCTCTCTTTTCCCCTAATCTTCAATTTCTCCTTCTCTATTCTCTCCAAATATGCCTTGCCTCTTCTCTCTCTATCCCCCTTCTTCTCTTGTCCTCTTTTCCTCCTTCTCTTACCCTACTTCTCTTCCTCTCTCTTCTTTGCTACTCCACCTCTCTCTTCTTCCCTTCTCCTCCTCCTCTTCTCCTCTTACTCTTCCTCTCCTTCTTCCCTCTTCTCCTCTTCTTCCCCTCTTCTCCTTCCCTTCTTCTTCTCCTCCTCTTCTCTTTGTACTCTTCCTGTATTTCTTGCCTCTTCTCCTTTTCTTCCCATCTTCTCCTTCCCTTCTTCTTCTCCTCCTCTTCTCTTCGTACTCTTCATGTCTTTCTTGCCTCTTCTCCTTTTCTTCCCTTCTTCTCCTCCTCTTCTCTTCGTACTCTTCCTGTCTTTCTTGCCTCTTCTCCTTTTCTTCCCCTCTTCTCCTTCCCTTCTTCTTCTCCTCCTCTTCTCTTCATACTCTTCATGTCTTTCTTGCCTCTTCTCCTTTTCTTCCCATCTTCATCTTCCCTTCTTCTCTTCTCCTCTTTTCTTCTTCTCTCCTCCTCCTCCTCCTCCTCCTCCCTCCCTCCCTCCCTCCCTCCCTCCCTCCCTCCCTCCCTCCCTCCCTCCCTCCCTCCCTCCCTCCCTCCCTCCCTCCCTCCCTCCCTCCCTCCCTCCCTCCCTCCCTCCCTCCCTCCCTCCCTCCCTCTCTCTCTCTCTCTCTCTCTCTCTCTCTCTCTCTCTCTCTCTCTCTCTCTCTCTCTCTCTCTCTCTCTCTCTCTCTCTCTCTCTCTCTCTCTCTCTCTCTCTCTCTCTCTCTCTCTCTCTCTCACAGAGTATTGCAACAATTAGCATGCTTTAATTCCAAAAGGAAACTAGCCTCATTAAGCCTTGACTAAGGCTTTTATAAGCCTTAGGCCCCATAGGCATTGTTAATATTGGATTCTTCCCTTTTTCTTACACATATCATCCTCCTGATTGTGAGGTAGCATGATGGATTTGGCCCTAACAAGCATAGTGATTATTCCAAGGTTGCTACTCACCAAACGCTCTGATGGAGGATAGAAGCTAGACATTGCTACTATCAATTTTGAGGAGGTCACCAATGAGATCGAGGTGATGGCTGCAAACTACAGTCGATGTAACCATTTAATTTATTTTTTATCCCTTCCTAATTTAAAAAAATAGACTAAGGCTATAAGTCTTTATTAACCCCCTCCATAGCCTTGTTCTCATGGGTTCAATATATTACATACTCTCCCCCTTAGAGGAATCTAGATGTCCTCATCTTAAGGGAGCTTAGGGTTGTTGGCTCTAGCATAGTTGTATTGTAGAACTTTTGGGTTAGGGTATACCATGCTTCCACTCTGCTGCTCTAATTATGCACAAGCATTCTACTTCAAAATAGCAGTCATCTTTTTGTAATGTATTATAACTCCATTGCTATTGTGATATTAGGAGAATATTACAAGTATCTTATTACATCTCATGAAGAGCTTTATAGGACTATTAATCATCCTCAAAGATTTTAGTGGGTTCTAGGTCATCATCATAATCTGATTCTTGAGGGAAGCCGAATGATGTTACTATGCAGCTTCGCTTCGTTGCCGGTTCCTCATCTTCTTGATCCAATTCAAGACAATTAGCTTGGATATCCCCTAGCTCATTGCAAAGGAAATATCAACGATTAGGGCATCACATTTGGATGTGTCCTATCTCTCCACACTCATGACACTTCTTTTCTTTATCTTTTGAGTCATCATAGTCTTCTTCAATGTCTATTAGGAAGTAATCTTGTTCAAGAAGTTGATCTCCATTAGGCCTAATCAAAGATTGTCTTGTGCAAGACCATCTTGCAAGTCAATTGGTCTTAGGGATTCTAGATTACTGTTAAGCAATTGGTTCAATCCATGGAAAAATTTAGCTACTTGATGGGTACCATCCATAGGCAGTGCATATTTTTGTAGTGTCACAAACCGGAAATAATAATCCTCCAAGCTTAATCCTAAGTGGTGCAAGGAAAATAACTCATTCATCTTGATGGTACAATAGGAAGGCAGCAAGTATCTTTGTCGGACGGCCTTCTTGATATCTTCCCAACTTACAAGGGTTTCATTTGGTAGCATTTTTTTTATACCATTGCTTCCACCCTAAGCATGCCTTGCATACTAGCTTTAGTTTGGCAATCATTGCCTTATTAGTAGAACTTACTTTGGCCACATCAAAATAGTCTTCAAGGGTTTCAATCCAAACTGCAGCATCAGTCTCAACATTAGACCATTTTATCATGAACTCGAGCTACCTGACTTGCTTCAAGAGGAACTTCTTTTCTTGAAGCTCGGCATCCATGTTAATAGAGTGCCCCTAATAGTCAAAATCATAACATTTGGACAATTTCTTTTGGGTAACCTCAACTCTTTTGCTCTTGAGCTTACAAGTAAAAATGTTAAAGTAATATATGCATAACCTATTGCTAACTTATTCATTTTTTTGCTCTAATACCACATGTGACAAGCCTGCTTTGAGACAACCTTAGTAGCAACATGATTGGCTACAAAAAGTGTTATTGAGGCTATCAAACAGAAGATGTTCAGCAAGGTAGTGAAGGGATTCCATGGTCCTACCAAGTCAATTGCCAGTAATATGTGTGGTAGGATGATGCTTTCAAGGATGTACAGGATGTCCTCCAAGACTTGGGTGCTGGTACTGTGGATAGAAAAGGGAGTGAGCCAAGGCTAGAGGGTGTGGACAATGTGGTGGATACCTCAAGCATTGCTAATCTAGAGGATAGGCTAGAGTGCCAAGAAGGAGATGTTAAGACTGATATGCAGGACAAGACAGGATAGAAAGCAATCTAGAAGACACTCCTTGAGACCATAGAGTTGGATGAAGAGTTACCAAGTGTAGGTGACAAGGCTGAGGAAGCCACTACTAATGATGAGGTAATGTTGATGATGAGGCGACTGGATAGATACCCCATAACTCAAGTAAGTGGATTAACTAATGTCCAATTGTAAAGTATTGCTAAAATGATATGCCGATGTGAGTACTAACCATGTCAATGATATGAATGTGAAAACAATTATGCAGATCCATGAGTATTAGCTCATGTTGACCTTGACATCTCAGCGAACCAAACATCCCTAACCTAAGCATCCTATGACTAACAAAGTAGTTTTTTCATGAAGTATCCCCTAAAATAGCCATCCCCCAACTAGCAACCTAAGTAGCTCTCAACCTAAAAACCACTAAGTAGCTACCTAGATAATCTAGGCAACTAGAATGTTAGTAAGGTAGCTAGTTTTTCATTATCAAACTAGTATTTGGCTACCTATCTAGCTTTACAATTGGAAGTATGGTCACCTAGGCACTTGCACATCCAATAACTATCTAGCAAACTAGTTATTTGCACATTAGAGTTGCAACCACCAAGCTAGGTATAAACTTAAAAGTATATTAATACTTTTAAGGTATATTCAATCTTATAAATCTTCTCTATTGATATCTCTCAATACACCTTGAATTCTGTTCTCCCAATCTTTGAGCTATGTAGCTAGATTCTTGTAACCCTAAATACAATAATTTGTATCAGAGTAGGCATTGACATCTTGGTCAAATTTTTATGTACCCTTCCTCTGCTTGATTTCCTCATATTGAGACAAGATTTAATTAGTGCTCACATCAGGCCGACAAATACTACTACATGCAATGTCATAAGGGCTTGGCATTGTTGGATATTTTGTTTCAATTCATTTTGGTCTACATTTGCACTATTGCCAATACCATGTAGGCTATTTTGTCCCTTTGTGCAAAATTTTTGACACCAATCATATTTTAAAGTAAGAGGACTTATCGTCTTCTTTATACTGTGCTACATAGCATAGGTTGGTTTTTTGCATATTTTTCTCTATACGTGTAAGTTTTACATCAAATACAATCAATGGCCATAGGCTAGAAACAATGACATATTTAAAAGTTTAATGAAATCAACTATCCCTATGGGCTTACATGATACATCATGTAGTACCAATTATAAAGGGGCTTTGGAATATTGTACTTGTAATTGAAAGACATCTTGTGGTGATTCAAAAGGTACAAGTATAGAAAAATCAACAAAAACAAGTACTATTGAGTGCCCAACAAAAGGGAGGATTAGATTTTTCATCCATATAAGTAAATGTTTGTGTAGCCTAGATAATATGATCAACTAAAACCAAGAGCCAGGGCTCACTACTATGCAACTTTTACTATTTTAGTGGAGTAGAGCCCGGGTAGAGTCTCATTTAGCTTCTACACTTTTGTATTGGAAAACTATGTCATAGGGGGAATCCAAATGGGCTACATGCTCAAGAGACCAAAAAGGGTAGAAACCCTCAAAAGAATGTATAAAAGGGAGGAAAGAGAATCGAACAAGCTATTTGACCGTGTGCCAACTTCTTGTGAGATTTCTTTCTTTAAGTTTCTATCTACATCTTTGAGCTCTCGTGTGCTATTGAGAGACAGAATGAGGGACAGTAAGCGAGGAGGAGAGTACAATAATTAGAGCACAAGGGATGAGGCATGAAGTTCTTGGTGACTCTCTGCTCTTTCCTTGTCTCTACACCTATCTCATAATGGCAACTCAAGGCTAGTGGATCTATACATCTAGATCTAGAGCTTGCTAAATCGAGTCTATGCATCTAGATCTAGAGCTTGCTAAATCGAGTCTATGCATCTAGATCTAGAGCTTGCTAAACTAGGAATTTACATGAGGATTGTGAGACACTTTAAGTTGCAAGAGGCTACAATGATGAGTAAGCTCAAGGTATGTCTACTACAACCTCAATACTATTAGTTATTGTTATTATTTGTGAGGGTAGCCAGTGATTATGGGGAGAGAGGTGGGAGGCTATGTGCTAGTTGCATCAAATGGGTGAACTCATTAAAAAATAAGAGCTCTACATTTGTCCCACTATTGAGCACAACTATCACTCAACATTTTGGTTCTACGATCTTGGCTAGCAAAGGTCTTTTCAAAGATCGATCTCACATCATGCTATTATCAAATAAGAATTAGGGAGGAAGGTATCCCTAAAACTACTTTTAATACAATGTACGGTCATTATGAGTTTATTGTGATTTTGTTTGGGTTAACAAATGCTCCTACCACCTACAACAGGTTGATGTAAGACTTTTTCTGACCCTGCCTTGACAACTTTGTCCTCATCTTCTTTGACAATATCTTAACATATTCTAAGAATGAAGAAGACCATGCATCACAACTACAAATAGTTCTTGAAACAATGAGAGGCCACAATTTGTATGCTAAAAAGAAGAAATGTGTCTACTTCAAAAAGCAGATTGAATATTTAGGATTCATAGTATCGGCAAATGGCATTTCAATGGATCCTACCAAGGTCCAAGATGTACAAGATTGACCACCCCCAACAATGGTCAAGGAAGTGCAAAGCTTTCTAGGGCTAAGGGTTGGTATAGAGCCTTCATTAAAGACTATGCCTCAATTGCAGCTTCTCTCACCAACCTCAAAAGGCAAGTCTCCATTACATGGACGTCTGCCAAACAATCTAGCTTTGAGAAGCTTAAGCAAACTTTGGTAACCTCCCCTATCTTAAGGCTACCCATTCTAAGCAAACAATTTGAAGTCATAACTAATGCAAGCTCCCTTGCCTTGGGTTGTGTGCTTATTCAAGAAGGACATCTAGTAGCCTATGCTTTAAGAAAATCAAATATCCACAAAATAAACTATGCCACACATGATCTAGTATTACTTGTTGTAACTCATGCCTTTAAATTATGGAGGCATTACCTGCTTGGTAATAGGTTTTCTCTAGTCACTGATCATAAAAGCGTAAAGTGGATTTTTACTCAACTGGATCTCAATATGAGACAATGCCGATGGATTGAGACCTTGTAGGAATATGATTTTGAAATCAAATATAGACTAGGCAAGGAGAATGTGATTGTGGATTCCCTAATCCGTAAATCGTTCCTTAATGCTCTAATGCTAGAGGAACCCTTTAGGGCTAGAACTCTTGCTACAATGATTTCCATGCCTAGTAGAAATGGCTAAAGAAGAGGTAGTGAAGGATCCAAGCTATCAAAGATTTTTAAGAGAAATTTCCATCAAGGATTCAAATCCAAAACTCAAGACTAAGTATCAAGATTTTTCCATACACAAGGAGCTTGCCTATTACAAGACAAGACTATATATTCCTACAAGTCAAGAATTCAAAAGGAAAATACTCTAGGAAGCTCACAATTCTTCATTTTCGAGTCATCCTTGTTATGCTAAGACTCTCAATATAGTCAAAAGAAGCTTCTATTGGGAAAGACTCAAGGGTGATATACTCAAGTATGTCACTGAGTACCTAAACTGCCAACGAATTAAGGCTGAGCATGTCAAGTTGTTAGGAAAGCTCCAACCACTCGACATCCCTCAAATGAAATGGAAGTATACTAGCATGGACTTCATAGTTGGATTACCCCCGGTACAAGGAGGATATAACTCCATAATGGTAGTCATTTATGCTAACAAAAGTTACCCATCTTATTCCTGTACAAACCAATTACAAGGCTTCCGATATTGCCAAGCTTTTCATTAAGGAAATTTTCATGTTACATTACCCCAGAGAATCATCATCGACTGTGATTCTCTCTTCACCTCAAACTTTTGGAAGAGTCTATTCAAAGCTCTAAGAACCCAGCTCTGCTTCAGTACTACTTACCATCCCCAAACCAATGGTCAAACAGAGCGGGTCAACCAAGTTATTGAAGACATAATGAGAGCTTATTGCAATAGGGAACCCAAATGGTCGATCCAATACCTACCCTTAGCTGAATTCACCTACAATGCATCATACCATTAAAGTATTCAAATGGCTCCTTTTGTAAACGCCCCGAACAACGTAGTATGCTTAACAATTATGATATTCGCTTGTTTTCAAGATTTAATATAAAAGAGAATGAACACTTAAAGCTAAAAATGAAAATTACTCACAAAATTATAGCCATGAAAATGTAAAAGTAATGGAGACAAGATTGAGGGTTGAAGATGGGCAACCCCCCCCCCCCCCCCCCCGAAGGAATGTATTTCTGCTCAACCCAAGTCCCTTAGGGAAGAGCTCAGTTACAATCAACCTGAGAGTGAGAAAAAGTAATTCTCACTCTCACAAGATCATGCAAAGATGTACAAACACACATGCATTATCTATTATGCAATGATAAGAACTGATTTCTTTATAGTATGAGAGTCGTTGATCAGCAGTACATGGATAGGGCTTACTTCTTGTAGCTAAAATGGAAGAAAGAGCTCGAGAAGGAGGTGCTGTAATGAATTTACAGGCTTGCTGTCTTGTAAAACAGCAGTGATAGAAGAGGGAATATGGAGGAATTTGATAATGGAGAAGTGGGGGATGATGATGGGGATGGATGGGGCCAGTTTCTGGCTATCTGTGGGTTCTTTACATGAGTTTACAGCAAAGAAAAATGATGTTGAATGAAGAAAAACGAGCTCTTATTTATAGGAGAGGGGAGAGCTAGTACAAAAGGGGAAAGTGGAGTAGCACAAGACAAGTGTCCAGCCACATGTCATGAGATGTGACAAGTGGTGGGACACTTGGAAACTTGTGTGACAAGTGTCTTGACACTTGTCTCTTCTCTATGGCCTTCCTTTTTGGGTTGAATACTGTCAAGAATAGAAACAACCAAATTTAGTAAGCACAGTCAGAGTACAGAACTTACTATTTTTAGAATGACATCCCTACTTTTTAGGACTAGCATTTTTAGGCTAATTCGAGGCTCCTAAAATTTAGGGATCTCCTAAAATTTAGGGACCCCCCAATATGGGTATCATATGAAAGCTTTTTCCGTGTACATCGCAAAAATGGTATCCGAATCTTCATGTGACTTTCCTATGCAAAGAAATGTGCATTTCAAGCTTTCAGCCCACACATGCACATTATACAAGCATTTCATGATCATGCCATCTTGTTGATTGTAACTGTTTGTTCTGGTGAATCTAGCCCACACTTCAAGGCATCAATCCTTTCTGTGTGCGAGTCTAACCCTGATATGCGTGAGTTCTAGTCACAGGCGCCCAATCGGGTCATATAGGTGGAAGTGTGAACTATCTTTTCTCTAACCCACCGCGTGGGTCCACCATAACCTGTGACCACTCATCAGTGGCCAGCTCCAATGCACTTTTCTTTATATCTAATTAGTGCAAAGGAAATAAATTTAATAAATCATTATATAGACAAATTAATGAAAAAGGATACAAATTCTGTTTCTATAGAGTTGTGACAGCCCTCTGGCTTTTATTCAGCTGTCCTCAGCTGAAAAGCTTCTTGATATTGCTGTAGAATATTTGGGTAATCCTTCATGAATTTTTCATCTACCCACTGTGCATCTGTTGTGGGTAGATTTTTGAATTTTAGTAAGAATTTTCATGTCACCAGGCCACTTCTCGTGGTTCGATCCTTGAGAAACAAAATCTTTTCAGGTTCCAAGAGTTGCTCTGTTTCTTCAACTTCTGGGGGATCTTCAGTAATGGGTTCCTTTGGTTCTGGTCCTATGTAAGGTTTTAGCAAACTTACATGAAAAGCATTGTGTATTTTCCAATGAGCAGGAACCTCAAGTCGATAAGAAACTTCATTTATTTTCTCAATCACTTTGAAGGGTCCAAAGTATCTACTGGAGAGCTTTGGAAAAGATGAATTTTGACCAGAACCTTGTTTGAGCCTGCTTTTATCAAACTTTAGCAAGACATATTGACCTTTTTCAAAAGCCAAAGGTCTTCTTCGTTTATCTGCTTGCTTCTTTTGTCGCTCTTGGGAAACTTTGATAGTGGCTCAAACTTGATCCATTGTGGTTTTTAAATCTGAAGCAAACTCATCAGCAGCAAAAATCTTATCTTTAGTGCAAATAATTGGAGGAGGAATCACTTTACCCTGTACTATTTCATTTGGAGCTTTCCCTGTGGATGAGTGCACTGTATTGTTGTAAGCAAACTCCAATAATGGAAGATATTTCTCCCATTGTGACTTATGTTCACTAACATAAGCTTTCAACATATCCAAAAGAGTGAGATTCATCACCTCTGTTTGGCCGTCAGTTTGAGGATGAAAAGCTGAGGAGAACTTTAAAGTGGTTCCCAAATTCTCAAATAAAGCACGCCAAAAGTTACTTGTGAATTTGGAGTCTCTATCTGAAATGATCTCAGAAGGCATACCATGTAATCTGAAGATATGTTGAATGAAAAGTCTTGCAGCTTGTGCGGATTTCAATGTTTTATGACATGGAATAAAATGTGATTGTTTGCTGAATCTATCAATTATAACCCAAATCATATCATGACCTTGAGGTGTTCTTGGAATACCTGAGATGAAATCCATTGTGATAGATTCCCATGGATCTTTGGGCACTGGAAGAGGTTGCAACAATCCTGGAATCTTCTGCCTATCATATTTGGATTTTTGGCATACCAGACAAGCCTCAATGAAGTTATGTGTATCTTTTCGTAATGTTGGCCAATAAAAGTAGCGCTCAATTGCACTTAGAGTGGCTGCCCTCCCTCTATGCCCTGCATAAGGGGGTTCATGAGTTTCTTTAAGCACCTTTTGTCGAACAGGAAGAGTGACACAAAGGCGATTGTTCATGAGAAGGTAACCGTCTTTGATGGAATAATCTGGATGAGAACCTCCTTGCTGTAAATTTGACCAAATTGCTGCAAAATCAGTATCTTCATCATAAGTATTCTTCATCGTTTGAAAATCTTCATGTTGAGCCATTGTAATAGTTGCAATGCGAGGCACTCTAGAAAGTGCATCAGCAACTACATTTTGTTTCCCTGGAGTGTACATAATTTGAAAATGAAACATAGACAAGAAATTTTCCCATCTTGCATGTTTCTCCTGCAAATGCTTTTGAGTCTTGAAGTACTTCAAGCTTTGATGATCGGTTTTAATAAGGAATTCATTGCCTAAAAGATAATGTTTCCATATCTTTAAAGCATGAACCACTGCTAAGAGCTCCTTTTCATAAATGTCATACCTTTTCTCCACATCATTTAGACGGCGGCTTTCAAAGGCTACGGCATGGCCTTCTTGATTTAGCACTGCACCAATACAATCACCGCAAGCATTTGCTTCCACCATAAATGGTTTTACCAGATCTGGAATGATAAGAAAAGGTCCAGAAGTAAGAGCTATTTTCAGCTTTGTGAAGGCTGCCTTCTCTTTTTCCTTCCATTGGAAAGAGATCTTCTTCTTTGTAAGGTCATGAAGTGGAGAAGCCATATGTGCAAAATGCTTGATGAAGCGGGCGGTAATAAGAACATAAGCCAAGAAACGATCGCACCTCATGTACATCACGAAGATGAGGCCATTCTTGGATTATCCTGATCTTTTCAGGATCCATCTGAATCCCTTCAGAAGAGATGACATGCCCAAGGTAATTTATTTTATGCATGAAAATTTCACTCTTTTTACCATTTACCAAGAGTTGATTTTGTTGTAGTAATTGTAGAACAATTTCCAAGTGTTGATGATGCTCCTCTTCATTCTTGCTAAAGACAAGAATATCATCAAAGAAAGTACCGACATATTGTCGATGCTCTCTAAAGATGCGCTCCATCATTCGATTAAAGGTGGCTGGTGCATTGGTTAATCCGAAAGGAACCACCAAGAATTCATAAAGACCGTATGAAGTGCGGAAAGCAGTTTTGTGTACATCTTGTGGTATTACCCTAATTTAATGATAACCACTCTTTAGATCAATGCGGCTGAAAACCTTTGAGCCTCCTAGACGATCCAAAATGTCGTCAATTCTGGGAATAGGAAACCGATTCTTCACAGTGATTTTGTTGAGGGCTCGATAATCAATGCACATCCTGAATGTGCCATCTTTCTTTTGAACAAGAAGAACCGGTGAACAAAATGGTGAGCTACTTGGCCTAATTAGCCCACGGTTGAGTAGGTCTTCGACTTGCTTTCTGATTTCTTCTTGTTGAGGACGGCTCACACGGTATGGTGCTATATTAGGAGGAGAACTGCCCGGGATAATATCAATATGATGGTCTTCTGGCCTTTCTGGGGGAAGCTGATAAGGAAGATCTTCCGAAAAACAATCTTTATACTTTTCCAAGAGCTGAAGTTGCTCTTGGTTTTCAACATTCATATTATCTTTTACATCAGTGACATAAAGCAGACAACATTGAACACAATCCTTAATTGCTCTAGAGACTTGCATATGGCTTACCATAGGTATGGTCTCTCCAGAAACTCCAGCTTGGATCTCGTACTTCTTGCCTTTGTTGGTGAGTTCTACCTTCTTTTTCTGAGAGAAGATGGTTGAATCTACTCTATGATTCCAGGGCATGCCAAGAATCACATCGCAACCATCAAGGTCTCCGATACAGAAGGTATCTTCGTCACTGTAGCCTTGAATTTGAAACTTGAGCTTGCCAATGTAGGGTATCACAGTCTTCACTGTGTCACCTTCATCAGCATTTAAAGCTTGGCGAACTTCTGCCGGAGTGTCCATCTCTTCATTCTTTAATCCAAGCTCTTTAGCTAATTGCAAGGAAATGATATTTTCATTTGCCCCAAGATCTATCAAGAATAGTGCTTGCTTACCTTGCAACTGTCCCCAAGCTTTTAATAATTTGTGCGTCTCTGGAGTGTGAGTTGTGTTTGCAACTACATCACTGATAGCATTGATTTTCACTGGCGACTTAGGCTTGTTGTCAGAAACCTTGCTTTGTCCCTTATTTGGACATTGCTTCGCTATGTGGCCTGTTTGTCCACATTTAAAGCACTTCCCTTCTTTCATGAAGCGTTGCTTTTCTTCTTCGGAAAGTTGCTTTGCTTGTGGGTATAGATTGGAGCGAAATTAAGGAGCATTAGGAGGTGCATAGGGCTTCATCTTCTTTTGATTTGATGGCTGCTTTTGCCACTGTTTTTGTCCTTCATTTGGGGCTGAATACTCCTCATCATCAGCTACTCTCTTCTTATCATTCTTTTGGAATGATTTGTTGCCATTGTGCTCCATTTCCCATGTCTCAGCATGGTCAATGAGTTCCCTGAGACTAGAACAATGATAATGATTAAGAGCAGTACGAAGTTTAAAATGCAAACCTCCTTGAAACTTCCTAAGCTTTTCCGAACTGCTGATCTTCTTGAAATGTTGGACCTTCAAAATTAGCTCCCAAAATCTCTTGGTATAGTCACCAAGTGACTCATTTTTCCTTTGCCAAAGCCGATCCCATTCCATTTTTACATCTCTTTTGAAATGAACAGGAAGAAATTGGCTTTGTATCAGGCAAACAAAGGACCGCCATGATTTTGGGGCAGCATGATCATATTCCAACCCCGTCCACCAAGTATGGGCTAAGTCGGTTAAATGTAAAGCTGCAAACTTAATCTTTTCTTTTTCTTTATACTTGTCACGACCATACAAAATTTGAAATTGACGAATAAACTTCAGAAGAAGATCAGGATTTCGGGAACCATCATACATACTGAACTTGATCTTCTTTTCAAGTTGAGATAGTGACTTAGTCTTCTTCTTCTTCTTATGCCTTCGTCCATGCTCGGATCTTGAGGTTGAAGATGATGAAGTGCTTGATGGGGATGAAGATGGAGACGAGGGTGAAGAATGTCGACGCCTTTGACGATGATGAGGTCTTCCACGAGAAGGGTGTGACTCTTCATTACTAGAAGAGGATCCATCAGAATAGGCGCCAGATGACTTTGAAGAAGAGGATGAGCTTCGACGCGATCTCTTTCTTGAAGTAGAATGGGACTGCCTCTTAGAAGTAGTTGTACTTCTTGATCGGCTCCTTTCATTGGTATGGCTTTGTTTCCTTGAAGTAGATGGGCTTCTTTCCTTGAATTCTTTGGGATTCTCAACTTTTTCTAGTTTGAGAAGTTGCTCACGAATTTGCTGATTCTCCTCTCTAAGACTTTGAATGGCTTGAAGGATAGCACTCGATTGATCCATTGAGACTAAAGAAAAAAAATATGCTCAAGCACTCAATGCAAGGGCTGAAAACAAACAAACTTATAGTTGTAAGCACTACCAGTGTTGGAGGTGAGGACCGAGCCAAAGCTCTGATACCACTGTAAACGCCCCGAACAACGTAGTATGCTTAACAATTATGATATTCGCTTGTTTTCAAGATTTAATATAAAAGAGAATGAACACTTAAAGCTAAAAATGAAAATTACTCACAAAATTATAGCCATGAAAATGTAAAAGTAATGGAGACAAGATTGAGGGTTGAAGATGGGCAACCCCCCCCCCCCCCGAAGGAATGTATTTCTGCTCAACCCAAGTCCCTTAGGGAAGAGCTCAGTTACAATCAACCTGAGAGTGAGAAAAAGTAATTCTCACTCTCACAAGATCATGCAAAGATGTACAAACACACATGCATTATCTATTATGCAATGATAAGAACTGATTTCTTTATAGTATGAGAGTCATTGATCAGCAGTACATGGATAGGGCTTACTTCTTGTAGCTAAAATGGAAGAAAGAGCTCGAGAAGGAGGTGCTGTAATGAATTTACAGGCTTGCTGTCTTGTAAAACAGCAGTGATAGAAGAGGGAATATGGAGGAATTTGATAATGGAGAAGTGGGGGATGATGATGGGGATGGATGGGGCCAGTTTCTGGCTATCTGTGGGTTCTTTACATGAGTTTACAGCAAAGAAAAATGATGTTGAATGAAGAAAAACGAGCTCTTATTTATAGGAGAGGGGAGAGCTAGTACAAAAGGGGAAAGTGGAGTAGCACAAGACAAGTGTCCAGCCACATGTCATGAGATGTGACAAGTGGTGGGACACTTGGAAACTTGTGTGACAAGTGTCTTGACACTTGTCTCTTCTCTATGGCCTTCCTTTTTGGGTTGAATACTGTCAAGAATAGAAACAACCAAATTTAGTAAGCACAGTCAGAGTACAGAACTTACTATTTTTAGAATGACATCCCTACTTTTTAGGACTAGCATTTTTAGGCTAATTCGAGGCTCCTAAAATTTAGGGATCTCCTAAAATTTAGGGACCCCCCAATATGGGTATCATATGAAAGCTTTTTCCGTGTACATCGCAAAAATGGTATCCGAATCTTCATGTGACTTTCCTATGCAAAGAAATGTGCATTTCAAGCTTTCAGCCCACACATGCACATTATACAAGCATTTCATGATCATGCCATCTTGTTGATTGTAACTGTTTGTTCTGGTGAATCTAGCCCACACTTCAAGGCATCAATCCTTTCTGTGTGCGAGTCTAACCCTGATATGCGTGAGTTCTAGTCACAGGCGCCCAATCGGGTCATATAGGTGGAAGTGTGAACTATCTTTTCTCTAACCCACCGCGTGGGTCCACCATAACCTGTGACCACTCATCAATGGCCAGCTCCAATGCACTTTTCTTTATATCTAATTAGTGCAAAGGAAATAAATTTAATAAATCATTATATAGACAAATTAATGAAAAAGGATACAAATTCTGTTTCTATAGAGTTGTGACACCTTTTCTCAGGCACTATATGGGCAAGATTGTCTTACACCTTTAAATTTTTCCAATCCTACCCTACAGGTAGAAGCATCTCGGCAAATGCTAGAAGAAATGGATCAACAAGTGAAAGCTATAAGGCAATATATTCAAGCCACCAAGGATCGACAAAAGGCATATGTCGATTAACGAAGGCAAGAATGCATTTTCAAAGAAGGAGTAATGGTTTTCCTACGAGTTTGGTCCAAAGAAAAGTTCCTTATCTTTGGGGAAATTCAAGAAGCTAGGTCCCAAGTATTGTGGGCTATATAAGGTGCTAAAGTATCTAGGACCAAATGCATACAAGCTGCAACTCCCTAATAACTTGAAAGTACATAATGTATTTCATATTAATCTATTGAAAGATTATGTTCCTAACCCAAACCATGTACTTAACAACCAACAAATTGTGATGCCAAGTCAAGGAGTCCTCAAACTTCAAGTAGAAAAGATATTTGACTTGCAAGAGAAGCATTAGGGGAGTTTTGAGGTCTTGAAAGTGCATTTTAGGAGATAGAAAGAGAGTGCTCTAGACCAATAGAAGCAAAGCCTCCGTAACGGAACTTTTATTTTAAAAAGGAAAAATTTTATTTTACAAAAAGATACATGTATAATAATATTACAAATTTGTATTATCAATATCTATTTTTAGCCTCTTATATTCGTGATTATGACATTCTTTGCATTAATGATATATAGTCT